>NW_028277458.1:0-600000 GCF_059751315.1 Micrasema longulum | reverse complement strand
GGGGAAACCGAAAAAGAACCTCCGACGCCGCGATTATGAACGCTTTCTTCATCGGTACATATCGAGACTGTATAAACTAACATTGATATTTATGTATGAACATGTGTAGATTTGTATGAAATTTCAAAGTACCTTTGTCGATAACCAACCTGTAATTGAACATTTCTCACACAGAACACTTAATTTTACTTTGAAGCAAAACTTAACTTCCCATTAGATTACGGTCCCAGCAATGGTAGCCGAAAAGTCGGAACGAATCCAACTTACACAGGATCACCCAAAACCCAAAAAAGATACACATTGATAACGGTGACCGTGAAGACCTACGCACCTATGAATCCTGATTCTACGTTTACCTGACACTATTTCTTAGAATCAGTATTCTTATTGAACCATTTCTTTCGTCATATTTATAGTACTTACACTTTTAAAACCACAAATCATGAATCAAGTGTACAGAAACATCAACACAAAAAAATGGAGAGTTTCGGTCAAATTTCTGTCACCATGGAATTTAAAAAAAATTCCACGGCCATAGGAAAATATTTCAAAATCAAAAATTTGACAATAAATAGGTTTGAAGAATGTTTCTTCACGAAAATCTAAAAACTGGTTTTCTAGAGAAAAGAAGGAATCGGTAACAACTTCCAGAGAGTATCAATCGGTCAGCTAGCTGATTGACCAGAATTGTTTTTGAACCGCTGCAGAAATATACAGAGAGATCTTGTCTACGGGATAAACCACATGAACCTATATTTTGATAAACAAAATGTATTTTTCCATTGTATTTATATTTCTTAAGGAAATGAAGACATTACGATGTTTCCTCTTTATTAAAATATTCATACTTATAACGCATGTACATAACCTTCATTCTATCCCAACAATTATCAAATGAATCCATCGCAGGTCTCACATCGAGCAGAGCGAACTGGTGATTGCTCTTGTCTACGACTCCTCCATCGTAGTAGTCGATGACGTATCTCACATCCTTTCCACAGCGGTCCACGATCCAGTCGTGGCGGTCAAATGGAAGCTCATATCTAGAAACAAATCATTTTTTAAAATAAATTTTACTTGTAGGTATTTTATTTGATTTCATCATCATTCCCCTTTCATAAGGAACTGCACTTATAAACCAAATAGGGTAGGTGCTATGGCAATTAGACAAGCTATAGTAATTGGAAACTTTAAATCGAATTAATGATTAAAAATAAGCAAATGAAAGAATTTAACCATAAAATACTATTTTTTTATATGTTTTTTCTTAAAATGAAAGGATAACATTAATTTATTTTTGACCATTAGGTTTAGAATGCCCAATTACAATAGCACCCACCTACCTACGTCCTACGCTTCAGGTGCCAGTCTGGGAATAATGAAATATTACGGTTTTAAAATGAATAATACACGCCCATCCTGCCAGAAATCGAACCTGGGACTTCAAGAATGGTAAGTGAATGCGCCAACCACTACACGAGGCGGGCTTATCTCCACTCGATTTCCTTGTTTGGGATTTTTACCTGAGAGCAGCTAAAGAGTTGAAAACAATTGACCGGTGTTTTGGTTTTATTTCACATGCAGAGCTCTCTTCTACATTCGTCTGAAGACGGAGCATTTATTTCATATACTGATTAAAAAGTTTGATGCATTGCTCTGTCATAATACAGACTTAACTTTAAAACTGCCAGTTAAAAGAATACATAATATTTTCTAGTAAAAAAAGCGCAATAGTTACAAACGTAGGTCAACTATTTATATTTTACACTCAGCATCTCCCATATCTTTGATATTTAACACATTGATAAGATGGTTTAAGAAGATAAATAATGTCTTGGAATTTTGATAAAAAGGTATTTTAATACAGTAGAAACGCGATATAACGAAATCCAAGGGACCTAAAAATAAAAATTCGTAATAAATTCCCACATATAACGAAAAAAAATAAAATCATACTAGGTATGTAATAATGTTTGGATAATTATTACATGCCGTCGAAAAAAAAATGTTGCGCGGCTTCAAAAAAACAAAACAGACAGACTGACGTACTCGGCAGTATTCGGAGGTTTGCCTTCATACACGCGCTTACATACATACACACGCACACACTGGATACGCACTTTGACGGTTCTGGGTGCCGACAAACCGCCGCGGCTTTAAAAGTGCGAAATAATATTTTCATCTTTAAACATTTTTTTATAAATTTACCTAATTGTATTGGCATTTTTCCGTAAGGGACAAAAATGATTTTGCTATACATATTAACGGGATTTCGTTACATAAATGCATTTTAGTATGAAAAATTGGTTTTAGGGAATAAATTTTTATTTTTCGCTATATAGCGTTTCGTTATATATATTCGTTATATCGCGGTTTTACTGTGTTGTGTTTCCGTCAAAAAGACAACTGCGGATCAGACTAATTTGGCCTAGCTAATCAACAAAATCGACATTTCCCTGTCCCGTTTTCAGCACCACAAAACCAAACCGATTTGATTGTTTTTTTGAAGTATCAGAATTAAATTTTCTGTGTCGATATCTTTTCAGTTTTTCAAAATTATTTATCAAATTTGTATACCGTACGTCCGAAGAGGGCAGATAAAACTGAGCGCTTTTATGGGGTTTTGGTTAGTCCAAGCTCCCATAAGAAACAATTTATCAAAAAAGCAAAACAATGGAGACACGACAATGATAAATATCCAATGTACAAAAAAAAAAACACCGATATACCATAATCTAGGAGAAAATATGAAAAAAAGTCAGACCGCCTTTCGTCTTAAGTACTGAAGGTTGTTATTTGTCTCCTTACCCCATGAGCTGGCGTATCCTGGCTCTGGGGCTGAACTTGGTGGCCTTTCCACCAAAACTTTTCAGACGAGGATTACCACACTCCCGTGCGTGCAGAGCTTCCCACTTCAATACTTCACGCCACGCCTGAAACAACACACCAGTCACATTTCTATCACCTTACTCATATCAACACTTGATAATCTATAGTGGGAATAAAATATAAGAGTTTAATTATCACATATCTTTTATTTCTATAATAAATTACAATGAACTTTCACTGAAAATTTTTAATAACAAACTTCGAACATGATAATCTGAAAATAGTTACAGTTGAATAAGACATGGAATATATTAAAATAAGATGAGCAAGTCAGTAGTCTATGTGTGTAACTATCGAGCAAACTAATCAGCAGAAAACTATATGAATGTGATACATACAAAAAAAATCACAACATGTATACCTATGTCAAAATAAATTTCCTTATCCATTTTCATTAACACCTTTGCGCACCAAATGGTGGATAGGGCACTGGATTTGTACTGCAAGCGCACCACATCTTTATCATTTTTGTTACACTAAGGTAAGACAATCGGTTACTTATGCTTCAGGGCCGCGATTATGAATGGCTATCTTCATCGGTATATTCTAAGATTGTAAAAACTAATATTGATATTTATTTACGAAAGTGTGTATATTTGTATGAAAATTCAAAGTATCTTCGTCGGTAACCGGTAATTGAACATGTTTAGAAAAAAAAAATTGTATACATATTCTATTTTTCATACAGAAAACTTAATTTTACTTAGATAAAATTGAAGATAAATTTTAACTTCCCATCAGAACACGTACCCAGGTGCCAGTCCAGGACCCCGATTACAATGGCAAGTTAACTTTATCTTTGACTGTCTATAAAGAGAAAACGATACTTGTGTATGAAAATGAGTATATTTGCATGAACATTTAATGTATCTTCATCGGTAACCTATAATTGAACATGCTTAAAAGAAAAAAATGTTGGCATATTCTGCTTTTCATACAGAAAACTTAATTTTACTTTGCAGATAAAATTGAAGATAAATTTTAACTTCCCATTGTAATCGGAGCCCAGGTAATATAAAAATATTCTAGTGTAAAAGAAACATTTTTTTAAAACATTTTTCTACCCGCCTTGTGGTGTAGCGGTCAGCACGTTTGACTGCCATGCAAGAGGTCTTGGGTTCGAGTACCGACATAGTTGATATGAAATATTTACACATATTAGAGAGGCTTTACTATTATTAGGATTGATATCGTGTCCAGAAAACATTTTTCAAATCCGATTTTGTAAAACACAAATTACTCATTATACACAGGAACCTCTTTTTACAAGGGCAATACACTCTACGCAGTACCATGTAAAAAAGGGACAATGGTTAATAAGTTTCCTAGTGTAAAAATAATTTTGGGATTTTAATAAAACAATATATTTATTATACCTTAACTTCATTACAGAGAATTATTAAAATATATAAAGGTCCATAAGATTTCCTATCTGGGACAAGTGTAAAATCATCCTGATGGGCAAGATTGATTATCAACGTGGACCTGGCAGAAGGCGAACGTCTCTGCTGTGCAACATAAGAAACTGGACCGAAATGAGGAGTGCGAAGGAGTTGTTGCGGGCAGCACAAGACAGAAAAGTTTTTTTTAAATTATTTCCAACGTTGGGGATCCTTGATAAGGCACGACATGAAGAATTTTAATAAAAAATATAACACGACAAGAAAAAAAACTTCAAATAAATCAGAGATTATTCACCGTCAACCTTTGCAACCTTTCCGTGCCTGGTAAGTAAAATAGCGATATAGAGAATTCAAGTATAATTATATAACTATTACACCTTGTTAAATTCATGTTCAAAAATATTTTTATTAAATGATTTTTTTACCGTATTTAAGAGAAAAATGTGTGAAAAGAGGTTCCGGTGTAGTGGCAAAACTGCACTATTTTTAATTACAGAATTGAAGTTTCAAACCTGTTCATTATTTGCATTGTGTATCTTGATGATGTCATCCATATCCTTCTGCTGAATGGTCTCCTCCTTCCACCTCCAGCCCTTGCGCAGCATGGCATTCCAGAACATTTGCTGACTCGGGTACACCCAGAACTCGGAGCTGCCATCGGGCATGGCTCGAGGGATGGTCGACACCTGGCGCTCGACGGGCAGCGGGAAGGGCTGGTCCGGAGCAGGTTGCTGGTTTGCCGGTGGCATCTGAAGAAAATATTTTTTTATTTATTAAACTATTACAACCGATAAACGTGAAAGCGTATTTTGGAATAGTTGTCGCTATTTATTCTGCTTCATCGGTGCAGCCTAAAGCCACTTAGATCTCTCCCACCCCTCTCCGTTTAGTTTGGTCCTTGAATTAGTCTTTCCCGAGTTCTTAGGGCTAGGATGTTGAGCATCAGCGTGTGTAGTTGTGACGGGTTGGGTAGTGTGAATTCATTGCGAAAGAAAACATTTTTGAGAGGGGAATATAAAAGTCTAGGCATTTACAAGGCTTAAGACCATCATATTAAGACTATCGTCGGCTGGCATTGCCTAGTAGGTAAAATAATTCAGCCAAATAAATCTCACCCACATCAATAAAGGTTTCAGATATTTTACTTCACGAATGTTTTCTCTCTGTTGCAATAAATTTAGATCTTAGGAGGAAACACGGTCTGACGTTTCTTCGAAAAAACATATTCTCGTATTTTATCTTTGGATCAATGACTTTTTTACATACTATAGATATTTACTATTGGCAATCCAATTATTTCATATGGGAGCTAGGACCATCCAAAAGACACTTAAAAGTGCACAGTTTTATCTACCGTACAGTATACAAATACGATAAATATTACCGACACAGAAGATACCGACGTGCAGTTGTCTTTTTCGCACAGTATCGAGGGGGCATCTGCGAGAGAGTGACGTAAAATCTATCTTCAAATACCTATTCATCAAACTGCATTTCCACCGCGTATCCTCTTAACCTGGCCGGATCGAAGCGCGGGACTCGAATCCCCCAGAAATCACATTTAATTCAACAACTTGAGTATTAGTGGAGCGAATTATTTCATATTTTCTGTTATCTTTAGAAAAATACTTTTGATTTTTTTGGTAATTTCAATTTTTAATAACTTAATTGAATAAAATAATACAACCGGTAAACTCCTGGAAATGTAAAAGCTACTACACGACACGTTATGAAATAGACCATGTACAAGTACGTACATTTCGAGGAGTGTTCCGGATACCAAATAAATTTGTTACAAAAGTAAGTTTTTCGCGACATTTGCACTGATTTTCGTTTCACTCTAACATTTGCAGTGTAGCTATTAGCAAAGTAGCGACAGAGCAAGACAGACATATTGCACCGAATGTATTATCTGTTTGGCTAACTCTGACCGGACATCTGTCTCAGCTTTCAGTCATTCGTCATTTGCCACTTGCACATTATCAGCGACCTGCATTGATATTATGGTAGTGTTTCTAAAACGAATATAAAAAATGTACCTATTATTATTATACTCATAAAACCACTTGTTACAGTTTTTTTAATTTGTTGTAATAAAATGACAGGATAATAATTTATTTTTTGCCTTTTTTTATTTCAAGATACGAAAAACAATGTATAAAACCAATTATAGCGATTTTATTTATTTATGTTCATTGAATAATAATAATAATAATAATAAAATAATAATAATTCATAATAATTTATATTGTGTTCTTTATTTTTAAAAAAACTTTCATTAGCTCTTCTGTTACGTTGGTACATGTTGCATAGTATTTTTTTTACTTTCCACCCTCGATATATTATAAACAAATATAATGTAATGTAATACATAACAATATAAATAATATGTGAAAACCCTTGCTTCACTATTTATGTGTGCAGTTATTTTTAATTTAAATTTTATTTTACATTTCTTTATTTCAGACCTTCAACAAAATACTGTTTTTTTACCGAAATATGATGTAAAATGTGAAATCTGTAATATTTTACCTAAAAAAATTAAATATTTAAAAGCGTAAGATATGGAGTTATTCCGGTAAAATAGAGGGTTTGGAAAATATTGAACTGGCACCTAAATCGTAAAACTGATCACCTTACCTTCCACATGACAACAAAATAAATTATTTTAATTAAATTACAAATTTAAAAGAATCACTATGTAAAGCGCCCTTGAGGTATTTTGTTACGAAAATGGCGCTATATAAGTTATCCATAATAATAATAATAATAATGACAAAAATATACATACACGCTGCAATTCGTGCCAAAACAATGCCCTATGCACAACTGGGTGCAGATTGAGAAAATATAAATCATAATGTTAGGTAAACAATATTTTGAGTTTGTCCAAATTTTTGTAGACAAGGACTGGATTCAACTCCTTGGGGAGCTGTTTATATTAATAGGTATTTAAAAAAAACATTAATAATTCATTTCGTGCTAACATTAAAACATAAAAGTAAAACAAAAAAAAATAATTTCATATATATTTGCACCCATGTTTGAGAAACCTTGACTGCCACGTACTGTTGCATAACTATTTCTTTTTTTTTTAGAAGGTTCATTCGGCGAGATGCACTGCCCTGTGCAGACCAGATGGGACCATGAGACGAGATGAAATGCGTAATATTTTGTTCTATATAAATATAAATAGGTACATTGGGGTAATTTCAGACCCCTTCGGAACCGGCGTAATTTTTGGAGTTTCAGTACGGTAAAGGTTAAACTAAGCCAAAAAACATTGTTTTCAAATTTTATGTAACTTATTATCAGCGCTCGGAGTTTTGTATTTTTGAAATTACTTAGCGTGTGGCTCTACCCCTTCTTCTTGATGAGTTCTGCAGATTAGTCAGTTGACTTACCGTAAACCGGATATCTATCACAACTCTCTTATCATTGGTTGATTTAGAAGAACTAGTGACAGCATGCAAAGTATTAAGTGTACAACATAGCTTCCGCCGCTTTTTAGAGAAATTCAAAGCCTTATTTTAAGAAACTGGTTATACATTTATGATTCAAAGTATTGTACATCGCTGGCCACTACTGTCTCCCATCTTTTAAGCAGCATACGAATCCTACATTGAAAAAACTGGTCATCTTTTGAAGTGATCCACAAATCGATCCAATATTTTACTTCCTCATAAGACCGGAAGTGCAGTGCTGGTCAACCAGGCCATGTGCCATTGAACGAAACAAGTGAACAAAGGCCGTTCAACATCTCTCGGTTTCAACAAGTATGGCACCCAATTTCCTTGCTTCTGAATATTTCCCTTGGTTTTAAAGCATTTTGAAATTGCTTGTTGAGTCCCAATTATAGTGCAAATTCTTCCTGACTTTGACATGAGTCTTCATCAGGTAATGCTTCCAATTCTGCACCTTCGAAAATCTTCTCTCTTCCACCGCTATGGCGGTTTTCGACGTGGAAATCACCGTTCTTGAAATGTTGAAATCACTCACGGCACATTATTCCACTAATAGCTGAGCCTCAGATTTGTTCATGATGAAGCAGCAAATTAAAACTTTAGCTCGTAAACCAACATTTTCAATCGAGAATAACTTTCGACACACAAATCGACTAATGTTTTTAAGAGGTTATGTTGACAGATGCCAAAGTTTATTGCATGACGTGTATGATCTATTTATTTCGACCACTACTAACCGCTCAAGCCATCTGCAGGAAAACAGCGGTAGCAAAATTGGTTTGTTTTAATATCATTTTAAAAATGGTCTTACCATATTATAGGGGTTTATATCATCCTGGTCATGTTTGACGGGACATTCGGAAGGGCGAGGAGGGGTCTTCTGTTCTTTGTGCATAGGACACTCTGGCGGAGGCGACTTCATGGAATTGTCGTTGTGTGATGGTATATTCGCAGTGGCCAATTCCGCGGCCGAAACATTGTTACCCATGTTTTAACAGTTCTAGGTTATGTATTATATAATATTTGTATTAATAAATTCGATTGCAACACATATATCTAGCGTTGTAGTATCGGATGAGACACATATAATAAATACATTTATGTTAATATGATTATTATAGTAAATGTATGTTATTTTAAAGAACTATTCAATTTTGAAAAATAAATATGAGACGTTATTAACCAAGAGACGTCAGTCTCGAAGAACACAGATTTAGAAGAAAATCTTACTACATTTTCTATGTGAAACCATTATCCAACCACAAAACGTTGCGGTAGCGGTAGGTTCAAAAATCATAATGTATAAAATTATAAAGTTGGGACCTGTTTACTGTCTATGGTAAGGTTTTGTCAAAACCAGGGGTGCAATCAGGTGCAACCATAAATCTTCTCCATCCCTTAGAGCAGTGATCGCCACACGGTAGCTCGCCGAGGCTTTTTCGGTGGCTCGCGTAGGATATTAAATTTTATTATTGAACTCCGAAAATAAATTTAAAATGTGCTAAATTTTAAAGAATTGCTTAAAGGGTTGCTGTCAACGTTTTCCACTATGAAAGTTGTTAAGAGTAAATATAATAACAGACTCACATATTTACATTTTGAAAATTGCATTTGGATGGAAGTAACATAGTACTCAACGAGAATTGAAAAAAAATTGGAAGAAAGTGAATGCCATTATTTTCACTAATTATTTTTACTCCTTAGTTTTACTTTTATTTTTATGTCAATTTTTAGTCACACCTATTTACAATTATTATTTTGATTTTAAATAAATATTTAAAGTGCTAATTTTTTGTTTTATTGTTAATCTGATGTTCTAATTTATTTAAACTAATACAAAAATATTATGTATGGTACGATAAGGGTTAATAAGGGGAATTATGAATAGTCCAGAAGATATGTAATATCATATTTGAATACATCGGACTGTGTCCAATAATTTCCCCACTTAGACACACTTTCGCCGCGCGCATTCGTGACGTCTCCGCGTAATGTTGCTTGATGGGGGAAAAAATAAGCATAACACAAATGTAAGGTAAAAAAAATCAATCTGTTAATTTCTCTAAAATTTCATTTTGCACGCGGAAACATTGACAGACGCGAAGTATATATTCTGAGAAACTAAATAATTAATAAAATTAAAATTATGTGAATTAAAATTAAATAAATTACTTATTATTATTTTATTGTTCAGCCCTGTTCTATAAGTTATTTACATATGATCCGCTTGTTAAATGTTGTCAAATTTTTCGTTAATTTGTAACAATTTTGGAATCTTGCAACAAAAACATTAACAAATTAAAGCACGTATCACTCAAATTTGGGTGCTTTGCCGAGAAAAGAAAAAAAATGAAGGAGAAGGGGATATATAGACAGAGGCCAACACGTCGTCCCTACCCCTCAGGATGTCTCTAGTTTAAAAAATATTTATTATTTACAAAAATAGGTAAAAAATTCACAAACAACTTGTACGAATAAAAATAAACGCAAATAATAACTACAAGATGCACAATAAATTTTATGAATTAATCAATATAAAAAGGCGCACAATCTGTGAATCGCTGTGAGATACTACATTTTTTATATCCGCTCCACAATATTGTCAAAATAATAATTTATCACTTATGAAAAACAGACCGACATAGTTTTTTATTAATATAATTCGCGAATCTTTTGCGAACATGGTTAGAAAAAGGCGTAACCACTATACAGATTTAATCAAATAAATGAAGAGTTCAGTCTGTCTCTTTCTAATGCGACTATTTTGTGAACATAAAAGAGAGAAATCAATATTTCGTTAGTTACTCCTAATAATATTTTAAATACATTTCTGCAGAGCCAAGCCTTGTATGTGACTAAAATAAAAGTGTATTTTTTACTTGTTTTTGGGAGATAGTAACTAAGTGAATCGTAACAACTGTAAAAATGGTTGTTAAAGTTTATATAAGTGGGATATCGGGTAATAAGGAGGTATTGTACTATAAATATCATTAGATAAACTATTTTCCTTTATGACGTTTCCCTGGCCGGGCTGTTTGCCCATGTATGCAGTGCTCATCTCGGTGAAACCAAACGTCACCTCGATTTTTGTCAAATGAAAATCATGTTTCGTTGTTTTAGCGCTCGATCAACGTACAATAATACACATAATATGTATTGGTTTTCTCCTTACAATCTTGTGGTGTACAATGGGACTATATTATTTTTCCTAACGATTTCGCGAAGTTGTAATGACTTATCTCACTCTAACACTCGGACGAAAATTATGAAAAGAGCCAATGAACCCGTATATTTGCATTAACCCAATAAAGAAACATGAAATATTACGTTATACATACTAATGGCATCACAGAATAATGCATATAAGTATGTTTCCAAAAATGAATTTGTACTAAACAGAGTAGGTGTAGGAAGCTACTGCTTCTTCATAATAAAGTATCCTCAATATTTATTCTTATTAATATTTTGTGGTTTATTTACAATTTTGACTCGCTCATATTATATCTAAATTTATCTCGCATTTTAAATAATGAGTACTTATTTATAATTTAGCCAGAAAAAATAATAGTCATCGCGCATTTACAGTGCATTCATTTGTTGAAGTTTATTATGCAGCCGTTGCATGTAGAGATAGAGTATGTAAAGCGAGATAATGTCGGTTAATAATAATAAAGGATTATTTCCAAACATTCTCGTGTCTGCGTACAAACCTGCTAATTCTAATAAATATAACTGCACCGGCAGCGAACTGAGGCTTTACATCTCTGAATGTAGAGATTTGCAATGTCAAATTTTAGATTTTATTGATTTATTTTATATATTCATTTAATTTTACAATACGCCCAAGGGGCATTTACAAAAAAATCTACAGGTAAGTACAAACATAGTGAGTAAAAATTTAAAAGATAAACAACGCTTTTTGTATACATGTAGAAACAATAAAAAGCATACTGCCATGCAAAATAAAAAGTGAAACTTTACATAGTAAAAAAGAAAAAAATAATAAATGGGTATAAGAAAAGTAATTGAATTAAAAAGCAAATTGTTAATAACTTGTAAAGAATTTAAACAAAAAAATTAATACATTTACATATACTTATAAGTATAAAAAAAAATGGTATCAACAAATTATTGTTAAGAACAAATAATACAAATTAGTTTACAGTCATTATATATAAGATAATAACATAATATCTGGTACACAAAAATAAAAATAAATAAATCAATAAATTTTACCCAAGTATTGGGATATTTTGAGTTTGTCCAAATGTTTGTAGACAAAAGACTGCATTTCACTCCCGGGAAGTCATTAAGATGAACAAATTTCAACAACAGGGGTGGAGAACATTTTAGAGAAGGGAATATGGATCCATATTCATTCCTCATCATCATCATTATCATTCCCTTTCCGCACCTAATGGTGCATACGGCACTGCATTGGTACACCAATCACAGCGTATCTTGATATTTTTTGTTACATGAAGGTAAGGTGACCAGTCTTACGCTTCAGGTACTAGTCCAGGGACTATGAAATATTCTAGTGTAAAAACACCCCTTTAAATAAAATTTCGTATCAACCATGTCGGGAATCGAACCTGAGACCTCTCGCATGGTAGGCTGATGCGCTGACCATTACACCACGAGGCCGACAACATTCGTTCCTAGAGAGTCAATAATCTTAATAAGCTCCGTAAATACCTAGACTTCCACATCTCTTCTCTAAAACGTTCTCATGTTGTGATTTGTATTGGGGTAATGTTGTTTCAAGCGAGGAATACCTATTTTTAAGATTTTAATAATAAATATACTTCTGTCATTAATACTATAAAGATACTTATTTCTTATTTTACATTGACATAATATAATATTTACTGAAAGACAGATTTGAAGTTTTTATAAAGCAGAAAAAGTATTATCTTATCAGAGATGTTTAATCTGTGCCAGGTATCACATGAAACTGAATTCTCGATGTGTGGCTGCTTTAAAAACGAGCTAACACCAGATAATGTCACCAGTATTTACTTGGATCACTAAACAAACAAAAAAGTGCATTGTTTTTGAAATTTAAAAATAATAATTCTCATTAAAATGTTTTTATTCCAATTGTTGCGAAAAATTGTCTTTTGTCAATTTAGATGTAAAATGAATACCGAGCTCTTCTCAATAATCAGCATAGTAGAAGTTTGTTTGTTAGAACTTTGTCAGAACACAGTATTTTTCGGATTAAATGAAATGTGTGTCTTAGGTAGGTAACACCAACATTGTTAGAGAATAACCCACCCGCATCGAGACATTTTTAAAATCATTCTGATACATCTGTGTCTGTGCATGAAAATGCGATTACTTACATTTGTTCATTTTTTATTACCCAAGTTCGTTTACATTTTTACAACAGATAATCGATAATTTGATTTGCATAGAATCATAGTTTGATTAAATATTTCAAGCCATTTCTAAGATAAACTGATGGAATGATAATGTATTAAGTACCTAGGTACATAGTGATTATTTATTTATTCCCCAGTAACAAAAAAAACTGTATGTAAATGGTATTATAAATTAAAAGTATTCCTATGTTGCGTAATCAAGAAATCTAACGGCATCTACATAATTTATATTTCTTTTTTAGGTTAAAAAAAGGCAGCAAAGAGTGCTCATGATATTGGAGTCAAAGTCTATAAAGTACGAAGCGGTGGACATTACGGAGCCCGGCAAGGAGGGGGAGAAGGATTACATGCAGAGTAATTCCACATCCTCGGGAGCTACCGTTAGCGACACCAACCCCCGCCACCCTCTGCCTCCGCAGCTCTTTAACGACACTGAATATTGTGGGGTACATGCCTTTCTTTCCTGTTTTGCTATTTATTTACCAATGTGTGATTTATTATGTTGATGAAATTTTTATTTATTTAAAATCTAAAATACCTCAACTCTCCGGGAAGTGCCGATGGTACGAATCTGTATTATTGACAGTATTGGATTAAAATACCACGAAAATTAAACCAGAGTGCAGTGTGGTCAAATGTTTAATTAGCCTATGTTAATGTATTAGTGTCTGTCGGTGAACCGAGTGAACATACAAATTTTGCTCGTGTTAGTAGGCACACCGGAATATTTTATTTGAAAACGTTCAGTCATGCGCACATAAGACGAAGTTTATTAAAGATTTGAATGGACTGTACATACTCTGAGTTTAAAAATTTTTTAGTCTGTGGTGTATGCCACCAAAACAGCAAATACATAATTTGTGAATTAGAATTATTTTGATATACCATGGGAATAGAAATTGTGACGTAATATCTTTGTTTTAATTAATGAACTCGAGTGGTTCTCAGGAATTGTGTTCAATGTGCGATGCCACCTGCATTATACCTATTAGTGATAGAAATTACTATTATTTTTATTGAATTTCATTAGTTCGTGAAGTATTTATGCTCATTATGACATGAAATAATGCCAGTGCTAATATTTCGCATACTGCTTCATTGTACACACTGTGTAACATTCACCATTTTGCCTATGTTAGAACATCCACATTTCTTCAATTCTTCTATTTGTTGATTTTAGTGAAGTTAAAGAGCTGAAACCTGACTGAATTATTTCACGAACATTTGGACAAACTCAAATATTGTAATACGTATTAGCGTTACTGCTGTTTCGCACACTGATTTGTTTTGCACTATTTTAGCATTACTGCTAACTATTATGCTTCCCTTTAAATTCTTATTTACTTCTGTTGTCTTCAATGACTTTGATGTAATTAAAATTATTATTATATTATGTTATATAAGTGTCGCTATGTATGTATATATATATATTCAAATTGTTTATTGAAAGAGCTCTCCTGGGCCTTCATTGATAATAAATAAATAAATAGTGCTTTATTTTCCTCTACTGCTACATTACTATTTTGTTCCACATGACTAGTATTGTAGTAGCGTATTGTTATTATGTATGACGCAAGATTATTGCCAAAATACAGTTTCAAAGGAATTTAGTTATTTATGCTTTGAATGTCTGCAGTGAAGTAAAATATTCAAAATTGTGTTAATTGTTATTATTGTAAGTTTGTAATTTTAAATGTGTGAGTATGTTTGTGTTTTTTAAAAAGTGCGTAAGAATAAATCAAATTTTAATTTTGAAATCATTTTATCCGTTGATTTTTTTGTGAATTATTGAACACAAAGAAAATAAAAAATATTAAGCTTTAACAAATTTTTAATTTGTAATATACTTTCATTCAAAAAAATTAGCAGTAGGTTAAAGTATCATAGAAGATTTATTCTACTGGCAAAAATAGAGAAAGATGAAAGTTCACACAAAATTCGCATATGAAAAATATTGAGTTTTATTTGGTTACGTATTATGAATTACATATTTTGTACCATTCATATTGGGGTGTTTTTTGAAGAACTCTGAAATTAGCGAGTACATTTGGCAGGTGATAATGCAACTAAAAATTCCCCATGGATTCACAATGCCTATGCTAACATTCCATCACTGATACCTGTACTGCTTGAATTAGAGTATAAATTTGTTTTTTCATTGCACTAGTCATGAGGCAAAACGTGTTTTTCTCATATTTTTAATTTTCTCATATTGATTTATTATATTGATGGAAAAGGTTTTTCTCCTGAGTTTATACATCGACTGATACATATAAGAATGTAAATGTTCTTAACATTAATATCTGTACCTCAGAGGCAGATGGATGCAAATCCAAACAGCAAATGTTCGAAGCAAGCCTAAGGAATCTACTTTCTCCGAGTAATTTCTAATAATTTATATCATTAATTTGTATTTTCAGTATTTTAATACATTGGTTCTTTCATTATGAGACTTACATTTCTTGAAAATCAATGGACATGATCATAAATTGGATACGAAAATCGAAATGTTATTTCACCAAATTCTGGATTTGCATCCGTCTGCCTCTGAGGTACAGATATTAACGGGCCAATTTCACACCGGTCGTACGAATATACACAAGACGTAGAATTGGGGTAAATTAATTTTTATTATTTATTTAATGGCTCTCACAAGTAAAAACCTTTCAAATAAGAAACGAGAGAAGATTGTTCGGCCCGGTGTACTGGTTAGTATGTTTGCTTGCCATTAAATAAAACAATAATACAACAAAAGTCAATCCATCCGATGTAATTTTAACGCTCCGTGTGCATTTTTACAATAGACTGAAATGGACCGACTTATCATTTCAATTGTTGCTATTTTGTAGAATTAAAACTCTTAAATTGCGTATGTATTCAAATATTTACTTCTTTATAACAATAAATTGATTTTTAGGACTACGAACAATTTGACTTGGCCAATGAAATAGACACGTTAGAACAATTCCTTAAAGTAGAACCCCCCAGTGAACCAGACGTCGTGGAAAAATCTCCAGAAAAGGTAAACTTAGTTTTACTAATAAATACTGTATTCAGTATTACTGTTGGTATCCCAAATAAAAAAAAACAGTTAAAATCATGCGTCGACTGCAACAAATTAGTAAAATATCAGTATGGCGTTTTTATTTATTCACTACTCTAATACATATTATATCAAATAAAATAGTTACATATCCCAAACACACGAATGGAGAGCAGTTAAATATATATTTGTATTTTTATCAATGATGCGTGCGATTGGTATATATTGAATATATATGTAGTTGAAAAAAACCCCTCAATAAAAACTGTATTTAACAACCGGGGATTTTTCTTGTTTCTCTCTATTATTAAATTCTTTGATTCGCTGGAAGATATCCTTTTTAGCATTTAGCCCGCTAAAGTTCGTGTATTATTCTACTTAAAGTTTTAAATTAATAAATAACTGAACATATCAGGATGTTCGGTATAATTATGTGATTTATTCATATAAATCTGTTTCTTGTATCGCAGGAAGTGGAGGCTGCAAAATCAGTACTGGATGTGGAAAAAATAATTGAACAGGTGGAAAGAAACGGTATCACCAGCTCTCGGGAAACATCTGCGGAGGCGGAAACTAAGCTCAATGGAGATGCACAATCTGAAGAAGCGGATGAAGGAATTGAAACCAAGGATGAAGACATCGAAACGCAGGAAGAAGATATTGAAATCAAGGGAGAAAACAATGTTCTAGATGCAGCAAATGCTAAAAAAGATACTTCACCATCAGAGGACCTTATTGCCAGTGAATCAACTGCGGAATGAGCTAATTTTATATATTAAGAGTACAGAGGTGCAGGAATAAGCTCTTTCCTTTTGCTAATACAATACATGCCCAGTATTAAATTGATTGCAGTATTAGACTTCTCGTCGATCAGGATTGACCGGATAGAAAGTTTTATTTATCATGCTTTTGAAATCCTCGTTCGCCGGTGTATTTTTCATTCTTCTTCATAATTTTACATCTTGACGAATTATTAATTTTTATTATAAATCATCAAAATTTCACACTATGAACTATGAATCCTGCTTTTGGAAAAGAATGAGTGTATTTGAGAAAATCTAAACGTAACTTTATTTTTATTTAAATATTAAATTCATAAAGATTTTTATTTTATATAATCATGAAATTATTTATGTAAATATATAACTTGATTCATAATATTTTAAGTATTCTTTGTTTAATTGTTTGTACTTATATCGTGGCACATTTTTTAATTTCAAATCCACGATTAGGATTCTTTCTGTCTCGTTATTGAAATAATGGCTACAAAGCTAACCGGCACCTCTACGCTTTTATTAAGTCGAAGCTCAAACCTGCCTTTTAATTTTATGATTTTTATTACATGCATACTTTAATCAACTTTTAGAATTAAGCAAACATCAAGACTTTATAGTGTTATGAATAAATCATATTGTTTGGTTTGTCAAAGACATGTTCAAGTGACTAGTGGACTATCGACAAGTCACATTCCTTTATTGTGTATTGTTATTGGAGACATTAATTCTTTGGCACTTATAATCATAATGACATCTAAATATATTTTTATGCTATAATGATCCTAAAATTATTTTAGTCCTAGATGATTTGTATGTTTTAATATCGGTATGGAGTGGTGCTTTACAAAATATGCAAACACGAAAGGTCTTCTGCTAGATGTTATCTTCATTTCATTATTATGGAAGGTTGTATTTTGTTTACTGTAAATCATTTTTTGACAGCAAACATTGTGCTGTTTTAAGATTAAACTGAAAATCGCACTTATGATTTCCTTCATCTAAAATATTTTGTATTTTTACATAAATAACTGTAGGTATGGTCTCTTGATTGGTGGGAGGCATACAGATTTACTGCTAACATGTCTTGCCGTATTGAATAAATAAAAATGGTTTATAAAATTTTCGGAAAACACTATTTGATTATGGCATCACTTTATATTGAATGTATTTAGTATTACGTAATATTTTGTATCGATCACAAGGCTTAGCCACACAAGTTTAATATGTATATGAAATACATATAAGTCGGTGCATTTGGTCTAAGTGATATTACGCTTTTGCTATGAATTTATATCATTTTTTACATATTTTTATCATCATATTTGGCCTAATTAATGAACATTTATTATATTCAGCCATGTAAATATACAAATATATATATATTTTTGTTTATGTCAGTAAACATTGTGTTATTTAAATTACATGAAATTATTTAAAAAAATAAACTGAACTGATTATTTATAAACTTTGTTTTTTTTTTATGTTCATGCTTTGATGTATGTAACCGCGTCGACAGTATGCCGCGCGGCGCACAACATACAACAATGAATACTTACAAATAAACATATACAAATACAAAATCAACATAAAATTATCCAAATAAAATCCTATTCTACATTGTCCTCGGTATAGCCAAGGCCGAACCCGAAAGTGGATCAAATCGCCTTTATTATGGATTCAGCACTTGGCTTTCACATATACTGAGGACCTATACTATCAAACATTATTTATAACAAACAATGACATAGTATTCCGTGGCTTCCATCGCTCCCAGCACGTCCGGAACAATGTATATATATCGCACCTTTAGGACAAAAATGACTCAACTCAAAAAATCAACTTTTTGGGAAATTGCAAAAGAAGAATGTAAATTGTGACACCTTCGTATTCTTTCGTCGATTGTTTTGTATTTTTCGAAGTAAGCACCAAATTTTGAATTAATAATTGTACCGAAGGCTTTCAGCTATGAGTCTATGAAAAAAAAGCGTAATAAAAATGAATTATTATACGTTTAAACAAGACATTTATTTAATGAGTCATTATTAGATTAAAAATAAAACAATCAAAAGCACTTTAATAAATAAGATAATTATATAATTTTTATTAGGTCAGATCAGGTCACTAAACACATGTTTTTATTTATTCACGAAATGACATAAACGTAAATAAGTCACTAAGATTATTGATAATTTAAATAATAAAATGATATTAACTTAAATAAGTCACTAAGATTATCGGTAAGTCGGAACGAAAAAATCACAAAGCTAAATTCGTAGTTTTAATATTTAAAAAAATAAAGTAAACATGTCATTTGTATCGGAATAAAATCGACTCAACCGGCTTTCGGTTTCTATATGTTTGTCTGCGTTGCGTCCTTCACACAGCAATGTAAACACAACACTAATTGCGTCGCTTCCGTACTGACACGGAATATAAATTCTATGAGTGATAAAGAAATCGATGTAATGGTTTTGTCCTATTCCGACCTGAATGTTGTGTTTTTTTAATGCAGAAAGATGGATAATGTTCATTGAAGTTGTTTTATGATCTTAACTCATTTTAAGCTTTTTTTGAGTCAAGTCGTTTTCGTTCTAAAGGTGCGATATGTACCTACATAATAAAGTATGGGTTTCGATATCTTAATAATTGATATAGGCACACATAAATGTATAATGTTTTTTTTTCATATTTTCATGTTTTTAAAACATAGTGCATTAGGTGTACACCAGTGGTTCCCAAACTCTTTTGACCCACGGACCCCTTTTCATAGTCAAAACTTGCCCACGGACCCTGGGGAAAAACTACATAAATGCATAATAGAAAAATTACAAATTTAACTTTGATGTCTTGAATGGTAAATGGTAATATAAAAATAAAATATTAACAGAACATTTTGTTGA
Source organism: Micrasema longulum (assembly GCF_059751315.1). Classification (NCBI taxonomy): domain Eukaryota; kingdom Metazoa; phylum Arthropoda; class Insecta; order Trichoptera; family Brachycentridae; genus Micrasema; species Micrasema longulum. The sequence goes on along the minus strand of NW_028277458.1, from coordinate 580,138 downwards.
AGAAGTATTTATTGAAATTACAACTTTTGTTTTAAAATACAAAAAAAATTAACGACATGGATGAACCTGATGGGATGTCTTGAGTATATTTATGTCCGGATTTATGTTTGTGAGTAGCAACCGCAAATCCCCACGAGCACTAATTTCTAGTCAGTTTATTTTTTGTGATGAGGCTCATAACGGCACTGAATCCACGTTCTACCAAACAGAAAGGCGGAAAAGTAATCAAAAGCTCCTGTACAATAACCTATTATGCTGGATTTAAATTGGGATCTGTTTTTTTAACCAGAATTTGTCGTATCCTTGTTTAAACATCGGTTTCAGCTCCTCATTTGTGGATAATTCAATAAATTGCAACAAATCTTCACCTCTATTTTGCATGATGTAAAAATCGCTAATAATTTATTCATTGTTATTTATTATAACTTCCGTATTAATAAAAATGTGTCATATTATTTTTATTTTATATTATCTTGCGCGGACCCTCTGAATTGTTCAGGAACCCTCAAATCAATTTTAATTTTCCACGGACCCCCGGAATGATCCCGAGGACCTCTGGGGGTCCGTAGGGACCACTTTGGGAAGCACTGGTGTACACGCATCAAATTAATGGTTGCTAGTGTGTAAAATATTATTTAAATGGTTTTTTGCCTATTTTAATTTAGCAATTAAAAAAAAAATATGCATGGAGGTTAGAAGCAAATTTAGAAATCGCCACTAAAAATGGAAAATTAGTTATTGATGCCAAAATAAACTACATAAAAACCTACCTACCTAAATAGTAGCGTAATTCAAAACCGTCTCTAAATCTTGCAAAACCGGATTTCAATTATACTTGACACTGCAAACTAAGCATTCTCAATTGAGGTGGTGAAGCATAATTTATTAGAAATCTCACAATTCTTTTTTCAAAGTTTTTCGCAAATATCTCAGTAACTTTGATGGAGATTTCTTAGTTTGCTTCTCCCCCATGTGCTTTTTTTCATGTACATGTTGATCGTATTCAATTGTGATTTTACTTTTAAAAAAATATGAATCCGGGTTATGGTTTCTTTGTAGTGGCGAAGGCGAGGTCTCAAAAATCTCTTATACCCGCTCTACCATAACTTGACTCTTATTTTCTAGCGCAGTCATTTTTTCAATAATGTTTGATTATGTCCAAATGCTTGCAGACTGGCTGGATTTTAGTTGTTCATATTTAAATTTATTTCAACAGAGAGGGAAAACATTTTTGAGAAAGGAATAAATCACCTACTAGGCAACGTTATCTCTGTTGAAATAAATTTAAATATGACCAATTCCCTAGGGAGGAAATCCAGCCAGTCTGCAAACGTTTGGACATAATCAATCATTGTTGAATTACTACCTGGTAAAAGAAGAAGTATAAAAATTGGAAAATTGTTTTCAGGCGTTGCCTAGTAGGTGATTTGGTTCAGCGGGATGAATCTCACCCACGTGATAAAGGTTTCAGCGCTTTTACTTCACAAAAGTCAACAGATGGAAGAGTTGAGGAAATGTGGATGTTCAAACATGGGCAGAATGGTGAATGTTACACAGTGTGTAAAGTGGCCGCTTAAACCAGCCAATGACAGGTCATAAGCCCTGTAAATGCCTAGACTTCCATATTCCTTTCTCAAAAATGTTTTCCCTCTCTGTTGAAATAATTTTAAACAGTTATTTTTTATTTGAAATTGGCCTGACTTTGAAATAATAAGAACACCAATATATTTTGAACAAATTTAAAAAAAAATATTTATCAAAAAATATTTTAAAACGTGGTAAATATACCTATTATTCGATGATACAATGATTCTAAAAATAAGAGTACTCATTTTTTTATATTGTTTTAGGGTCCGTGCCCCGTTAGGCTTTCGACAAATCCACGAATATAATTATTTGATATATTTGATAATGTTTGGTACCTACGGCATTAAAGATAAAATCATGTCAGGAGTCGGTAAACAAAACGACCCACATAAATTAAAATATATTTATCCCGGAATGTAAAATAACACCCAGGGCCCTGATTACTATAGGAAGTTAACGCAGTTATCTTCTGAAGTAGTTCGGTGGTTTTTAAGTATTTTTTTATTTGTCAATATACTATCAAACTAATAAAGTCCCTAAATATAATAAATCCGGCGTAAATTTAATTGTAATGATTGCGATTCAATCTAAACCAGAAAAACTAAAAGAGACTTTAATATTAGAGTAAAAGAAAACTAACAATTTTTCTGAATTTGCCAACCATCTGATTGAAAATAATCATAATTTTAATAAAGGTACTGGATTAAAAGTTCTTTATGTTGAAAATAAATATTAAATTAGACAACTTGGAAATCTTAGAAATTTAAAAGGCGATTCATAATAAGAAAACAATAGTAAATAACCAAATAAACAATATTTCATTTTGTTCACTGTCTGTCACTTTATCTTTACAGGAGCAGCATAACAAAAAGACTCGAGTTTTTAGCTCCACATGTTTCGATGTAATATTTAGTGAACACTGTAAAAATAAAATAGGATAATATTAGTTTGTTAAATGATAAAGATGCTTGTGTAGCTTTGAAACCGGTCAGTAAAAAAAGTGATAAAAAACCAAGCTGTTTTATATTGATTTATTAAATATTATTTTTTTAACTTTCCATTGTAATCGGGGCCCGGGTATTAACTAAACGACAGTTTTATAAAAAGACCTACATCGTGCGATTTATTATTGAAAATTGACAGGTATAGGTAATGATTAAAATATATAATTGAACATGTACGATTTTTTTTCCATTTATTACGGCTCATACCATCTTGTGGTAGTATTAGCCAGAAACAAAACATATAGTATTTACAAATATTAAGAGGGAGCAAAACAATACAACAGAAAATAAAATAAATCGAACAGATGTCAGGTATATAATATATACATATTTAAGATTCTAATGTTGTAGAGGAAAAATCTTGAACGGGAAAATAAGCGTAAGGATAATTATTATACCGCTTAAAGTATATTCTGTACAACGGGGTGTGTATACTGTGTATCACCAGAGCCCTTACAGGACACTGCGGATTGAACAAACACCTTGCTAGAATGAACCTTTCCGAAATTTCTAGATGTAGGTTCTGCAGTGCAGATGAGGAAACACCTATCCACACTAAATGTAAATGTGATGATTTACATCATAAAAGAAGCCTCATCTTCGGGGGACCACTAGTTAAACCTTAGGATGTTAAAGAGCTCGCCCCCTACCTAATTTATTATTTTTATTTATTTTTTTATTATTTTATATATTTATTTCAGCAATATACAAGTAATTATTTATACAACAAATTAATTCAGTAATAAAAGTAAACATACATATTTTTTTATTTTTGCTGTTGGTTCATCTAAACTGCCTAACTAGGGATAGCTTCCCCGTTCTAAGGCAGTAAATTATGTATTTTATAATGATATTTAAAAGTATTTACAGTTTTATCATAATGTGTGCTTTTTCAGTCTTAAAGGTAAACAATGAATATCCAGAGAAAACATAAATAATACCAAAATCTCTATATCCTAAGTCCCAAGTCATTACTAGTAAAACCAGCAACCAGCTTACGTCCTTCTACATCTACATAATGGCCCGATACTTTATGAATCTGGGCTTGGAGGGGGAGATTTAGCAAAATGTAAACTCTCGCCTTCCAGACAGTAGCTAAGCTCTTTATAGACCTGGGCTTGGAGGCGAGATTTAGCAAAATGTTGGAGGAGACTTGGCAAAATAAGGACTCCTTCCGCCTTCCACACAAAATCAGTAGCCAGGCTCTTTTTATGTAAATATTGTATACTTACGCCTACTCTAAGGGTGCGTGCGCGTTTATCTCGAATAATTCATAGCTGCATCCAAGCGCTAAATAAATTGAAAAAATACTGCGCATTTAAGAATTTGCTGATTAACTATTTTTTTTTATCCGAGGACGAGAGATCTCTAGTTTAAACAGAATGATAGTTTGTTGTCAAGTATTGAGCGACGTCGATAAATAAGTCTACTTGACAATCGTCCGCTGTATAATTCATCGTATGCTTATCTAGAATTCCATTTATTCAATCGCTGACGTCTCGTAAAAATACATACACACAATACTGCCGTGCAGTTGCCGGTTGCCGGGAATAGCTGACGGTAGAGCATATTGAATAATTGGCAGTCGCGTTGTGTCGGTGTTCAGCCAAAATTCTCATTCATGCGGATTTAAATTCGTCGCTGATTGCCATTTTATAATAGTTAATGTGATATAAAAATGAATACGACAAAGTTTGAGGTATGTGGGCGGTTGCGACTTAGGAGCTATTTTGGTTCTTCTGCCACGACAGATAATAAAATTGAAGATCCGATTAAAAAAATAAATAATTCGATCAAATTTAAGAAAGAATCCAGTATCACAAAATCTGACAAAGAATCGGAAGAAATCTGTTGTAAAAACGTTATGCCCAACGTGAGAAAATTCAATGATATTCCTGGACCACGATCTTTACCGATTTTTGGAACCCTGTGGGCATATTTACCGATTATAGGTAAGTCATTATGTTCCACCTTTTGACAGACGCAGTACTTTCTAAGACTGATTTATTCTACGTGAAGTTAAAGAGCTCCAAACTTTATTGTTATTGATGCGGGTGATTAGATCACGAAGATCGGCAGATGGAGGAATGGAAGAATTTAAGGAATATGTCAAATACTTAGGAGTTATTATTGATATAAATTTAAAGTAGAAACAGCAGATTGAAAACATTACAAATAAATTTAAAAGACTAACGTATATATTCAAAACAATTCGTAATATAATTTAAAGTTTTATTTTGCATTGTGCCAATCAATTTTGGAGTACGGTATAATTGAATGGGGTGGTGCGAGTGACACAGTTTTATATAGTGTATTTTTTGCACAAAAATTCATAGTTAAAATAATACTCCCGACAGAGTCCCGACACAGACATCTACTAAAGACATATTCCACAAATCACAACTTATGACACCAAAACAATTATACGCTAAAACCATACTTACAGATTCATCACTCAAATGAATAACATAACCCCTACAATACATCACATACAAATAACATAACCACTAGATCCTCAACACAAAGACAACTTAAACAAATTCCACTTTCGGACGAAGGGATTTTGAGTATTATTAAATTAAAATCTATAACCTACTTTCACTATCCATTTAAGAAATTGGTAACGAGAAAGTGTTCAAAAAGGCTATAAAAATTGGATAGTGGAGCTAGGTAGAAGTAAAATGGATTGTCTCATTCGCCCAAACCAACATTAAATCAACTGCTCCACAAGTGTATAGTAGGAGCGAACCGTGTATAGAAGCGATTATGCGCAGCTTACCATTATATTTGACTAACCATAATAACGTTTTACTGTAACTTTATTTAAAGAAAAACAAAAAAAAAAATTAATTTTTATTTAAAATCATTTATACCGTTTGTATTTTTATCCTAATATAAATATTAATATTAATAAAGCGCGCCCAGCGCCTGTGGTGAGCCAAGAAACTAGCCGATTATTCCAGCGTATTTTTTCATACAAATAAGTATACTATATTTTGAATGTCTTAACCCCAGTGCGGGTTTTTACTCCTAGATTAAACTTGCAGATAACACAAATTATTTGGAGATTCTTGATTTGGAAAACAGTATTTCAAACATTATTTCTTAAGGGTTATTTTTCTTTGAGGTGGTACTTTTGACATAAGACCATAATTACTTTTATGCGTCGTATTGCAGGACATATGGCGCTCGATGCGGTCGTTTTTAGCACTTTTAGTTTCTATAACAATTCGGCCAGTTGACATTTCAATAGAATACCTAATATTGACTGAATTCATAGTGCTATTTTTTGTTGATTTTTTAATGAGTTTTGAGTTAAAGGAATTTATAATATCACGAAGTTACGTCGTTTGGATTGATTTTACAGATGGAATTTGCTGTATCACACAGAACCACAGAAAAATATCAATTTATAGCATATATTACTTACATTATATTAAGTACCTTCTATGTAGGTACAAAAATATGATATTTTTTTAAAGCTTACCTGTAAATAAAATCACCATTCGCCATGGTGTATAGCTTATGTTATGTTTTTGTTCTTTTATTGTGCGTTTTGTAATATAAATAATATAGATGTACGTAAATTAATTATAAACATAAATACGTAGTGTTTAAAACTCTCAGAAAATTTTGTTAATTATCTCTGTTTATTAAGTTAGTTTTCTTTGTTTATTCTCAAATGTTAAAATATTAAAAAAAAAAAGTATATTGTTGTGTCCTCGGCACGGGTAACCCCAATGAGGTCACATTATTTTTATTATTCATTATAATTTATAATGAAAAATATGAATAAATAAAAAAATAAAAAAATGTTTAAACATAGGCAGAATGGTGAATGCTGTACAGCGTGTAATGTGGCCACTTAAACATAAACCCTCTAAATGATGAGACTTTGCCCTTCTATAAAATGTTCTTAATATATGTTGTAATGTATTCATAGACTACCACGAGTTTAAAATTTATTAAAAATATGAAAAACATTACAAAATATTTAATTTATCAGTAGGTACCAAAAATACGCAAGTATTCATTTAAAAAAAAAATGGAGTGCATTTTACGTATCTAATTATATTTGAAAATATTCTAATAATATTTAGAAAGGAAAACTTGCAAAAATACAAGCGTAATGGGGAAAGAAATCTGTATTTTTATCAAGAGACATCGGGAGTTACACTAGCCCATATCTTGTGTACATAATGGTTATGTACTTGATACGTACTTCATATGTATTTCCCCCCTAGCGGTGCATGCGATTGCACTGTAAACTGATCAGTGGATAGTAAATAGCTCGGAGTAATAATTAGATATGCTTTTCATCTCTAGAGATGCATAGAACAAAAGCATTTCAAATTTTTGGTTTGGCTTTATTTTGGTTTTTAGTTTAACAGCAATCGTGTAATGGACGGTTTCGGCGAGTGCTTACAACTTATTATTACTCAACCCGAGTGCCCACGACCCGTTCTATTACTGTAATCTGTAGCTAACTTCATGGTCAATAATCATAGAATATTTTTTCTCCGTATGGGCGACTGTATCAGGTTATTACTCAATATTTTACTAATAAAGGCTACATTTACAACTCGTGCTATAGTAAAACCAATCTAAATTATTACAACTTCTCCAACATCGAGTATTTGTTGAATTTGATCGTGCCGTGTCTTTCTCGGCCTTTCTTGTTTTCTGCATCCATCAACAATATTGTCAATTGGAAAGTTCAGCTGTTGGAGTGATATAAAAATTAATGTTCCTAATGGTCATACCTAAGGAACCCTAAAACATTTAATATAGATTCGTTCAAATACAATGTGTCCAATTCAGTGTCAAGAATGTGCGAATTGTACAACGGTATTGAAAACACGGAGATTGACATTTTTGACACTGGATCCTTAAGGTTTAAAAAGTAAAAACAAGATGCGTATTTTTATTGATGAATGTAGTCTTACAATAAATCAATTTTGATCATTTACATTCCTAGTTTCATTTGTGTATTTTACTAGTGTTTACATGTATATGTGTTTTATATATTTATTTTTTATATATTTTTTTTGAAACCAACTTAGTCATAGTTATAAACAATATATTTCATACAGAATAACAACAAATAACAATACCAATTACGGGTTTTATATAGGAACAAAAATATAAAAAATAAAACGTACAGTTCACTCGGGGCGAAAGCAAATGGGATGGGAAAATAGGGAAGGAAGAGAAGAAGAAAAAATAGTAAGTAAATATAAAACAATGAAAAAATAAATATAAATGTACACATACAACATACATACCTACATTTGCATACACACACGCACACATCCATTTATATATGTACAACGTACATATTTCATTTATTCATTTATCTATTCAGATATTTAGAACATTACAGAAAGAAAACCCAATTCATTCTAAATACAATAATAAATCACAAATTAAAATAGATATTTATGTTATTAAAATAGTATAACAAAATGTAAAAAGAAAAATTAAAGTTAGAAAGTCCTTTCCTAAAGCTAGGGTTTCCTAGTACAGCGGTGCCCGTATCTTGACGGCCGTGGTGAACGATGATGCGGTGAACAGCCGTCGTAACGGTGACTAGAGAATGGTTTCCTAGGAAAACGGTGTTGTTAAATGTTATCAAGAATAGGAAACCCTAGCTTAAGGGAGGGCCCACTGTCGTGAAATATGTCGCCATTCGAGGTGATGCGATTATGTAGCAGGATTGCTCTACCAACCGACATAACCATTGGCAGGTTAGTTGGTAGGTAAAACAATCGATGCTGTCTTTGTCGAAGATAGTTATCAGATACGAACAGACCTACATCCATCAGAATTTTTGAGAAAAACACAATTTTAACCAAGAAACGGCTGTAGAAATTTTACATATTAATAAAAAATGGTCTTCGTCTAGACAATCTAGAAATATTAGAAATAAGTAAAGTCATTAAGCAAAATTGTCCCATAATAAATAATGAATCGAATTGAACTTCGAGTCCTCTTTTAAAAATATTCCCGTTATGATTCATATTATCCTCTTCCTCTCTCCCTTTCTTTCTTGCGATATTTTGTAATATAAAATAGCAACTAGTTCAAGTCCCGATGATGAGGAAGTAACCTCGAAACACAAGTTTATGTGTGGTTTATACAAATTTGAACAAAAAAGTGGTTGCCATTTTTATTTCGATATCTCAACAGTGACGGAGAGACTTTTTGAGAAGAGGACATGGAAGTCCCGGTATTCACGAGGCTCGGGTATCGCGTGTCATTTGCTGGCGAATGTGACCGCTCCGCAAACTGCGTAACATCAACTGCTCGGGCTGCGTTCGGAGCCTGAAAATCTCAACATATATGTGTGAAACGACCAATTTTTGCAGGGAAATACAGCTTTAACAAGTTGTACTCGAACTTTCGGAAGAATTACGAGGAGTACGGTGCCATTGTGAGAGAAGAAATGATCCCCGGCGTAAACTTGGTGTATCTGGCTGATGCCGGAGACATAGAAGCTCTACTGAGGAGCTGCGGAAGGTTCCCGGAGAGGAGGTCCCACGTGGCCATGGGGCTGTTTAGGGAGGGGAGGCCGGACAAGTACAACAATGGCGGTCTTCTTGCGACGTAAGTTCATTACTTACTCTTTGCAGGATTCCAAAAAGTTGTTAAATATTTACTTTTTGATGAATTGACACAAACAAGACGAAAACAATATTCGAAGTGCCGAAAATCGATCGTATGTTTACAGATAAATTTTAATAATAATCTAAATACCATTTTTAAATAAAAGTGCCTACCTGAAATTTATCGGAACTGAGATCTTTATTTATTGATGTGGGTGATATTTATCTCTCCGAATCATTTCCTATTATTGCTAGGCGACGCCTGAAAATACTTGTACCTACTTTTATTATTTATACCAGTTACTTTAATCGAAAATATTTTGAATACGTCCTCTCCGTTGCAATAAATTACAACCCTGATACCTCTCTAGGGAGTAAAACCCAGACTTGTCTCAAACATTCGGACATACTCAGAATGCTGTTGAAGTACCTACCTACTTGCAAATTAAATTTTTTCGCTTTTTGTAAAGATACCACTGCACACTTTTTTGTGTTATTGTGATTGCCTTATGAGAAGGCGTACATTGTCTATTTAATTATATACTTTATAAATATATTTATTTAATAAACTGATATATACGTATTTAGTGAGATTTCAGATGTTATTATAGTTTCATTTATTTATTCATTCAAAGTTATATTCGTTTACATATTCATGAACTTATTAAGGCTTTTTAGGCTGTGCCCGTATTAGGCCATAATAATTAACAATAAAAAAAATATGGTAACATGTAAAATTAATTAAATTATAATATCATGTAATACAAAAAAATTGTAATCTAGAAAAACGTAACATAAATAATGAGATTCCGAATAATATAACATAAAAAATTATCAGATATAAATAATAAAATATAAATTATACAAAATACACGACAAAAAATAAGTAAATAAAAAATATATTGGTACGTAGATATACTCCAAATACAAATTTAAATTACCTTCAGTACACAAATTGAAATAATTCAGACTCTACGTTTGCTCTATTGCTCCGCATGAACACACCTTTAAAATATAATGTTGATTTATTTTATTGGTTCAGAAAAGACAAAACATCGCTATTTAATAATCATGATGATGATCCAATGGTGCATAGAGCACTGAATTGTAAAATTAAATGTAGCGTTTCTTGGCCATCTGTTACGGGAAGAAGAAGTGATCAGTCTTACGCTTGAGGTGATTTATTTTCTTTACCCCTGAGGTAAATAGGTAAAATAGGGGCTTGGCGCCTGGTGCGGCCGCTCCGTTCGCCCTGTGGTAAAACCGACCCTGAATGCATCCACCCTGTTTGACGTTTCAAAATAAACTAGAGATCCCAAAAATATAAGTTCCATATCTCGCAGTTTGACGGCATGCTTTGTAAAAATGAGTCGTGTACGAGCCATTTTGTTCAAACGTAGGAGTAAAGGGTTAAAAACTAATATTTCGTATCAACCTTCCCACGAATCGAACCCGGGACATCGAGCATGGTAGGTGAATATACCAACCACAAGACTACGCGGCGGATGTTTCTCTAATTGATTTCCTTTTTCAGGATATTTGCCTGAGATCAGCCATCGTGTCAAAACACTCGTCCAGGATTCTAGTTCTAGATCACGCACGGAACTGCACTTTTAATCCACCCGAACGCAAAATATTATATTATATATTCATTTGTGAACGATTAGTGAATTTTTTAATTATAGAAATGGTCCAGAGTGGTGGAAAATCCGAAGTTTATTTCAAAAACCTCTCTCGAGTCCCCAAAAAGCGAGTTTGTATATTGGCCAGACAGATTTAGTTGTCGGTGAGTTCATCGAAAGAATTAAACTCATGTACGAACCGCGGGAAGGTTCCGATGAAGTGAGAGATTTTTTGGAACATTTATCCCGGTTAAATTTACAACGTGAGTATACATCGTCATTCCAATAATTTAGTATTAAAGAACTATCAGTTTAATATTCTCAATGATGGTTATTTCATTTTTCAGTGATCTGCATTATCGCGTTTGACATTAAAATCGATAGCTTTTCAGACGAAGAAATGTTACCAGGTTCCATAACATCGAAACTTATAGAAGCAACACTAGCCTCCAATAGTAACATTTTTCAAACGGATAATGAGCCTATTTTTTTTAGAAAAATTAAAAGCCCCGCTGTCAAAAGACTTCACAAAGCCCTCGAGTACTTAGAGCAGTAAGATTATTTTTTTATTTTACTATTTTTGTTTTTTATTTTTTTTTTTGCACCATGACAGGCCAGGATGCCCAATTACAGTGGTAAATTACATCACGGTACACCCAGGCATGAGAAAAAATATTTTTGAATTTTTGTGTTCTCATCGGGAATCGAACCCGGAACCTTCCGTGTGTGAGTCAAGCGTCTTGAGCAGTACACCACGGAGGCCGCCAATATTATGAATAATAACTAATCGTCACGCATTATGTCTATACTAATACGCAGATTTAATAAAAAAATAACAAAAAACAACATTTATTATCATACTAACATATTATCGTCAACTATCTTTGCGCACGTAAAAGAATTACAGTAAAAATGAAAATACGACATAAAAAATAAAAGTGTTTTGGTATAATAAAGCATTAATTTAATAATCGTGGCATTAAGTTAATTATGATTATTTTTAAGAATGTGTTGACTTTTCTCTTTTTTGAATGAAAATCATATTTATATTTTTGTGTTGATGACTGAAAATTTTTTTTTTTTCAGAATAGCTTTGGAATTTATATTGAAGAAAAAGAAAAACCTCGAAGAAGGTGAATGCATTAAAAGTCCCGCTAAAGAATTATCCTTATTAGAAACTTATCTCATGGATCCAGAAATTGACATAAAAGACATAATCGGAATGTCTGTAGATTTACTGCTTGCGGGAATAGATACGGTTTGTGAATATAGTTTCACCGGTGGAAATTCAATTATCAAAAAGCTCAATTATTTAAGAAATGATTGGGGTCCAACATATCATATAAATACTCGTATTAACTGCTTTTATCTATCTTTTTTCAGACGTCTTATACGACCAGTTTCGTTCTGTACCATTTGGCGAAAAATCCGAAAGTACAGAATAAGTTATTTGAAGAAGCTGTTGGTCTGTTACCGAAGTCAGGCGATAGCGTAACAGCTAATGTGCTGAACAAATCGTTCTATTGTAAAGCTGTTTTAAAAGAATCGCTTCGAATGAATCCTGTTTCTGTTGGTATTGGTCGAAATGTCACAAAAGACGTTGTCTTGAGTGGTTATAACATTCCTAAAGGGGTGAGTATTGTTCTTTCTTTCAACACTTCCAACTAGACAGTATAAATGTGTGGTAATTACAAAATACAACTACGAGTATACGACGCGACGATGCATACAAAACAAGAAAAATTTTTTTGTAAAAAAACATTAGAAAATGAAAATAGCAATAATGTTTACATTTCCAGTGAGGTTTATTCTTGATACGGAATTAAATATATTTCATAGGTTCCCATCGGAGGGGTTCCGCGGGCCTGGCAATAATCAAATCTACCATATTTTGACTATGGTGCAACGGTGTGTGTGTATTGGGCATAAGTTGTTTCTGATTTAAGTAAAGAAATTCAGTTATTCTAAAATTCAGTTTTTATGATAGTAATTTTGTCTTATATCTAGGTGTCTACATGCTTTATTTGTTTATCCTGTTATAAACATAGGTACCTACACATAAATTATGGGTTTCATGATATTTTCGTGAAGGCAAGCTGATCCGTCTCACGTTTCAGGTGTCAGTCCGGGACAACGAAATATTGCGGATTTGAAAAACACATTTAAAACAAATATTTCACAGTGATCCTGGCGGGAATCGAATCCGGGGCCTTATTTATTTACTTTACGGCTTTTGTCATGTACAAAGGTTTTTTGTTACAGATTCTGACAAGTTAGGAGTTTCCTGTGTAAACAAAAGAAACTTTATCGAACAGTTAGGATTTTTTTAAATATATAATATGTAACATAGGTACATATAGTATTGCATTGAATTATTAAAACAATCAGAATTAAAAGAAGACAAAAATAAGCGACATGAGTAAAAAAGACGAGTGATACCTATTCAAATTCACGCATTAGTCCACCAAGAATTACTCCACTGTAATTTCCATAGTATAATAATTTTTCGCTAAAAAGCTTGAAATATAGATTGGTCAATCGTATTTTTAGGCTATTGCTGTGACGTCTAATCAGGTGACGAGCAATCTAGAGAGGTACTTCGACCGCCCCGGTGAGTTCATCCCCGAGAGATGGTCGAGGGGCAGCGACCAGTACAGGCCACCTAATCCGTTCGCTTCGATACCTTTCGGCCACGGATCACGAATGTGCATCGCTAGGCGCCTCGCCGAACAGAATATGTACATCACGTTGCTGAAAGTGAGTGCCATTGTGTTCATTTTTGTATAATTCTGATGTGAGATCTGGGAAGTGCGGCCGCTGCGTCGCGATTCGGAATCAACACTGCATTCCTTCACTGTCACGCAGGGAAACCAGAATAAGGTGAATATATTGACCACGTGCTTTTGTTTGATAACACTTTGGCGATACTGCTGTGAGAAGTAGAATGAAAGCTTTTACAGTTCCTTTGTTTTGTTATTTTCGCAGTTTGATTGTAAAGAAGTGATTGGTTTTCGCTAAATTTGTTCTAACTAAAGTTGTCGAGTGAACATGTCAAAGTGAAGGAATTCACTAGCCTTTATAAACAGTGTCACAAAAAGGAGCAGAAAATGGCATGCGGTGACAGATCCGTCAATGTTAGAAAATCTGAGTAATGTGCCACTATATTTTGAGCGTTGATGATATACTGGTAATTACACGGAAGTCAAGAGTATATCATAAAGACTGATCGCTCAGAAACAATTACACGGAAGTCAAGAGTATATCATAAAGACTGATCGCTCAGAAACATCAGAGTGATAAGGGGAAGAGGGAGTATCAAGGAGGGATTCGGGAATGTAGTGAAAATATAAAAAGAAAGACGTAAAATAAATTGTTGATTTTAATTATATTCATTTTAATGATTATATGGCGCACACATTGTGTTGTTTGTTGTTTCAGATTTAATTTAATTTTAATTGTTGTATTTTTATTTACAGAACTCTTCCTTCTTCTTTTTATTTTATCGCTCCTACCGGAGGTTGGCGGCCATCATTCTTAATTCCTCACGATTCTGGGCACACCGAACCACAGTCTCAGATTTCCAAGCCAAAATGCTTTTTCCCGTCCCATACCCAGCCTGCCCTCTATCTTTCATTCCAAGTTAGCTTAATAAGTTGGAGCTTTCTCCACGTATGCCTTTGCATAATTTTCATTGCAGAATATGTGACCAAAGTATAAGGCTTTTCTTTTTTTGGTTTTCACTGAGTGTATTCAATCTCCAGACAGCCTTCATACTGAAGGATGTGGCGCTTGCTACTCATAGCCATACTCCCAGTTTTTGTTTAATGCTGCTGTTTTCTGTAACATACTATACTCCCAGGTATTTTTAACTCTCGACTTTTTCAATGATTAGGTTTGACAGAGTCGAGGGATATCGAGCATCAAGGCACGAAGTGTTACACAGTACATGGATTTTTGCAATTTTGCACACGCATGCGGAGTACCTATTTAGTTTATCCACAGTGACCTAAAGACCCCCGACTGAATCGTCAATTATAACCGCATCATCGGCATGCTCGGGCGTACTCGGATATTCTCCTCCACGGCGCACGGATGCGAACCGTGGCACCTCACCCTGGGCCCTGGCCCAAAATAGCAAAATACTGAGTTTTGGGAATAGGCGTCTCGCAAGAATCTCGGGTGTGCGGTAGTTTGACTTTAGGAAAACGATCATCAAACAGAGCGATACGGTTGGCTTGGCTATGTACTGCGGATGCCTCGTGAGAGCCTTGACCACGTTCGCCTGCTTTACGAGGCATCAGGTTGTCGACTTCCTAGACATTCACCGCTGACTGTTTGTCGGCAGTTTGTGTCAGGACTACGCGCATGACCCGGTAGCTGATAGAGCTGCATGGAGGCTCTTTGTGGACACCGTATACTTCAACTAGGGAGCGGACATAGAATAATGATGACGATGATGTATTTCAAGTTTTCTTAGCGTCATCGGCGGTTTTAAAAGAATGAAAAGAAATTTAATAAGAAAAATAAGTAAAACTTAAAAAGGCCGGACTTAATTTTATCATATATAATTTTATTTTTAATTTTCAGTTAGTACGCAATTTCGAAATCGGTTGGAAGGGAGGAGATTTGGATATCGTTTCTGCCGTCATAAACAAGCCAGATGGGCCAGTGAATCTTACTTTCAAACCAAGGATTGATCGTTTGGGATTGTAATAATAAAATAATGCATGTTTGTTCATTATTCGGCCAATTTTGGTAATAACTATTTTTATAAATAAAATTCATTTGAGTGCTAATTTGTTTTATTATGGCTTTATAAATTACATGGTTCTACGTTTTACAGCATTGTTTTCAACATGCATTAATCTTTTAACACAAACAGTTACCTGCAAAATACACGTCATGACCCAGAACCTTATGAATGAGGAAGTTTAATGGTTTTAAAAAAATGTATTTGCTATAGACTATTCTTCCAAGTCGGTCCCTCAATGCTGAGGATCGTGATCACCATGAACACTTCTGATTAGTCTGTTCCACTCCAGTCTGTCCTCAGCCCGACGAACTGACTCATCAAATTTTAGCCCCGTAGCCACCTTTATTTGGTCAGTCCATTTGTATGGGATTCTACCCCGGCTTCCTTCAACTCGATCAGACATTATTGCCTTTGCTAGATTTTTTGGCTTACGTCTAGCAATATGTCAAAAAAATACAATATCCTTCTCAAACACACCACTGATAGACGAGTTGTAATATGGAGCTCTTCTAGTATCGATGCATTCGTCCTTCTGGCTGTCCAAGGCACACACAGCAGCCTTCTCCAACACCACATCTCGAATGCATCGATCCTCTTCCTCTCGTAGGCACGCATTGTCCACGTTTCAGCCCCATATAGGAAAACTGAGAATACCAGGGCTCCTATCAACCGCTTTTTTGTGTTTATTGATAAACCTCGATCTCGCCAAATCTTCTCCAAATGGTTCATTGCTTTTTTGGCCATTTAAATCCTGCGACCAATCTCAGGTCTGCAACTGCCATTGTTGGAGATAAGCGAGCCGAAGTACACAAAGTCATCTATCAATTCAAGGTCTTGCATCTGTTTTGTCCTTAGGAGACTGCCAGCTCTGTCTACAATCATTAGCTTTGTCTTAGTTTTATTTATTTTCAGACCCAGAGCCTCACTCTCCAACCCTATCTGTCTAAAGGCTTTTGCTAGCTCGGTTTCATCTTTGGCAATTAGTGTCGTGTCGTCTGCATATCCCAGATTTGATATTTGACTTCCCAATTTGACACCACCATTCCACCTATCTAGCGCTCTTTTCATAATATATTCATCGTAAAGGTTGAAGAGTTTTGGCGATAAGATGCAACCTTGACGCACACTTCTTTCTGATTTAAATAGAGCTGACAGTGCATTTTCCGTCCTTACTCTTGCTGACCCATCCATATATAAAATTTTCACCAGTAATGTGAGATGCTGTGGCACACTCATCTCTAGCATGATCTCAAACATACGTTGCCAACATACACAGTCTAAGGCTTTTGTGTAGTCAATAAAACACAGTATCATTGGCTCATTGAACTCTCGGCACTTCTCAATCAGCTGTCGAATGTTTAGGATCTGCTCCCGTGTACCCCTCCTTGCCACAAAACCTGCTTGCTCGCAGGAAATTTGACAATTAATGTAATTCTCTAAACGTTTATTTATAATGTAAAGAAGAATTTTGCTGGCATGCGACATAAGGGAGATTGTTCGATAATTCTCACATTTATGGGTTGATCCTTTTTTATGAAGCGGTATTAAAATTGATTCTGTCCAATCATCGGGCCATTGACCTGTTTTCCACACTTTCAGACATATATTGTGAATTATTCGAACTCCTTCATACCCTAGATGTTTAATGAGTTCAGCGGAGATGCCATCATTACCTACTGCTTTATTTTTCATTTTGGAAATGGCATGTTTTACTTCCTCCCGCAATATATCTGGTTCCCCCTCATCGTCCAATTCAATATCAATTACATTCCCAGTTTCAATAGAATTGTCAGAGTATAATCCACGACAGTAATTGTTCCATCTCTCCAGTATTTTATCCTGTTCAGTCAGAAGTTCGCCTCTTTTAAACATGTCTTTAGTACGTGCAGTATGAGCCAGCTGTTCTATATCTTTACAAACAGCATTAATGTATGCATCTTTATCACGTCTACATGCCTTTTGCACTTGACGGTGTAATGCTCTATATTGCTGTCTGTTGCTGGCTACACCGTTATTGTTCAGGATTCTGCGTTGTTTTACTAGTGCCCAAGTCTCGCCGCTCATCCAAACCACACCTTATTTAAACATCAACAAAGATTAAATTTAAAAAATTACTTATTATCGACTATTAAACAAAGACTAAATTTGTTTTTTAAATTTTTTTATTAATCGCATTAGCAGCGCAATGATTTTTAGTATTTCTGAAATAGCTCCGCGTGTGACGTCAGAGGTTCTCTTTCGCTTATTCTCCGTCAGTTTTGCTGATTGGTCCGCTTATTTTTCTCAGCTCTCTTATCATTCGTTGATTCATATGAACCAGTGACGCCGTTTAAAGTAGTTCGCTTTTATTAAAATATTTCTTATTATTTTAATCGTTCATTTTCATTAAACTTTGCCGTACAATTTAATGCTCTAATTTTTACAACACGCAAGCAAATACTTTTTGGATTCAATTTCCCGTAGGGCTGAAGTTCCGCATTGTAGGTGAACGCGCTAACCACAAAACAATCATGCTATTGCTGACTGCTATTAATATACACTGATTTCTTAATAGCAATGAAGGAATTACGACGGAATGTTCAAATCGGCGCTTTTACAGGGCTCATGTCCTGTGTGTGTTCAGTATATCAGTGTTTCCAATCTTTTTTGTGCTATATTTTTCATCAGGTTTGGTCATGACCTACTCGAAACCAAACAAAAATCATGTCTTTCAATCGGGTTTGGTCATGACCTACTCGAAACCAAACAAAAATCATGTCTTTCAAAATTGAAAGTAGTGAAAAAAACGTATTTTATGTATTATAACTTAAAATGCAGGTCTATCAATAATTGTTACTTGTAAAAACTCAACACAAAATATTTTATGCTAAATAAATAAGGATTTTAGTATTCAATATTATTGAATTAAGGTAAGAACAGATTACCATGACACATTGACAGAAATTTAAAAATGATGTTTCCTTTCAAAGCACACCAAGCCGTGTACACACGAGTATAATGGGTATTTTCCGACTTCTTTAAATGGAGATTCATGTCTAATATAAATTCGATACTATATGAATTTAAAAATATCAATATATATTAGTTGCCTATATAGGCAAATAATATTTTACAAAACCATGACATTTGTGTATAAAATTATTCACTCTAAAATCCAAGACCGACTAGAATATGATCGGAAAAAATCAGACTGCCATTTAGAAAAAAGCGAAGTTACAATATTTGAATTGATTGTTTTTTTTGGCCTCATGGAATTAAGGAAACATTATTTTTTCGTAACATGTATGTTTGTTCGAATTGTTAATTAAATAAATATAAGGCAATAAAAAACATTACGAAATGAGAAAAAAAAACGAAAAATTAAAACATAAGATTGTTTACATTTTTTTTTGCACCACAACAGGCCAATTACA
Source organism: Micrasema longulum (assembly GCF_059751315.1). Classification (NCBI taxonomy): domain Eukaryota; kingdom Metazoa; phylum Arthropoda; class Insecta; order Trichoptera; family Brachycentridae; genus Micrasema; species Micrasema longulum. The sequence continues at coordinate 561,154 of NW_028277458.1, read as the reverse complement.
ATGGTAATTACATCACAGAGCACCCAGGCTTGAGAAAAATCACATTTTATTTTTTGTGTTCTCACCCGGAATCGAACCCGGAACCTTCCGTGCGTGAGTCAAGCGTCTTGACCGCTACACCACGGTGGCCAGATGAAGACATATTTACTAAACAGTTTATAAATAATAATATATATACATATACACAATGTTATTACAGGCACACACAATAATATATTTATGTGAGCTCTACTTCAAGATTCAAAATAAAAAAAATAAAATGCATATTCAACTAAACAGTTTGAGAATTTATTATTACTAATGGAAAGTTTGTAAGTATATCGAAACTGGCCGTGTTAGAAAGTAGGTGTCAAGTGTTAGAGCACCCAGTGAACCTTGGACCCCTGATCCGCAGGTCGCGACGCTATCACGGGACCCCAATCGACCCACCTACATAAATAAAGAGGGGGCCAAGATGTGAATCCTGGGGTACTTTTAATGGCATAGTGATGTTTGTGTTAAATCCACCAGTCTGTACACACCGCCCGATATTTTAATCATATATCAAGACTTTGCTAAAATTTTTGGAAGTTTGTTAATAATTGTTTAAGTTAAAATCATTTATAAAATAACCGATCAATAAGCGATGTTTGTTTTAACACAAGCGGAGGTTTTTACAATTTCACAATTTCTTCCTTCCATTGAAATGTAGAAATGGTATAATTCTTTTATACAAAATAAAGTATCGATTAAGGGGAGATAGAGAATAATATACTGTAATAAAAAAGTAACAAAAAACCCATAAAATATGATATCAATCGAGTACTGAAAGAGGTGTTGTATAACAACAAATGCCATTTTTACAAAATTTTTCTTGGTTTTATGGAAGATATTTTATGTGCCCTAAATATTTGCACAGAAAGCAGCTACATGAATAATATAAGGCAGATTGATTATATCAATTTTATTATTTTAAAAATACTCCTATCTCAACAGAAATACAACTCATCCTAGAAACTATTATTATAAATTACCTAAGAAAGCAATTTACACAAAAATCACTTAAAAATATCATTTCACATTATAGTCGTCACGTTAACAGTGACGAGAAGTGAAAATTTCTTAGGTAAAAATTGAGTGTTGGTAAGTTTTGGGTGAGCCGTACTCTTGGTGTGGGACTATTGGTTCTGGGGGTGTATACGGCTTGAGTGGAGCAGGAGGAAGTGGTGGTTTTGGAGGAGGTGGAGGCGGTGGGTGTGGGGCTACTGGTGGTGCACCATATATGACTTCTGGAGGTGCGTAAGGTTTGAGTGGGGCTGGGGGAAGTGCTAGTTTTGGTGGAGGTGGTGGCGGTGGTGGTAAAACTACTGGTGGTGCACCATATATGACTTCTGGAGGTGCGTAAGGTTTAAGTGGTGCTGGGGGAAGTGGCAGTTTTGGTGGAGGCGGTGGCGGTGGTGGTAAAACTACTGGTGGTGCACCATATATGACTTCTGGAGGAGCGTATGGTTTAAGTGGTGCTGGAGGAGGTGGTAGTTTTGGCGGAGGTGGTGGCGGGACTACTGGTGGTGCACCATATATGACTTCTGGAGGTGCGTATGGTTTAAGTGGTGCTGGAGGAGGTGGTAGTTTTGGCGGAGGTGGTGGTGGGACTACTGGTGGTGCACCATATATGAATTCTGGAGGTGCGTAAGGTTTTAGTGGTGCTGGGGGAAGTGGTAGTTTTGGCGGAGGTGGTGGCGGTGGTGGTAAAACTACTGGTGGTGCACCATATATGACTTCTGGAGGTGCGTATGGTTTAAGTGGTGCTGGAGGAGGTGGTAGTTTTGGCGGAGGTGGTGGTGGAACTACTGGTGGTGCACCATATATGACTTCTGGAGGTGCGTAAGGTTTGAGTGGTGCTGGGGGAAGTGGTAGTTTTGGTGGAGGCGGTGGCGGTGGTGGTAAAACTACTGGTGGTGCACCATATATGACTTCTGGAGGTGCGTATGGTTTAAGTGGTGCTGGAGGAGGTGGTAGTTTTGGCGGAGGTGGTGGTGGGACTACTGGTGGTGCACCATATATGACCTCTGGAGGTGCGTAAGGTTTGAGTGGTGCTGGGGGGAGTGGTAGTTTTGGCGGAGGCGGTGGTGGGACTACTGGTGGTGCACCATATATAAATTCTGGAGGTGCGTAAGGTTTTAGTGGTGCTGGGGGAAGTGGTAGTTTTGGCGGAGGCGGTGGCGGTGGTGGTAAAACTACTGGTGGTGCACCATATATGACTTCTGGAGGTGCGTATGGTTTAAGTGGTGCTGGAGGAGGTGGTAGTTTTGGCGGAGGCGGTAGTGGGACTACTGGTGGTGCACCATATATGACTTCTGGAGGTGCGTTAGGTTTGAGTGGTGCTGGGGGGAGTGGTAGTTTTGGCGGAGGCGGTGGCGGTGGTGGTAAAACTACTGGTGGTGCACCATATATGACTTCTGGAGGTGCGTATGGTTTAAGTGGTGCTGGAGGAGGTGGTAGTTTTGGCGGAGGTGGTGGTGGGACTACTAGTGGTGCACCATATATGACTTCTGGAGGTGCGTAAGGTTTGAGTGGTGCTGGGGGGAGTGGTAGTTTTGGCGGAGGCGGTGGCGGTGGTGGTAAAACTACTGGTGGTGCACCATATATGACTTCTGGAGGAGCGTATGGTTTAAGTGGTGCTGGAGGAGGTGGTAGTTTTGGCGGAGGTGGTGGTGGAACTACTGGTGGTGCACCATATATGACTTCTGGAGGGGCGTATGGTTTAAGTGGTGCTGGAGGAGGTGGTAATTTTGGCGGAGGTGGTGGAGCTACTGGTAGTGCTCCATAAACCGTTGCAAGTGGTGCGTACGGCTTTAAGGTTGCTGGTGGTGCATACGGCTTGAGAGGTGCTGGTGGCGGTAGTTTCGGCGGTGGTGGGGGTGGCGGCGGAGGAAACGGTGGTGGCTCATCGCATACATATACCGGTGGAGCGTATGGCTTAAGCGGCGTTGGTATTCCGTATTTCAATACAGGCTTGTGTGGTTTGAGTGGGGGTGGGGGGGGTAAACTTCCCACAGCCGATGCGTACGGCTTGAGAACGACTATTGGGTGTAATTCTAGACTGTGGACTGGCAGGTCGAGTAGGTCCTCCTGAAGTGGCGGGTGCTGTAGCGCGTCCCTGGTGTGGCGGAAGACGATGGGCGGCGGTGGCGGAGGCGGTGCGGGCGGAGGAGGCTCGGTCCCCCGCTGTACGGCATCCGCGGCCGCCAGGACGGCGAGCCACACTAACCATAGTAACCTCTGCAATAATAAATACCCAAATCATATATTATATTACGTGTAGTTAGAGGTACACCGTGCAAATATGTTTCTAAAAATAGTGAATACACCGCGACACTTGTACTAGTGGGTACCTACATAATCTGAAGTACAATTACGGGGGTGTAATTAAAAGCGTCTAACGGTTAGAGAGTTTGCCTACTATGCGGGAGGTCGCGGGCTCGATTCTCGAAGCGGTTGATTAAAATGACATTTTAAGCAGAATATGCGTACACTTTAAATGTTCATGCAAATATACTTGTTTTTGTACACAAATGTTGGTTTTTCTTTAAAGACAGTCGAAGATAACTCCGTGAACTTTCCATTTCAATCGGGGCCCTGGGCTGGCGACTGAAAGCTAAGGCGATTTACATTGTCTTCATATAACAACATGATCGAGATATGCTGCTATTGGCGCGCCAATGCGGTGTCATATGCCACGAATAAGGCTTTGATAATGATGACGAATGGAAAAAAAATATTTTAGCCGGGTCGAGGTTAGAGCTGCCGCCTTTCAAAAAGGTCGGGCCCGGGATTTCGGAAAATTCGCAATTTTTATTTAACAATTCATTATTCTTGAGAAGAATCATATATCTAGTTGACTTAAATGTAATGAAATAAAAATAACAAACTATAATGCAACTCGAACTGTGGTGCTATAATAAATTGATGCAAGCTTGATTAAAGATTCATATTTTTATTTGCGAGTGATATTTTTAGAACTTTTCTCGCTCTGTTTTTTCAAACCGATAACACAATAATTTAATGTTTACAATTTACTCCGACTTACCGTGTCGACTGTTTATGCAGTTTCGCTCGTTTGTCCAAAAACTCGAGGAAAAACGCGTTTCTTAAAAGCTGAACTAATAGGGATTGAGAAAAAAAAACAAATATATTCGGTAATACTCCGAAATAAGTGCCTTTCAATCACTCCGTCCGCACATCAAGTCCGCGGTAAATCATCTGGCAATACTGAAAAATCAGTAACACGAATCGAGGAAATACTGGCTTCAATTTATTGTTCTAGTCGTAAAGCCAATCCTCGTCCACCTTTTTTTAAATCGAGTGATTCAACAGCTTTATCATCGTATTTTATTGAAATGTTCAGATCTCTCAAAACCATAATTTTGACGACACGACAGTTCGGATCGTAAAACTCCGGCGCCAATGCGAAATTTATAAAGGTAAAATAAGAGAGCGAGTTAGGTGCACCTAGAGTCAGCCCGGTAGACGGCTCTCGCTCTAACCGCCCTGTCTGACCCGGAGATATGCGATGCTGGGCCGTACCCCGGATATGCGCCATTCGAACCCGCGGACTCCGGGTCGAACCTCCAACCCGGAGAGGCGGCAGCCTCAAGTGAGGCGCGAAAGATTCTGAGTTACGAGGTTGGAATCTCGCTCTATCACAACTTGTTTCGCAAGGATAATTACGACCACCGTGGCCGCGATTATGAATGTCTATCTCCATCGGTATATACTGAGACGGTATAAACTAATATCGATATTTATGTACGAAAGTGAGTATATTTGTATGGAAATTCAAAGCATCTTCGTCGGTTATCGGTAATTGAACATGTTAAGAAAAAAAAAATTAAACATATTTTTTATACAAAAAACTTAAGATAAATTTTATCTTCCCATTAGAATACGTACCCAGAAAATGACATCAAAGTTGGAATATTTATGTAAAGGGTAGTTTTCGTAAAAATTAATGAATGTGGGTAAATTAATAAAAAGAATACTAAATATAGGTACTTTGATTAAAATCGGTTCACTGGTAAGCACCAAAATGTGTTTATTTACACATTGTCAACGCCCTCAAAAGGCTGTTATACTGATATACAAATACAAAAATTTGAATGAAAAAAACGCAAAGAAATACCTTCAAAAATGGGACTCTAACAGAAAATGGCTAAATGACCCGATAAATTATTAAATCTTAATTTAAAGCCGTTTATTAAACAGCAAAATACGTCAATAGTGCTGAATTGGTTGCCAAGCGTATGTAGTCTCTGAATAGGTGAGTGAATATAATAATTAGTAAATATCTCGGCATCTAAGCTTGCCTATGCTCGTAAGAAATCGATCACGAGTTTAAGGAACCTTAAAGGTTATAATATCCGTTATCAACAAATCACCGATTGCCTTTCTGCTGGATTATATTTTAAATAAGGTTTAGACATGAATGAAACTAATAGTTTAAAGCTAATAATTCTCAAGAATAAGCGTAATATTTTTTTAATTACGGGGCTGTCAAATTATAAATAAACATCGATAATAATTGAGACACTTACCATTGTTGTTTCTGGCGAACAGCAAAAGCTGATTGACGATCGATTTTAAGAAACACCAATTTATACACAATGCTAGTATCCCCGGGGTATAGGGGACCGGAATAGAACTTATTAATGACTGATTATTGTGGAAATTCCTCAAGATACTTGTTGCGCTTCAGATAGTAATTAGCTAATGTAATAAAATCATAACTGCCGTTTGTTTCGTAAGAAATATAGTGTCGAACAGCGCCTGGTTTCATTGAAAACGCTTAATTTTGATTTAAAAGTATATATGACGTCGACGTCTAAAGATCGTTTTAAATTATTGAATTTAAAAATATTTTTTTTGTGAATATTTTGCATCGTGTACTTATTATTACGCTGCAATTAGGAGTTAACTGAAAATAACGTTTTATAATTTAAATGTCATATATATTTGTGTATTTTGTTGTTTATCATTACAAGTCGTTCACTCATCCGCGAGAACCGATACGTCCAAGTATCTGCCATCAAGATTGAGCACATGATAATGTCGCGCTAAACAAATAGTCGTACATCGACGGTTCCTATGTATAATATCGAATCTGCATTTCGCAAGATTTACAGGAAAGCAAAAACAAAGCTTGGTAATTTTTCAAGAAGTCATCAGATACTGTAGAATTGTCAAGCACGTGTCTACTGCATTTTAATAGATATACGAGCTTTTTAAAAAACTATCAAGCTTTTTTTTGCTCTCCCGTAAACCTCGTAAAATGCAGATTCGATAGTATACGCGAGGACCGTCAAAATACGCAAATTTCTTCCAATCAAAATAATTAAGTTAAGAAAATGAAATAATTTGACTCAGACTTGAGATATATGAATGTTCAAACATAAGGAGATTGATGAGTACTGATCACTGAAAATGTCATAAGTCTTGTAAATGCCTAGACTCCCATATTCCCTTATCAAAAATATTATTAATCTATTCATGTCAATAAATATTGAATTAAAAAAACGTGCTTTGAGCTAAACCGTAAGCGGGTTTTTTATTAAAATAATTATATAGTTCGCATCTTAAGAACTAATAATAATTATGAAAAAGGCAGATTAAACTAAGTTTTTCACAAAGGCAACGATTTATTAATTTTGTAGTTTAAATTACGAAACAAACTTTTCGTTGGGCCGGGTGTCATTTCGTAAGTATAAATTCAGGCGACAAAAACTTTGAAAAGATGTATATTATCTAACTTTAATCATTAGTAAGTGTTTACGGTGAGTCCATAATTACAAAATATACCCACGCGAAGAAAAATATAGTCCACAGCTTTCCATCTTGCGCTCAGGACGTAATTCACCTTGACAGTGCCCACATACACGGAAAAGTGGCTCGTTGCCGAACGAGAAAAGCAAATGAAAGAAATATAATATAATATAAACTAAATTTTTACGTTTTATCAACTACAAGCTATCTATTCCTATTGAATTTTTAAACCATGACTTCTTAATGAAACTTAGTGATTTAATGTTTCTCTTTAAGATAATAAATAGCATGTTGGACTCTCCTGACTTGCTTAACATGATTCAATTCCGAATACCTGTTAGGACTACTAGACATAATGTCCCATTTCAGACAGATATTGCTGCTACTAATTATACTATGAATTCACCTATTTCAAGATTGCACAGTCTAGGGAACCAGATCAGTTGTATTGACATTTTTCACATTGGCCAAATGAAGTTTAAACTTGCTATTAAAGGAAAAAAATAGAATTTCGACTGATGTTTAAGTATTTATGTTCATTTATAAAAAGAAAAATAAATGTATAAATAAATACACGTCAAATATATTTATAAACGTACGACAAGATATATTTTTTTTTTGTTTTAAAATTTAAATTTTTATATATTTTTTTATAACTTTTTAATATTATTTTTTTTAAAAAGGTTTATTATTTTGTTTCTTTTTAGATTTTATTTTTAAAGCGGTTGAAAACCCCTGAGCTCTTATCAGGAGACAGTTAGTATTATTCCTAGGGCATTCAATATACATTGCAACAATACCAACAAATCAATGATATATGATTTTTGCTATTTCGAATATACCGCGTTATCTTTATTTTTATTGTTTTTCTACCTTAGTATGTTAAGTATTAAAATCCCAAAGTTATTATATAGAACATTTATAAAACAACTGTGTAATATGTATAGATATATTGTTATTATATTACTTTATAATTTTGTAATTAAACACTGTATTAACATATTACAACAGAGATGAAGAACATTTAAGATAAGGTAATATATAAGTCTAGGCATCTACAGGGCTTATGACCTGTCAATGGCTGGTTTAAGTGGCCACATTATACACTGTGTAACATTCACCATTCTGCCTATATTTGAACATCTATATTCCTTAAACCAGCCATTGATAGGTCATAAGCCCTGTAGATGCCTAGACTTCTATATTACCTTATCTTAAATGTTCTTCATCTCTGTTGTAATATGTTAATATAAACAGCTCCCCAGGGAGTTGAATCCAGTCCTTGTCTACAAAAATTTGGACAAACTCAAAATATTGTTGATAAATTACCTGGTCCATGAAGAAGTATAGAAATTGAAAAATTAACATTGTCAGGCGTTGCCTAGTATGTAGGTGAAATAATTCAATTAGATGAATCTCACCCGCATAAATAAAGGTTTCAGCTCTTTAACTGCACAAACAACAACAGATGAAAGAGTTGAAGGAATATAAATGTTCAAATATAGGCAGAATGGTGGATGTTACACAGTGTGTAAAGTGGCCATTTAAACCAGCCATTGACAGGTCATAAGCCCTGTAGATGCCTAGACTTCTATATTACCTTATCTTAAATGTTCTTCATCTCTGTTGTAATATGTTAATATAAACAGCTCCCCAGGGAGTTGAATCCAGTCCTTGTCTACAAAAATTTGGACAAACTCAAAATATTGTTAAACACTGTATGTTAATTGTATTTATGTTTGTGTTTATAAAAAGCATTTGTGCCGTGTATACACTAATAAATAAATATATATATATTTTTTTTATATAATATGCTATAAAACCACTTCACACTGTTCTCTTTTAGGTATTAAATTAGATATCCACTTAAACTAGAAAGAACACGTTAAGACTGTTGTCGCGAAAATAAGCAGTTATGTACATATTTGTATTAGACAAACTGAATAAAATAGCCAACAACGAATGTGTTTTGTCCACTTATTATGCTTTTGCGTATTCAATTTCGAAATATGGTATTGTTTTTTGGGAAAACTCTACTGACGTTCGGGATATTTTTAAAATTAAAAAAAGATGTGTTAGAAAAATGGTAATTGCTGATTACCTCGCTACATGTGGGCCAATTTTCATTACGTTAAATTTGTTAACAGGTATGTATATGATGGAACAGACTATTTTAGTACACAGGAAAAAATACACTTTCACAACACCAGGATTAAAAGTAAATTTAAAATTCCAATCATTTATTCAAAGATGGCTCAAAATTCAAACAATTTGCAGGCGTGTTAAAAGTGTTTCTAATCAATAAATGTTTCTACTCTATCAATGAATATTTGGAAGATGTAATAAAATAAATTAAAATGTATTTAATATAATTAATTTCAGCTATAGACACCATAATCTTGTATAATGTTTTTACGGTTTGTCTTTTCTCATCTTTTGCATTAACTGTTTTTTATTTTAATATTTTATTATTTTTATTTTTTATTCCATTTTTTTATTTAGTTTTGGTTAGGCTGTAAGAAATTGTTAGTGACAATATGTCCGCCATTTAGCTGTGTATATTTCTCAATATTTTTGTATGTATGACACTGTATATTATAGTTAGTAAAGATTTTTTTATCATTATTATTATTATTATAGAATATGGGTACAAGAAAATAGCCAAACAGAAGACGTTATTAATTGACAATTCTTGATGTTTTGAGTATGTCCAAATGTTTGCAGACGGGTTGGATGTCCTCCCCAGGGAGTTATTGAGATCAAAGTTTGACGCAACAGAGAGTCCCGCAAGATAAAGGTTTCAGCTCTTTTAATTCACAAAAGTCAACGGATGGAAGAGTCGAGGAAATGCGGATGTTTAAACATAGGCGGAGTTTTGAATGTTACCCAGTGTGTAAAGTGGCCACTTAAACCAGCCAATGACGGATTATAAGCCCTGTAAATGCCTAGACTTCCATATCCTTTCTCGAAAATGCTTTCCCTCTCTGTTGCAACAAATTAAGAATTCCATTGTAATTATACAATAACTTATTTTTGAATATAACTTCTAAATTAAAAATATTAAGTACACTTTTTTTTTATTTATTTGACCAATTAGCGCTTTCACCCTTTAATGGGAATCTTTAGGCTAGTAAACAATATACAGTGAGAGGATAATCATATGTCATATGTATAATATTTACTACTCTGAGGCAGTAGCGTGCCTAGGGTTTACCAGTAAGGCAAGCCCATATATATATATTTTATTCACTTGTCCTGTAATTCACCTGATGGCCTGGCAGTATGGCGCGTTTGCCTACCATGCAAGAGGTCTCGGGTTCGATTCCCTCTCATATTCGAAATATGTCATAGTCCCTGGACTGGTACCTGAAGCGTAACACTGATCATCTTACCTTCATGTAACAAAAATGATCAATATACACTGCGATTGGTGTACCAATGCAGTGCTCTATGCACCGTTAGGCGCGGAAATGGAATAATAATAAATTCACTTGTGCGAAGACGTATTCTACGTATTTCTTCTTCGTCATTTACATTTGTTTTGTTTTTCTTATTATTACTAGTATTTACACGTACCTATGTTTATTTTTTTAATTAAAAATGGTATATTCTATAATTTATATTTGCTCTTTATTTTTTTTATTATTATCGGTATATTTTCGAATTCATATTTATGCTTCAATTTTTATAATTATCGATATGTTTTCCAATTTATATTTGTTTAATTTCTTAATTACTAATGCTGTATTTTATAATTTGTATTTACGCTTCAATTTTTATTATTATCGGTATGTTTTTTAATTTATAATAATTATGTCTCATTTCTTAAATATTAATGGTAGGTATATTTTAAAATTTATATTTATGATTAAATTTTTATTATTATTACCTGCATGTTTTCTTATTTGTATTTGTATTGATATTGAATTTTTTTGATGTTATTATTATTCTTTGAATTTATTAAGCATCATTATTTAATGAAATAAAAAAAAGTTCTTCCTAAACACAGGAATATCTTAGCTAGTCGGGACCTGAAACAAATAAACTGTGAAATACATTAACAAATAAATAAATGGGTTCTTAGAATCATCACTTGATTTCAAATAAATGCATGCCTAGTAAAGTTCGCGTAGCCGCATACTAATTTCCCTAAAGCGCGAAGCGCAACACAGACCAATCTAGATACGAGTAGTCTTCTATTGGTTCCGTATACACCGAGGAAAATGGTACATATTTGGACATTACTTAAAGCATTATTTCACTTTGATTATTATTGATATTATTAATAAGATCGTTACACGCAGCGCGTCGCTGAGGCCGACGAAAGACGGCGAACTCCGAAGGAAGAATGGAGGATACCGGAAGTTCGGCTTCCAATTTATACCGATCCGTACGAGCGGAAATATAAGAGGAATACGAACACAGGATGGCCAGACAGATCGAGAATATCGCGTTTTAATAATGGCACTGTATTCCGAATTATTTTCACGTTTAATGATTGTTTTCGGATTAATTTTGCCTTACTTAAATCAACGTTTGGCTGTCCTATTTTCCGCCCCCTAAAACTGAACCGATTTGGCTATTTTTTTTAAGTAATAATGTCAGAATGAAATTTTCAGTGCCGTCATCTTTTTGTTTTTAAAAATTATTTGTCATACTTGTATACCGGTCGTGCAAAGACAGCAGATAAAACTGGGGGCTTTTTGGCTGGATATTCGTAACTCCCATAAGAAACAATTAAAAAAAAAACAAAACTATAAGAGACACGCCAATGGTAAATTTATTTATTTATTAACTACATTACACTTACATTTGTTAAGGACAGAGACACAGTTTATAGCGAGACAATCAGGAACGACCCATGTCTGTGAACTTGCTCCGAATCGCTAGAAAATCATAGCCTATTCCATTGAGATTTCAGATTTGTTGACACTTGTGTTGACAAAGAATATTCTTATTAGGATGCATCAGAATCTTTTTTTGAAAATACAAGTTATGTTAAAATTTACTTCATTAATTATTGATATTCACCTAAAAATGTTTAATTTTAATCATATTACCAATATGTTCTTTTTAAACGATTGACTCGATGAGTAGTATTAGTATGAGAAGTAGTAGTATATTTTTCTTTTTTTCCATAGTAATAAGAGTTTTTATATGTTTATAGAATTTAAGAGATAAGATGTTGTATATATATTAGAAATTAGAACTTAACTATAAGCACCCGCTGACGAACTGCATTTTATGAAGTTCAGTAGGACTTAATAATTTATGTGTTAATTTTTGTATGCTTTTGATAAATAAATAAATAGGTAGTATTAAATAAAATTAAACTTAAAGGATTTGATGTATTGTTTGAGTGCCAACAAAGACATTCTTATTTCGTCCTTAGAGCAGGACTCTGTTTATTAAATTCCCTATCGTTTGTACCACAACATGGAATTGTGGAATGTCGATATACCAAGCGGGCATTATTTCACCACACGCTCATACGCAGATCATTTATTAAAACTTCATTTTACAAACCTGCATGGGTAGGTTCGGCATAGATAAAGGTAGTTGGCGGGTAGCGGGTAGCGGGTAGCGGGTAGCGGGTAGCGGGTAGGTACAAGGATTCCTAATTATCGTGATATGTCAACTGAAAAGCCTCAATGCAATCCATAACAAAGATGTCTCGAAATATTATTCAAATAAGTAAGCATATAGTTATGTTTAGGTAGTCCTAATCATTTATTCTGGAATAAATCTAATGACAACTGTATGTGTATAAAAACAGTTTTGGAAATAGTTTTGGATTATTTGTTATTCTTTGAGTACATTTTAATTGAATTTTTGGTGCCTTGACAGGCAAATTACCATATAGATTATGACAATGAAGAGCGTAGTGCCAAAACTGTTTAACTTAATACCTAGTAAAAATCAAAAGATTAAAAAAAAAAAAAACATTTTTAAAAATCACAAAAAACCAAGTGTGCACACAAATATTTTCTTCACTTCTTATTTAACTCTGTATCAACCTTTAATAAAAAGATTGAAAAAAAAAAAAATCTTGAAAATGTAATGTGACCCGAAGGCAAGCCTCGGCTTTGCGAGAACATATTGTTAAAATAATCAAATATTAATATATTTTTTTCATTATTAAGTAAAAAAGCAATAGCATTCTCTTTCCACACCTGATGGTGCATAAGGTACTGCATTGATACACCAATCGCAGCGTATCTTGATCATTTTTGTTACATGAAGGTAAGATGATCAGTCTTACACTTCAGGTTCCAGTCCAGGACTATGAAATATTCCAGTGTGACAACACCCATTTAAATCAATATTTCATATCAACCATGTCGGAATTCGAATCCGAGACCTCTTGCATGGTGGTACATTACACCACGGGGCCGTCAATGTAAAAAACAATATAAAAGACAAAGTAAAAAATTGTCATAAATAAATATTTTTAGCTAGGTACATCAACGTTGAACTACGAATTTTGTATTCTGGTTTTCGTGGATTTTGTCAAAGAAATTTTTTAAAGCCAAACCTAGAATTATTGTACAGCGAGTAAAAAAAGTTGCGTGATAATACAAAAAAAACTCAAAGCACTCAAGGAAAATAGCAAAGATGCAGCAAAAAGAGTAATTAAATTACGGTTCTTCATTGAGATGGGAGAGGAATTAGGCGCTGTCAATCCGGGTGTTTCGCCGGTGCTGACGCTGACGCCGCGCCGCCAAACTGTTACTTTTGGGATCAATAATATATTTTGCAAAGGAATGGCTGCGTGATAATTTAATGCACTTAATTTGCAAGGTCAAGATTTTTAAATGAGACTGAATTTTTGTTAAGTAGGTAGGAGGTACCTATGTCACTGTGGTACTTCCCTAAGGTAAATGTCCTCTAACACAGTAGGGAAATATCACATTTTTTCTATTTCTTTTTATAAAGGTCTATGAAATAGTTTCCAGTAAAAAATATTATTTTGTCAATTATTAGAGGCAGGAAAAATTAATTTTTTTATACGTGTTTTTATTAAATTTCTTATTTACATTTACGCATGAATATTTCTCCACAATATCCATATTGATTTCGAAAATACTATTAATTATGAAATGAGCAAGTTCGGCGTAGCTGTGCGAGAACGGAGTAGATGCGTGATCGGCGTAGGTGAGTCAGCGGAAAAGAGCGAATTCAGTGTAGTTGAGCGTGTTTGTTGCGGTTGAGCGAAACCAGTGAAACTAGGCAAGATTTGCGAAGATGATCGTAATCGGCGTAGTTGTGTGAGATTAGAGTGCTGCATGTTGTCTTCTGTCGTCCATCTGGATATCTCGTAGATGCTTTGCAGTGTTTCCAAACGCGTCGTTTGAAAAAGGCTTCTGCCCCGTTGAGTTAAGCGTCCCGCTGGATACCATCCTGATATCACGGCGGGCACACCGGGGTCACCAATGTAGGATTTTAAGTAGCTGAGAGCGTAGTAGTTAACCTACCCTAGTTAGACATTGACAGAGAAGACACGAGGTTGCTGTTTAATGCGTATTTATTACACGGCGAAATACAGCACTTGGTTGTGTAGCACGAGCGTAGCGGCGATGATGGATTGAAGAGACTGCATTTGAACTACATGCTGGAACTGTGTGACTTCGTTGAGTTCTAAACTGAACTTGTTGTGCTGACTGACTGGCGTTGCGTTCTGTGGTCTCTTTATAGACCACGTTCCTTTGTAGTTCCTTCATGGTAGGGACGATGTGAATGTACTGCAGATCGATGCTCCCGATTTATGTGCAATACTGTTAGAATCGCATTATAATGTTGTATTGAATTCTATACAAAATAATGACATTGCTTTCTTCGGATACCACACTCTTTCAGGTGAAACGTTTTAGCACGTGTGTGTCATCGATTCTGGACTATGAACCCTAAATAATTTTTACGCATGGTATGCAATAATAATTCGGAACTCAAATATACTACTGCATTGGGGGAATGACCAGTGACCATCTCAAGGCATTTTTCGGGACGCAAATCAAGTTACCATTTTTTAATAATTTGATTTGGCGTTTGATTTTATTTACGTTTGAATCAAGTGGTATCGTGTTGTAGATTACGAGACCAAGGTATACGTGACTCATCTGACATGACGATGATGACATTTTAAGTGACACATAACGCTGTCTGTTTTTTTTATTCCGATTAATAAATTGTACTATTCGTGTGAACGAGAAGTGTCGTAGCGTACACAGGGATCTGATACCGCTGAACGCGACTGTTGTTTTGGAAGCTAGGCAAGCGAAGCGAGAGCGAGATTAAGAGCGAGGGCAAAATAACTATTTTAATGACTTATATATATATTTTTTTTATTTATTAAATAACACAATTTTTTTTTTAAATATTCTGTGGAAAACACTTATTTATTAAATGGAAAACAGGTTAAATCATAATATATTTTTCATGTAAGCACCCAGTGGTGCATAGGGCGCTCAATTGGTACTCCAATTGCAGCGTATCCTGATCATTTTTGTTACATCGAAGGTTAGGTAATCAGAAAAAAAATTACTCGTTCAGGGTTCTAGTTCTATTTGTCCGCTTGGACGCGGAAAAAATATCGTTATTTTCTTTTGTTATTCCCATGGCATTTTAACTTCAATGAAAATGAAAATAATTTTTCCTGGTTGATATTCGAGAATAACAGTAATTAATTTAAATTACTTTAATTAATATTTATTATTAAATTCATAATTTGAGGATTGGGCAATGGAATAACTTCAAATATGTTATATCCTACTAATTACAAGTGGAGATGCTTTATTTATCGATAAAGTTTTCCAATGTATGTTTTCTAGTGAAACTGAAATGTGGAAATCTTCTCCATTTGTAATTGATCAAACCGAATATTGGTTCAATATTAGTTTTCATTTGTCTCCTATAAATTATTGACTATGTTTACAAGTCGGAGAAAAAGGTATGTCCGATTTGACAATAGATGGCGGTAAAATTTTCCTCGCAATCAAAGTCATAATTTATTTTTATGCTGATCTCCGCCATGCGGAAAATCAAAGATAGATGTAATAATATAAAATATTATAATATTTTAGTTTGTCCAAATGTTTGTAGACAAAAGACTGGATTTCACCCCCTCGGGAGTCATTAAGATTAACAAATTGCAGCAGAGATTACCGAAAGGGTGAAATCCAGTCTTTTGTCTCCAAACATTTTGACAAACTCAAATATTGTAATAAAACCAACTGGTCCGAGAAGTTTAAAAATTGTTTTTAGGCGTTAAATAATTCATTCAGATGAATCTCATCACAACAGTAAAGGTTTCAGCTCTTTAACTTCACTTAAATCAACAAATGGAAGAATTTAAGAAATGTGGATGTTCAGACATAGGCAAAATGGTGAATGTTACACATTGTGTAAAGTGGCCACTTAAACCAGCCAATGACAGGTCATAATCCCTGTAAATGCCTAGACTTCCATATTACCTTCTTAAAGGTACTCTCCATCCCTGTTGTAATTTGTTAATATAAAATATGTTTGATAGATATCTGAACAGAGACATGGGAAACAAATGTGGAATTTTAGGCATTTACAGAGTTCACGACTTATTATTGACTGGTTCAAGTGGCTTCTTAACACGGTGAGTAACATTTACCATTTTGCCTATGTTTGAACAATCACGTTAAGAATTGTCTTTCATGTATTGGATTTCAAAAAGCAATGTGGAATTTTTAGTCATAATAAATATAGTGATATAAATAAGGAAATTAGAAAACATAAAAATGTAAAACAAATAGTTAAAAAATAATAAATATATAACAAGCCACAAGCCCTGTAAACACTTAGGCTTCCAGATTTGTTTCATAAAGTTAAATATCTCTCTTAAAATATTTTTTAAATAAATTAAACTGGAATTGTCTGGTAGATTTGGATAAAGTTAGTTGCAATGTATGATGACAACTGCCACCGAGCGGATATACCGAGAGCAATACCTCCTGCAGGCCGGGCCATGTACTGCGGACCCCTCGAGAGTTTCCACGCATGCCTGCTTTACAAGGCTGCAGGTTCTCGTTCTTGGACAGAGCATGTCAGAGCTGCGGGACGCGAACCGGGCTTAGGAGGATGCGCAGGAGCTGGCAGCCGCCAGAGAAGCCCGCAGAATGTTTGTGGACACCGTATGCTTCAGGAGAATATTTGTGGACATGGAATGATGACTATCGGTAATTGAGAAGGTTTATCAATATATTGCTTTAAGTGCGAAAAAATGAACAGTGATGCATGGTAACTGGGGCTTCCATTCGAAATTGGAGATTCTCGAAATGCTAGTCCGACCGGCTCGGCAGTGCGATACTGAATGCTCTCTAGGGTGTAGAAAACGCGTTGCTAGCTCTAATTGTACTTATTTATTTATTCACGACATCACAGACAGTTTATGACATATTATTTGAGACATAAATCCCAACTCCATGGGACTAAAAGTCCTGCGGTGAGGTGGGACGAGCAATTAGTTGACACATACACATGAGTATATTATCATCACAAATATTTTAATAATATTAACAATAAAACCAATACATGGCACATCAATATGGTAAAAAATAAAATCAAACATTTGGAAAATCATCAAGGAGTTTCCCCCTCAAACCCCTCCCACTGAGGAAAATCCGGTCCTTAACTCCTCTCTTGAAAATAATTTTTGTCCTTGAGAGTCCACAAGGACTCTTTTCTTTTCTAGCATACAAATGCTAGAAAAGTTTTTCTATCCCCTAAAGAGCATTCAGAATCGCACGGCTGGCTTGCATTACGAACGCATTAATAGCGCGGTATGGCGTGTATTTATATACTTAATACGAAATATATAACAACTAAAAAATCGTATATTAATAATTTGAATGTCTCCGTAGCATGTGATGATGAAATTAAAAAAGTTATAAATTTAAAAGCTTTAATTAAATGAATTTATCAATAGAATCACTTTGTAAAGCGCCCTTGAGGTTTTATACAACAAAAATGACGCTAAATAAGTTATTCACAATAATAATAATAATAAAAACTATCAGAAAACATGCTAGAAAATTCAGCTCTTTGGAAATTCATTGAACGTGATTATGCACTAGGCAGCCAGCCATAAAAAAATGAAACAGAGGTAATAGCACTTTTGTGAAAATATTGAATAATTTAATCTACACAAAAGTTAAAATGTTTTTTACTTTGATGATAGAAAAGAAACCATTTTTTTTTATATTACAAAAAAGAGTTTTATGAAGTATTTGACCAGTTTTAATAATTATTTTAATTCTGGTAGACTATACAACATAAGATGTGCATTTTGCAGAAAACAACTAGCCCTCGTAAAACTCTGATATATATTTTGACTTTTTTTTTTGTACGGAAGTTCTATTATTTTTTACCTTGCTTGTGATATACAAGGTTTATATTTCATCAAGTGGATTTTTCTGCATTTATTTAATCTTTAAATTTAGCTTAACATGTTGGAGACAAGAAGGATATTCTAATGTGGGCCAATCAGGAACTTTTCAGCATTTGCTCATGCAGAGAGGAAACCACTTAAAACTCTTCAGAAAAAGCTGGCCTGTTGACTACCGTCAACAGCTTCCGTTCCACTAGAAGAGTGATTGGCTTTTTGTGCCCCACCAAGTTCATTTGACCAAATAATACCTGCACTATTTTGACCGTGTATGATATTATCTCTTGTGTGAATTCTTTATAAACCATTACCGATGGGATGTTGCATAGATCTTTACACAGGCTTCTGCATTACGCCTCCAGCTGTCGCCTTTGAAAGCTGAAAAAGAGGCAATGCATAAACAGGTGAGGGACATCTTGAGGAGTTATTTAGGCACACGGGTAGCTGTCGATCTCGGAGAGCCAAAAGCGATGCAGGTAGCTCATGAACCATGAATTATTTCATTCATTAAAATAACAAAAAGAAAAAAAATTAACTACGTGTTAAAGGAATTTTGGTGATGTTTTTAAATCTGGCTGACCACACAAATTAAAATATGAATTTTGCAGAAAACAGCCAGATCTAATATTGAATGATATCTCATTCAAATTTTGAACGTATATTAAGTTGACATTCTGTATTAAAACATATTTTTTTATTCGAGGTATTTTTTATTTAATGAATTTATAAAATTTAAATATTCATGTATTTATCTACTTTAAATTACTTGGGGTAACTAGATTTCTGGAGGCATTAACCTCCCCATCAGTATCTATACCGTAAGATTTTCCTAGTGCTGTGGGTGTTTTCTGCAAATTGAGAAATGCCCACTATTTTAAAAAGGTCATGATTATAATTTTTTGTATTAAAGCGGCCTGGTGACAGAACAAAGAATCGATCTAATGGCATCTGATGACCCCAATATGCATTTTTTTCGAAATTCTAGACTGGGTGCTTTTTGCATAACTACGTTCAATTGATCGGCTCGACTGGTTTCCGTTGATTAGGTTCTTAGACACCTAGAATTATCACCCCTTTGGATCTGACATTTTTTTTATTATTCGGAGTAATCGAAATAATTTATTAATAAAGAATCTGTCTTTGAAAATAATGCTACCAAAACCACACAAAATAAACAGATACGACGCTAAAACTCTAAAATAAAAGCTTAGCGACTTATTTGTTTATTTATTTATTTATTGAATTGCAAAAGTACACACGAATAAAAATTAAGATACATAAAAAAGAATTACACCTAATAAATACAAAACCTCACCAAGCCACTTTTTGTGGCTTGTTGGTGAGGTTTACCCTTAGAGTATAAAGAGTTTACCTGTATAAATATTAACCCTACTTAAAAATAAATATCTTTACATAAGCAATTACAGTCAAAATAAGGAGCTGAAGTAAGAATGTATCCGCCAAATCAGCCAATTTTCTTCTTCTTCTAATTACAAAAATATATTATCAAATCTAAGGTCAATAGGAATGAAATAAAAAATGTAAGGTACAATATAATTCAATGTTCTTCCGTCATATTTATTAATGATTTTAGGGATCACCATCATTATAATAAAGCGAGTATTCTGATTACGATTTTGATAAATGAAAAAAAAAAACCATATTTTGAGTTTGTCCGAATTTTCGTAGACAACGACTGGATTCAACTCTCTGGGGAGCCTAAATGCCTAGCCCTGTAGATGCCTAGACTTCTATATTATAACCTTCTCTAAAATGTTCTTCATCTCTGTTATAATACGTTAAAATTAAAAAATATATAAAAATAACACTGCTCTAAAATTATGCAGAACCACAAAATTTTTTTGAGCTGTCCTTGAAGAATTTCTTTTTCGCATTAGGAAATCTTTCTTCGGTTGTGGTTATCGAAGAATTATTTCCTTCAAATCTATTGAGATATGTGTATTTCCTTCATCTTTACTGGTTTAATTTAACTGTTGATCTACAAACGTTTGAACATACTTAAAACACTGTCAGTGTTGCATACTATATTACGGCATTAGATGGAGGACATCAGGTTGACTGTTCATATAACGACTTTGCCAAAGCCTTTGATACAGTCGATCATGATGTTATGTTAAACAAGCTGAGTGAGATTGGTTTCTCGGATGGAATGCTAAAATTAATGGTGAGTTACCTCCGAACCGAAATCGAAATCAATACGTTTCACATGGCTTGTTTGCATTTTTTTTTTTTTAATACTTAATCAGGTGTTTCCCAGGGATCTAACCTGGGCCCATTACTGTTCTCTATTTTTATCAATGATATTAAACAAGTTGTAGTCAAATTGCGTTTTTTTATTATTTGCGGATGACTAGAAGCTATTTTTGAGGGTTAAAATTTTGGATGATTTTCGTACTCTCCGGGCGGATATAATAAACGTATCTGAATGGGGAAGACTAAATAAATTATTGTTCAATATTTCAAAATGCTCAGTTATGTCTTTCACCAGGGCCCACAAAACGCTTTTCTTCCGCTGTAGAATGAATGACCAGAATCCTTTGCGGATTGCGAAGATTAAAGATCTAAGCATCACTTTTGTGAGTTTCCTGACATTTCATGATCAGATCGCAACAGTTTGTAGTAGTTCGTTGAAGATGTTAGGATTCGTTTTGCTTACTGCCAGGGTTTTTGGTAGTACACGAGTACTGAGAGTTCTTTATAACTCGTTGGTGCGAAGTAGACTCGAGAGTGGCTCGATGATTTGGGGACCGTGTGAGTTGAAGTACTCTCTTATGGTGGAGAAGAAATTTCTTCGGTTTCTCTATATGAGGGTGTGCGGATATTATCCATGGCTTTATTTCACGGAGTTCCTCCAGGGTATGCTTGGTTATAGCAGTTTGAAGACTAGAAGGAATGTGTATTTAACAACGCACTTCTTTCGATTGTTGCGCGGTATTATTGACAACCCTGAAATTATGCGGAGCATTAGCTTTTATGTTCCGGATAATTACCTTAGACAGCGTCAGCATAGACTGTTTCACATTCCAACATACAGGACCAACCTGCCAATGGTTATGTTTGTTGGAAGGGCTATCTCTATGTTAAACAATATCACTTTGGACATTGACATTTTTCACGTATCTGAAGGAGTTTTTCGTTACAAGATTCTCTTACTTATTTAATATATTATTCTCTGGATATTATGTAAGATTATGTGTTTTTTTAATATTTACCTAATTTTACCTAATTATTTTAATTATTTCTTTCTATATGTATGAATTAAGATATTTCATTTTGTAATGAACATATATTTGAATAAATAAAATTGAAATTGAAAATATCTTTTTACTCATAATTATACCAGTACCTACCTATAGTAAAGAAAACAATTGTTGGGTACCTACTGATGTAAATTAGAATTTCAACAGATATTCGCGATTTTGAAATTCAATCTGAATAATTATTCATATTTAAAATGAAACACAACTATTTTATAAAAATATTTATTTTTATTAATATACAGTAGATAAACAATAAAGATTTTAACATAATATTTATGTTTTTACATACAATTGACTTATTTTAATGACTAATAAGATTTTGTAACAAGATTTCATTGAAAACATAAATACATGCTGTTATTTAGGTACCACTACCGATGTCACAATATTATATGCAATGAAAAATTATTAACAAAATCGTTTTATTTATTCATTTCGTTAGTGTAAAACAGTTCAAACTTATTGTGTGAATGTTGTCTTATTGTTGGTATAATAACCAGCCAACGTAATTAGTATAATTTTCTGGTCGGTAGTACCATACTTATAGAAATAATAAACGTAGTAATATACCTACCTTTAGTAAAAAATTGTTCTGGAATACGAATTTCTGATATTTCACACTAATTTCTAATAGGCCCAAAGTACAAGACATGACGCGGCAAAAAAAAGATGGGTATCAGGATTCGCGTTTAAAAATATAATTTTATTTAGCATTGATAAATAATTAAATCATGATTATCAAAATTATTAAGTTTAAAAAATATAGCGGGTGTTTTTAAAATTAAATTATAATGGCACCACTTTTAAACGAAAATCCATTTTAAAATTTTCTAAATATGTCTGAATTTATCCTAGGCATTATGAAGTATAAATAAATTATTAATATTATGTGACTTATAGTAGAATAAATATATTTAATTTTTAGTATGGTTAATAATCGTCTAAAAGTACTTACTAGAGAAGTGCATAGATGATACATTAATTCGTGTAATTTGAATTAAGTAGGTTTTGAAATACATAACATAGTCGGTAAATGATTACCAGTAGCGCGATTACTAACGTTATCTTCATCGGTGCATATCGAGACGGTATAAAGTAAAATCGATATTTGTGTACAAAAATGTGCATAATTGTACGAAAATTTCAAGTATATTTGTCAGTTACCCGTAATTGAACATGTTTAGAAAAAATGAATACATATTTAATTTTTCATACAGAAAACTTAATTTTACTTTGTAGATAAAAATGAAGATAAACGTTAACATCCTATTGTAATACGGGCCAAACCTTAAGTTCCCATAAGTAAGAAAAATAATTTATCCGATTAATTGAATGGTAAATATGCGCAGACACATTGAAGTTAAAGGCGCGTCGCTATAAGAAGCACGCGATTTCCATTATGAATCGGATATCTTTTTTAGTTCTCAATGTTCGATAGTTTTTATTTGTTTCTATCCTCGATATTTTTTTTCGAGAAAATATCAGATACGAAGAATGAAATGCGATTAACGAACAAACATAGGAACGGAATGGTTCCGCGCATGATTCCCGCATCGTCAGTCGTCAGCTGGTCATCTCCTACGCACTAATCGAGCCCTAAATGGTGATCTTTCGGAGGTCGAGTCGATATCATATAAAATACAGGGTTGCCATCACTGCCTATACAGTCAACAGTATTATTTGTTCAACCCCCGTCGAAATCAAACTTAACTCTATCCATAAAAGAATTCGCCGTCGTCATCGGTAAATAATTTGATGTCAAAGTCGAAATTAGATAAAGCCATTTTTTCTTCGTACCGATAAAAGACAGAATTAGCAACCCTGAATATCGCTAATCAAGACTCGAACAGATTGCGTCGCTTCGGTCCACTCGTGCTACCTACGTGCTGAGGATTTTGCGTCCCAATGGCCGCTCGATATTTCCCTCCGACCGACGAGTGTAGGAAGCATAAGGCGCGGGGGACGCAGTGATACACAAAGCAAAATGTAACAGCTAACTGATTACTGAACTCGAATCTGAGATGCGTTCTCACAATTAGATATTTCGTATACTTTTCTACTTGACAGCGCTAGATCTCAGTCGTCCGTTAGGTCATACGGTGAGTATAATCTGTACATATAAACGTAGAGTGTAGAGGAACGTGTAGAGAAGCATGTGCATATTGTTTTCTAATCATTAAATAAGAACGTGTTTCTACAAGCGAGTGTATCGTAAATTAAATGTAATTTTGAAAATTTTTCGCGTTGGTGGTTCAATGTCAAGGCGGCTGACTGCGCGACTGACAGCCATTGCAAACAACATTCCGCGTGTTATTATCTGATACGGTAGGCGTTTGTTACAAAACAGTTGTTTTCGAATGATGTAATAAATCCCTGTCAACCGCTTTCGTCAAATCAGAATAATGTCGTCTATAATGGCCTAGGATCATATGGCGTAGCGTCGAATCCCACATATCTGTTGTTTTTTCTGTGAACGAATCCCGATCCGGGAGAGGTGTTGTAATATATGACTCTCCGGATGCCGAACGGATCCACGTATCCGAAGCTGCCAGCGCGAGTATCGCTGCCGGAGTTTTCTTCTTCGTGATACTGCTTCGGTAAGTAGTACCTGAAACCGTTCTTGGTGACAGATACGCCATCGTACAGAGGATATTGCGGGTTATATCCATTCCCGATTTGGTTACCCGAGTACGATGCGGGGTCGGTGGATGGATACCCGAAGTGTGATTGTGGTTGTTGATGTCGATATTGATCGGCACGGTCGATCGGAGTACTTTGCAAACCGAATGGGTCTAAATTCAAAGTATTCGTCGAGTACAGGTTTCGGTCTCCGTAGTCGGGTCGCGTTTCATGATTAGTTTTATATGCGGCTACGGGACTAAACCCGTACTTCTTTCTGTAGTTTCCTAAAACATTCGAAGTGATCGCCACGACCGGGGCGGGAGTCGAAGAATACTGAATCAGAGGAGAGTAGGTAGACGACACCGGGGGTAAATATGTGGAGGATTGAACCAACGGTGGAGTGTACGTGGAAGACGACGGCTGCGAAGCGGGCGGTAAATACGTCGAAGATGAGACTTCTTGAGGCGCCGGCCTTTCGGTAGAAGAATAATATGCCGGGGGTTTCTGGGTATAAGACTCGGCCGCGATAGGTGCCACGGTCGGTCTGAAATCGTACTCGGGCTTCTGTGTGCTGCTCTCTATCGAGTTGTGCGAGAGGAGTACCAGCGGGGTGCTGGAAGGTGGCGGGTAGGAAGAGAAGGCGGGCGTCGAGGTGACGGGTACTCCAGTCCCATAAACGGAGACGGGGTTCGCGATAGGCCTCAAGTCATATTCTGGTTTTTCTGTTATGCTGTCTAGCGAGTTGCGCGACACGAACGGCGCCGGAGTGCTGGACGGCGGCAGGTAGGCGGAGAAGGTCGGCGCGGGAGTCACGGAGACTCCCAGTCCATTCGCCGCTGTGGGATGGACGGGAGTCAGGCGGGCAGCCGAGGGGTGTGCGGGAGTTCCCCTCGCCGGATACACGGACGATGGCCTTCCTGCCCCGACCAATATTCCTGCTTGTGGTGCTACCTTTTTGGCTGACTTGATCGCTTCCTAAAATAAAAAAAATAAAAATATACTCGTACGTATTTAGTTGTTATTGAAAATGGTGAAATTATACTGAAAAATCAATGAATAATAATGATTATTAATTAAGTTAATTATTAAATTTAATTAATTAAGTCGGCCTCGTGGTGCAGCGGTCAACGCGTTTGCCTACCATGCAAGAGGTCTCGGGTTCGATTGCCGACATGGTTGACATGAAATATTAATTTAAAGAAGTGTTTTAACACTACAATATTTCATAGTCCCTGGACTGGCACCGAAGCGTAAGCCTGATCATCTTACCTTCATGTAACAAAAATGATCAAGATACACGTCGATCGGTATACTAATACTGTGTCCTATGCACCATTAGGTGCGGAAAGATAATAATGATGATGAATAAGTTGTATAAAAAATAAAATGTTTAATTCATACAATGCAATACTTCGATTGCGTTTTACATCAAGTTAAAACGAAACAATTAATTTTAAGAATTTTTAATATTTTTAAGAACAAAATTTTCTCACATTTCACGGCCATTTAGATGCGTAATGAGTTTTTCTGGGTTATCATGCCGTGTGTTGTTCGTACTCATTTCAGACGTTTAATACATGACGCTGTAATGCTTTCCTAAACGTCGGAAAAGAGAACGATCGACACACGGCATAATAACCCGAAAAAACTCATTGTGTATATTCAGATACAAAACATTATTAATATAGTAAATCCATTGGTAATCTTTTCATTAAATGATTTATAGTCTCAAATTGAAAAAGAAATTAAGCATCAGAAATGTTATGTTTCTGTTTATATTCATAAAAGTAGGTTATTATTTTTTGTTATCTTGTACTGCAAGATGTGTAATCTTGTAGAATAAAAAAGTGTGTTCACGTCCGGAAAAGATAAAATCTAGGTAACATTTTTGCAATTAAACTCGTTTTTATTCGTGTTGTAATTTAAGTTCACTCATATTAAACACACCCATATGCACCCTATAAATCCACCCTCACACCCATGGACCCTCAAATAAGTTTTTAGTATTTTTTACTTACTTTCTTTCGTGAAGTTTAATAGATTTTTAAAATTGCATTTTTGTGCATCACGATATCGGTTTGTTTTTATGCTTACACATTTAAAATGTTTGATATACATATAATAATTGGATAATTTATATAGCACAATTTTTGTGTTATAGTAAATTGTATCTGTATTGTTTTTCCGTAAGAATCAAAACAAAATACATTAAAAATTAAGTAAACTTTATTATGTACATCTGTTTAGTAAAATAGTAGTGAAAATTAATCAATCATTCAAAATTCAAACTCATAAGAGTTTGAATTTTGAATGAATGAATGAATGAATTTTTGAATGAAAACATTTAAAAAAACAATGAAATATTGCAGCGTAAAACCATCTTAGGAAAAACTTTTCATGTCGACCTTCATAAGAATCTAACTCGGTACCTCGAGCATGGTAGGTGAAAGCTGCACTACGAGGTGGGTTTTTCTCCACTCGAATCCCCCCTTTTTTTATTCAGTATTTTTACCTGGGAGTAGCCATCGAGTTAAAAACAACTGTCGAGGGTTCGGATTCTATTTCACATTGTTATTTTAAAAAACCTAAACGAAATACGTGATTTACCTCTATGGGACGATTTTGTCCTACATACACAGTCTTCGACTTGAGGATTCTGTAGCCTTCATCGTCAGCTATATAGTCGCGCAGGCGAAGGTAGCCGTCAGCGTCAATCCACCCGTAGGAACCTGAAATTCGGAAACAGTCCATGTACTCGTATTATATATAACAGATAGTATACGACGAGCGAGAAAGGAAGGGTTGTCCAATTAATCACAAAGTAATTTATTTATTTATTTATTATTTATTTATTTATTTATTTACGGACAAAGTCCATTATAAACATTACAATTAAAAGAAATTTTTACAAAGGAATAAAAAAATATAAGGAACAGAAATAAGCAGCAAAGACAGATGATAGATTTTTTAGATTAAGTAAAAAGCATAGGCTAACTATACAGATTCTTTAGCTGATTTGTAAAGAAAGACATCCTTACACCATAATAATCAAGATCTTGATGATCGTTCACCCGCCTGATCATTCTGGGCAAAGGCGACTGTGCACCATAATTGGTCCTGTAGTGACCGAGGAAAAGCATTTCATTATTTCTTAGTCTACGGGTGGGAACGTTAAAAAGAATCTTTTGCAAAATTTCAGGGGCATCAATGAGACAGTTCATAATTTTATACATGCAGATTATATCTGCAATGCATCTGCGTTTTTCAAGACTTGATATGCTTAAAAACCTCTCCATATCAGAATATGAATAGTCTCCTCTTTCCAATCCCATCTTCCATGCAATTTTTCTTATAAAACGATGTTGAACTGATTCAAGGCGCTTAATATGAACAGCATAATGAGGGGACCAGATTACAGATGCATATTCAAGAATAGGGCGAACTAAAGAGCAA
The DNA here is from genome assembly GCF_059751315.1 of Micrasema longulum. Classification (NCBI taxonomy): domain Eukaryota; kingdom Metazoa; phylum Arthropoda; class Insecta; order Trichoptera; family Brachycentridae; genus Micrasema; species Micrasema longulum. The sequence continues at coordinate 533,587 of NW_028277458.1, read as the reverse complement.
TAAAGTGTTTTAAGTGTAAGCATACTTTGGAAATCAGACGTAGTTCTATTAATAAAGCCTAAAATTTTTAAGGATCTGTTTACTATATTATCAAAGTGTTCCAGAAAAGTTAGTTTATTATCTAGGATCACTCCAAGATCTCTTATAGAGGTGACAATCGAAAGAACTTGGCCATTAAGTTTATAATCAAAAATAAAAGGATGTTTACATTTATGGTATGAAATAATTTTGCATTTATCGATGTTAAGTTCCATGTTATTAGTTTTGCACCAAGTATGAAATGCATTTATGTCTTCTTGGAGTCTGACACAGTCATCAATATTTTTAATTAGCTTAAGTATCTTGTTATCGTCAGCAAAAAGCCAGAATTTTGTAAAAGAAAAAACATTAGCAGCATCATTAACAAACAGATTAAATAGAAGAGGGGCCAAGTGGGCACCCTGTGGTACACCAGAAGTTACTAGGAAGCTATTTGATATGAAGTTATTGATTTTTACACTTTGTTTTCTATGTGAGAGGTAGGATTTTAAAAACGATAAAAAGGGATCTCTAATGCCTACAGCACGAAGTTTAGCACATAAAATGTTGTGATCAACTTTGTCAAAGGCCTTGGAGAAGTCTGTATACAGTACATCAGCTTGAAGATTATTCTCGAACGCTGTAAAAATAGTATCAGTAAAAGAAAGCAAATTGGTCGTCGTTGATTTGGCTATTATAGATAATAATTTATTAGAACTACTTCCACTACTATCATCACACAATATCCCGGGTAGACAGGGAGGATAGACCGCCACACACGTCTATCCTGATATACGTTCCTAGCTACTTACATATTCATACATCCCTTCGCTTCTGTCTGCTTTTTCTTCTTCTTCTGTCTTGGTTTAACTAATCATGCCACGTCTTTCTTGGCCGTCCTCGTCCGACGTTACACTTACGTTACATTTCAGTGGCCCTTTCTTAATCTCAGCCTGTCTCAGATTTGCACTCTCGCCTAATTTTATAATTCATAGCCGTGTCATACATTGATTTCTCACACATTCACAAGAGATCCCATTTCTACCGCGTTCACACTGCTTTCATCCTTCCTCTGCCAGTTTCACGTTTCACATCCATACATTAGTGTTGGGACCGAAACTTTGTTGGGCACTGCCAGTCTAGCTTAAATTGACATAATTTATTGGAAGCATCATAATTTCCCTTCATTTTTTATATTTTTTATTCCTTCTCTTTCCTGGATCCTCTTCCCGTCTCTTTCCAAACTCATTATCCGATCCCACATTCCTCATTATTTAATAAGTATTACATTTATGTATTTTTACTCGTTATGTTTATATGGGCAAGTTTTATCTGCTCACTAAAAAACATCTGTTATATGAATTTAATTATTTTGTCTTATTTTCAAGGTAAAAATTTTGTCAAATTTTTCTTTTAACAAGCCTGTTTTTTGGTTGGCTGAAGATATTGCTTTTACCAGTAAATCCGACAAAGTGCATATACTTTTTCACAAGATCTAAATAAATAGGTCATTAGATTATAAATTATATTGTATAAACTAGTCAGCATTCTATAATATAACTTTATGCATATAAAGTATTTATAGTTGATCTGATATTCAAGATCATACAATGACGTTGTGGTTTAATGATGGCCACAAAAGAAACATAAAAAATACAAATTATTAATTACGAGATAGAGATATAACGCTTCCAACTGTACAAGTAAGTTGATGCTTTTCCCCATTTTTATGCATAACATACATACGTTATGATCAGTGGCGCTACCACCAGTTGTGGGCCCTGACATTCTCCAGAATCTGTTTCCATTCCTCCCAGTACCCTGCGGCTATTTCGTAGTCTTAACAGATGAAAGGTTAGTTACTCGAATATGAGGTTAGTGAGCTAGGGTTAAATAAAGTCTACCTATTACATTTTCCCACCACAATCTAAGAAACCCAATTGTATGGCGTATTACGCCGAAAAATACCCAGGGGTGTTGTTCTGAATCTTTTCTATCCCCCAGAGAGTGGTTACTTTGGGGATTTTTATTTTTTGCATGCGACTACACTTTGATTCCTACATTGACGAATGTTTAAAAAATCGGAAAAAAAATAATACGTTCACCGAGGTATAATTAAATAATAACGTGAATTTGAAATCGTGTTCTAAAAATCATCGAACAACACTGCTATGCAAAACACGTAGTACGACTAACTGTTTATGCCGCTTACTCTGAATTCAAAGCTGTACGTTGCGCCCTTTTACCGCCAATTACAAGAGTAGCTCCGGAACTTATGTTGAATGGAACACAAGTCGGGTTCTTAGTGCCGTATCTAGTATCTAGTGTATACATATATATATATTGAGACATATATATATATATATATATGTCTCAATAAATATGGTTCGGTCAATTCAACCTAATTCAGTGTTTTGGATAATTAGTCGCCATAATGTTCTAAATGAAAATCATCATCAATGTTTGGGTATGTCCAAATGCTTGCAGACTGGCTGGATTTCCTATCTAGGGAGTTATTCATATTTAAATTTATTTCAACAGAGAGGGAAAACATTTTTTAGAAGGGAATATGGAAGTCTAAGCATTTACAGGGCTTATGACCTGTCATTGGCTGGTATAAGTGGCCACTTTACACACTGTGTAACATTCACCATTCTGCCCATGTTTGAACATCCACATTTCCTCAAATCTTCCATCTGTTGACTTTTGTGAAGTAAAAGAGCTGAAACCTTTATCACGTGAGTGAGATTCATCCGGCTGAATCAAATCACCTACTAGGCAACGCTTGAAAACAATTTTCCAATTTTTATACTTCTTCTTTTACCACGTAGTTAATTCAACAATGTTTGAGTATGTCACAATGCTTTCAGACTGGCTGGTTTTCCTCCCTAGGGAGTTATTCATATTTAAATTTTATTACTTCACAAAAGTCAACAGATGGAAAAGTTATGAAAATGTGGATGTTCAAACATAAGCAGAATGGTGAATGATACACAGTGTGTAAAGTGGCCACTTAAACCAGCCAATGACAGGTCATAAGCTCTGTATATGCCTAGACTTCCATATTCCCCTATCAAAACTGTTTTCCCTCTCTGTTGAAATAAATTGAAAATCATCATGTTTGATTTCATGTGTACGTATTTATTTGACATTTAATCATCAGTGTAGCCTGTAGTATAAAGCAAAGTGCACCCGCATGAAAAAATAAAAAAAACCCACAAATTTACCACTTTATTGGGGGCAGAGAAGATTCAGAATAGCACCCCAGGCTTGAGAAAAATTCTGATTTTTCATCGGGATCCTATTGAAAATCGACGTCGGATTGTTGTTGATGTTGTTGACGAAGCAATGCTGGAAGTAATCAGCTAAAATATATGAAATCGTGATCAGGAGCTTGTTACCAATGACGGTCCCGTCCTGAAGCCGCTTCTCTTTGCGGTACTGTCCACTCTGGGTCTGGTAACGGAAGTAGCGCTCCGGTCCCTCGTCCGTCTGGATGTGGTACTGGCCGTCGGGGCTCCCCGCGCCCGGGGGGCTGCCCCACGAGCTCAGCGCGGGGCCCACCGTACACAGCTGAAAGCGAAAACTGATTACAAACTACACAATTTGTCGGCATATGAAATTTCTGCGCCTGATTTGGTAAAAAGCACCCGAGCGGATATTACTTGCAAGGTTTTAGGTATAATTGCAGGAAGAGACTGTGATTTAAGCTAGTTAAAATTCGTCTTTATTTCTACATACACTGAAAACACAAAATTGCAAAAAAAAACACTCCAATCAAGATTTGTTTGCTCTAGGAATAGGCCGAATATACGAAGCGTTTGGAAAGCCAGAATGATTTGTTTCGGATCCTCTATAAGCAAATGCCTGTTCTGAGGAACCGATTTGTTTCGGCAAAATACCTTTAAGTTCTTATTTTTTGCGACAGAGGGGGCAAACATTTTTGAGAAGGAAATATGGAAGTTTAGGCATTTACAGGGCTTATGACCTGTCTTAAGTGGCCTCTTTACACCCTGTAACATTCAACATTCTGACCATGTTTGTTTTGTTTGATGTTTATCCAAATTTCCTCAACTCTTCCATAAGTCGACTTTTCTGAAGTAAAGGAGCTGAAACCCTTATAATGCGGGTGAGATTCATTTCATCTACCAGGCTACGCCTGAAAAAAAAAATCCAATTTTTTATTCTTCTTCGTATACCAGTGAGATTAATCAACAATGTCCAAATATTTGTATACAGACTGGATACAAATATTTGGACATAGGTACTCAAAACATTGTTATATAAATTAAATTAAAAGAAGAAAAAACAACCTTTACTACTTAATTGTTGACCCTTTGTTCTTTCTAAAGATGCGATAATACAGTCACATTTCACTTGTACATTTTTCTGTGCATCAATTTGTGTAAATTCGACCTTGAATATGGTGACCGGAAGTTCAATAGAAAATATCGTCACGCTATATTATGAAAAGTGAAACCACAATACTACTATCGATTAAGGCAGACCGCAATTTCTCAGTGGAGTTCTAAATTAGGGCAACGCTCGCGCTGGAGGAATGTTCTCCGTTTCCTTCACTGGAGCGCGAGGCACGCACTTCAACTTGACACACATGGTCGCAGGACGCCGCTAGAATATTCCACACTATCGGACTATTCGATTTCTCTCACGTCCGCGAGGATCATGATTAGATTTCCATGACATCTGGCGTCATCACCGCGATCGACACGACTCTACGAACAAACAACGGACATATTAGCGTACGCTTTGTGTCTTCTACAAGGAAACCGATGCATCATTTCTGAATAATATTCAGGTTACGCGTTGACGCATCACATTACGTGCCGGAGTTTACCTATTTAGATAGGTCAAATAATATAAATGGTATTATTATGCGAGATTTTGACGTGACTTGCGTTCTGCGTTTTTCAATTCCGTAAAGGCATTGTAAAATTTGCAATTTTTTTGTCTTAATTCTGATGCGTAGAAGAAGACTTTACTTCGCTTTATTCGATAATAACCGTTAAAAAGAATTCAAAACCATGTATGGGATTGTATAGGACGACCATGAAACATTGTCAAACCGTGATGTTTTCGCTTCTCGCTACTGCTTAATATTCCGTGTGACAGAAGAGCGCGAACTTGGAAATTGGAACTACAGCGCGCGCTGGTGGCTGGTGTGACATGTCGACGTGTTTTCTGGTGTTTACGTTTCAATCTACGTTATGAAGAAAACCCTACAGCACTCGTAACGACCTCGAGAATCACCGCTGAACTGTTAATTGACACCGAATGCGCTTTTGGACCAATATTTGCAACACGATGACTGCTCAACGACATACACTGCCACTAAGCACTTCCCGTTAACTCGAGAAAAAATCATATAGTATTTTGAGAGGAAACGTGGTCTCACTTTTCTTCATGCAAACGTTTTCCCGTATCTTCTTCCTAGATTATGGCGCTAGAGCAATGTTTTTTTTACGCAACGTCAATATTTACCATTAGCGTCTGCATTGTTTTGCTTATTTGGTAAAATTGTTTCTTAAGCGAGCTAGGACCAACCAAAACCCCAAAAAAGGACCAAGTTTTATCTGCCGTCTTCGGACGTACAGTATACAAATATGATAAATAATTTTTAAAAACGGAATAGAGACCGGCAAAGAAAATTTCACTCTTATTCTGTTTCTTTAAAAAAAAAACAAATTGATTCAGTTTTGATGAGTGGAAAACGGGACACCGTAGCGACAGCTTTAAATCAACACAAAAAGTGCTTGGAGATATTTGTATTTTATTTATTTACTTCTCACAAAACTTTATATTTTTTATTTTTTGTATGAATACCTTACTAGACATAACCCGTATTTTCAGTACAAGAAGAGTAAATATCCCAGCCAGAGTAGTAAACAAAGCACGGAAAAGTGTCCATATCTAAGTTGGTACCGTCTCGACCTCGGCTAATTCTATTGTCTTTATGTAAGGACTCGAAGGTTGTTTCCACGCGCAGGAATACACTTTTTGTCTATTAATTTGTCACCGACTCAGACGTCAGACCGTAGATTTGCTGCAGCTAATGGTTACAGGAATAACAAGATGGGCGTTCACCGTTCACTATCGTGGGATATTTCTGAACAATGCACAATAATTTGCGTGCGTTTTACGTTCTTCATAACTTAGAAACCATTCTCTTTTATTTGTATTTTATTTTCGTACCGTCATTTTATTATTGTCCCATATAACAACTATAAAATGATTATGGTATAATAATATAGAATACTGCAGTACTAAGGGTAATTTAAAAAAATGTATTAGCGAAACCGATAGGAAGGCCTCTTGACTTTAAAACGGTTTTCGTGTATGCGGAGGACGCTGTTAGTTAAGAGACTAAAACATTCCAGAGATGAACCTCAGATAATAAACGTAATTTGAGGATGGTGTTACGATATTTTCATCTTATTCATAGAGTTAAACCATATAGAGTTTTAATTGAACACATCTATTTGACTGTATGAATAATACAGAACCAACAAAGAAACGGCTAACGAGCTGGGTTTTCTGAATGGAAACAGAAATCTTACATGAACCCTTTCCTGCCTAACGGGACTTGTAAGTCATGCTAAGTTAATTAGCCTTTATCTTAGATTTTTGGTATTTGTAATAATTTCCTATCATATTCTGCCTGATAGTTCTAGATTCATTTTCACACCAATCGGCAAAAATAATTATAGATTGCTCAAAATGGCGTCATTTATAACAATACCGGTGACATTTCGAAACGTTTGCTTTTTTGTGCTCAGTAATAACACGTTTTTTGCCAATTTTAAACTAGGTAAGTGCTTTAAACTTTATTTTATTTTTTGTTTACTTTATTTATGATGCATTTACCATATGTGTCGGAGATGCCTAAAGCAGTCGCCAAAGGACTGATGTCCTATGAACTTCAGAATCAAAAGCCCAAGTCGCCCCAGTCGTTTCTAAGACATCAGATCTGAACAATGATCATATTAAGAGAAGAAAGACGAATAATATGTCAGTTCCTAATGATGCTCGTCTATATTGGGGAAGAAAAGAGGTCGATGTGAAATGCCTAGTTCAAAGAAATTAGAATCAAAGCCTTACTCATCGTGCTCACATTGTAAAGTTAATTTATTAATTTTATATATGGCCCAAGTCAATAACTACGCATATATGAAGAAACATATATACAAAAAACTGAACAAATAGAACATAAAACTATTTATTTATTTATTTATCCAAATACATATATATTCCAAAAATAATAATAATAACGTAGCCCAAACTCTGAGGCCAAGAGCCCTGTGTTGAGTTGGGATACAACATAATGGAAAGTGGAAACACGTAAATGATTAAATAATAGCAAAAATGCGGCGGCCTCCTTAGTGTAGTGATCAAGACGCCCGACTCATAAACGCAAGGTTTCGAGTTCGATTCGCGGAACACAAAAAATAAATGTGATTTTTTTGTGAAGCTTGGGTGATCTGTACTGTAATTCACCACTGTAATTGGGCCTTTTGGCCTGTCTCGTTGTTGTAGTAAAAATATTTGAAAATACATTTCGTCTTATTCAACTGATAACTGAACCCAAATAACGACAAAACCATCTCAAGCAAAGTTTTTTGATACCTTGGACAGGAAACGATTAGATGTAGGTACACAAGTAATATTACGTACTTCTTTAAGGATGCTCGTAATATTAATGTAAAGTTGGAAATATGACTGTTTGCGGTTTTACATGACGGAGACTCGTAATTCTGCGCATACCCTCCCATTAAAACAATTTACTTCTAGAAACCTTGGCTGGTACAATACTTGTTCTATGACGTTTGACACAAATAGTAAATTATTGTCTTAGGTCTTCTATTTTCATTGAAACATACAACGAGCGTTTTACAGACTGCAACAATAATGATTACATAGCATTGTGCTGTTTTTCTAGGTAGAACAGATACGTTGCGAACTAGCAAATAAGGTTTGAAACGATCGAGTGTGTGCCTTGGGACTCTTACTTATTAAATATTTATATCGAAACGATTTTTGGGAAAAACGTCAGCACTTCAACAGTCAGAGGTACTACTACTACTACTACCATCGCGCCATTTCCCCGTAGGAGTAGGCAGAGAGAATGGACCGCCACACACGTCTATCCTGGCATACATTCCTAGTTTCTTCCACATTCATACATCTTGTCATGCATGACCTTCGGTTCTGTCTGCTTTTGACAGGCCACGTCTTCCTTGGTCGTCCTCGTCTCACGTTACCGTTCATTTTCGCCATATATACTTGTTTTGCCATTCTTTCGTTGTCCATTCGTTCTACGTGACCGAACCATCTCAGAGACCCTTTCTTAATCTTATCAATTATACTTAACTCAGATTTACACTCTCGCCTGATCTCATCATTCGTAACCCTGTCATACATTGATTTCCCACACATTCGTCGAAAAGATCGCATTTCAACCGCGTTCACTCGGCTTTCATCCTTCTTCTGCCAGTTCCATGTTTCACTTCCATACATAATTGTTGGGACTAAAACTTCGTTGTGCACTACCAGTTTAGCTTCGATTGACGTATTCTTATTTGCAATTACTGTGCTTAGTGCTCCGTTCATTTTGTTGCCCACATTGATTCTCCTTTCAACATATTTTCTACTCTTCCATCCCTTGAAAACACGCTTCCCAGATATACAAATTAAAACAATATTTATTAAGGTCATTAAAACAATATAAGTTAAGAAATTCATTTTGAATAAACAGTTAAATATTTCGTTGGACAGAAAATTGAATGCAGTTTTGCAGAAAGCAGCCAGTCCGCAATTTTGAAAACTTGAGATATTACTGGTTACGGGTGCAGTAAGGTCGATTCCATGTTTTGCTAAAAACAACCGGGCCGCTTTCATAGAAAAAACTGTAATGATCACCCTTTGAAAATAGTGGTAGTATAGATGCTAATGGGAAGATTGATGGCCCCTGAAATCTTGTTCTCTAATAAATTAAAGTGGAAGCATACGTATTTTAATTTTATAAATGCATTAATTCAAAAATGTCACCTCATACATTCAAAGTTTGAATGAGGTATCATTCAATATTAGGTTTAGCTATTTTCTGCAAAATGCGTAATTTAGGTTGTGTAGTTCGACAGACTTTAAAAAATCCATAAAATTATTTTCATAAATAATTAAATTATTTTAAAAGTAAGTGTAACAAATTCATTATATGATTCTTTATCCTCAAATAAATATAAAATAATATGTTCAACACATAATGACACGACATACATCAGAGTTTCACTAGAGCTGGCTGTTTTCAACAAAATGCACATTTTAGGTTGTGTGGTCAGCTAGACTTTAAAATCTTTAAAACTGGCCAAATACACCGTTAAATTCTTTTTTGTAATACAAAGAAAACGAATGTATGCATTATTTACCATTCGTCAAAGTTAAAAACATTCCAACTGTTGTGTAGATTTGAATATGCAGTGTTTTAACAAAAGTACTATTATCGCAGTTTTTACTTTTCTATGGCTGGTCGCTTTCCGCATAACTACGTTCTATTCGAGTTGACCGTATTCGTAGACAGACATTAGTAAAAGTCCTTCAGACCTATTTCGAACGATCGTAAAAATCAATACAGCACGATAAAATGAAAATGGATGGATGGCTTTTAATTATATTCTAAATATTTTTATATATTATATTTATTCAATGGCCGGCGATCGCACTAACTAGTAGGCACACCGCGAGAAGGATCAATCTCCACTCGATATCCTTTTGCAGGTGTTATCTTAAGAGTAGCCACTAAATGCTTGCAATATGGAATCCTCAATATAAGGGCTATATTAATAACCTAGAAATGATCCAGTTTTTTTTTTTTTTTTAATAAAATACACATTGGATTGTACTCCAAAAGCAATTCAAACTCTGGAGAACAGAAAATTGATTGCAGATCAATTATTCCTATTGAAACTTGTGAACAATGTCATAGATTGCCGTATACTTACATTGAGATATCACTCCATGGAAATCCGAGCTAAAAAGTAGTCCCCAAAGGACAGGGATTGACCAGCGGAGATTGCCAGTATTATCACGTCGACTTTGACAAGCAAAACAAGTAGTACAGGAAAAAGTACGGACTGTTTACATCGGTCTATTGTTAGTTCTATTAAGTATGTCGCTTCCTTCCGCATATGCGTCACCTTTGTTTGTCGTTTTGCTTTACGCCCAGATAACTTAGAAGGACGGAGACAGGAGATAACTTAGTAAGACGTTTTTTGACATTGAAATAGCTATTTTAAACAAGTATTGATTAAGGTAAGAACATTACTTGCCGGTACTTGAAAATAGTTTCATTGGGAATTCTTCAATAAGTTATATTTTCCTCCATCCTACTCGCTTTATCTTGCGATCCCACATCTCACGATACGCCTAATATTAAAAAGAAAAACCTCATTCAACGGTAGCGCACGCCGTCTATGGTAAGTTTGTTCGAAGTATTATTTAATTTGGTCGTTAAATTTGAAAATATCTACAAATTAATGGCTAATTTGACAATTTCGTTAAAACGTAGTTAGTATTATTGACTCTGGCAGTTATGTTAGACAGCTAAACATATCATTATAGAATCAGAAAAATAATGGAATTCTGAATTAAGCGAAATAACACCAATATTTAAATACCTGTCACCATAGAATTATGAATAGTCCAGAAACCGCATACGCGCATCAACCAAAAGACGACTAAACTACTCCTGAAGGATTAGTTTTACGTTTTAACGATTATTTTCGTTGTAGACGTCGCTCAATACGCAACTCCCGATTTGAATTCAACTATGCCGAGTTGTATCGTTTTAAAGTGTAGAAATACTGCTGAGATCAAAAAGAAACAGGAATAGATTACATTTCATGTGTAAGTAGCAAATGCATGTGTAAGTAACAAATGCATTACTTAAAACCCATCTGTCAGATTTTCAAAGAAAACGAAATGGACATTTTGTTGGTGCAGCCTGTGTAGTCAATTTTTTACGCTACTTTGCTCATCTAATGAGAGAACTAACGGAAATTGGACCTCTCGGATTAAACAACGCCGTGGTGGACATTTGAGTGACATTATCTTTTACACTTCAAATTTTATTTAACATGACATAAAAATATCCATTTTATGTAAAATAATATTTGTTTTATTTTTTAAGTTCAAAGTTCATAAATTCAATTACTCTTTTTAAATGACCCTTTACTTATCTATTCTGTTGTGTCAAACGTTTCTGCATGTACAATACAATTTTAGTGAAATGAAAAATTTTCTTTTTAAAAAGTATAATTATATTTTGTGTTATGATTATATTTTTCACGATCTGGCAACATTACGTGGCGACTGTGCGCATGCGCGTGGTGAAAGTGGTTTAAAGTTGCGTTTTTTTGGACACAGTCCGATGTATTCAAATATGATTCTACGCTCCTTCTGGACTATTCTTAATTTTATGCCTGTCACAAAAAAAAACGAAATAGTTCCATTCGATTGTAAACGGGAATTTCCCTCTTAATTAGGAGCCGATTAAATCACGATAAAGAAAATAAAATAAAAAATTATTTACATCTGGCGTAGTCAAATTTAATGGTCAGCGCGCTTGCCTACCGTTCATTGCCAACCGAGTTGTCGGGATCGATTACCGGCATCGTTGACATGAAATATTTATTTAAAAAAATGTTTTTATATAAAATATTTCACTGTTCCGGGACTGGTACCCGAAGCGTAAGATTGATCATCTTACCTCTTTGTTACAAAAATGATCAAAATACGCTGCGGTTGGTATACCATTGCAGTGCCCTACGCACCATGAGGTACGGAAATGGAATAAGGATAATGATATTATAATTAGGTATTATTATTGAAATACAAGCTTGTGATTCATTCCAAATATTAAGATTTATGGATACGATGATTCGAGGTTGACATAGAACATTATTTTTATTTAATATCGAAAATGCTCCTATAAATAAACTAACTCAATATAAGAAGTTCTATCTGTAATATCTGAGCCGGTATTACCGAATGATGATTAGATCTAATATTCCAACCAGGTAGCAGGTAGGCAGGTAGGCAGGTAGGCAGGTACCTACTCGTATGTACGAATGTTACGCAACTTGCCGTTTCGTTCTTCCGGTTTCTGGCTTTATGAATGGACAATTTAAAAATAATTCACACCATAGTAAGCTGTTTTTATTTTTTTACTTTTACCTCCAGTATTTTGTGTCGGCTGTTCTCAGGCTGATCATGAATGAGCCTGTAGTTCATGGTAGCATGTAGTAGTGTGTTTACTATCGGCGAAGGTAACACACTCTGCATATCGTCAGCATGCAAGGAAAACTGGCCAACTCAATTATTTTGCAATTTCGAGATATTTTCACCAAAAACCAAGTTCACTTATATCTCGAAGTTTGTTTACAAAATTGATAATTGCATCGATCAAGTTAGTCAATGATTGTTAAATCGGGTTTGCGGTCCTGTTGTATTATTATTATTATGGATAACTTATATGGCGCCATTTTCGTAGTATAATACCTCAAGGGCGCTCTACAAAGTGATTATAAAAATATATAAATTTGATTTTAACTTTTAAATTTAAGAAAAATAATGTACTATGTCACCACATGTTGAGAATTTATTCAAATGATTTAGAGAACAAGTGGGTTTTAAGTTTTTTTCGAAACATCACTTCACTCTCACAGTTTCGGACCTCTGCTGGGAGAGCATTCCATGCCGTAGGGCCTGCGACCGCAAATGCGCGTTCGCCGAATTTAGTGCGCTGTTTGCGTAGAGGTATAATAACTTTTACTTTCGACGTAGATGTAGCTGATCTAAGCGTACGACGTCTGTCAGCTAGTTCAGAGTTCCCTTAGATATTCTGGAGCAAAGTTGTGCGGTGACTTATACATAAGCCAACCGTTTTTGTATTCCACTCTCTGTGGAAAACGTAGCTAATGTAATTCCCGAAGTAGTGGAGTAATATGACTAAACTTAGAGATTCCAAAAATAAGTCTCGCTGCGGCATTTAATACAGACTGTAGGTGAGTTATTTTATTCATTGGTAGACCTGCGTAGATACCATTACAATAATCGACTCTAGACACTTCAAGCGCATTTAAATTGACGGGCGGCATCGACTGGCAAATTTTTGCGTATGCATTTAATCTGTCTCAGCTGGTAAAAGCATGAACTTATCGTTCTACTAATTTGAGCGTCAAGAGAAAGGTCAGAATTAGGGATGACTCTCAGTAGTTATTGTGAACTCACGGACCAAAGGTCCCAGGTTCAAATCCCACTCTACCACAATTCGATTTCCATTTTTCCATCGCAAGTTATTTACGACTTTTAGGAAATGGTCTAAAAATTTTAATATTTGAGTAAATAATAAGAATTCTAGTTTTTCTCTTTTTCCTTTAAATTTTTTTTTTTAACAATCTGCTAGAGGAAATATTGACAACATCAAAACACTTCCATTGTTATACACACATTGCTAATATTTTGTCTATGTAAAGCAAAATAAACTTAAAATCAAAAATGTGCTAAATAACAATGGGTGGTGGGTACTCTAGGTGGGTACTCTTGGGCGTATCTCCCTAATTATTATTTATTAATGTAGAATTAAATGCAACGCAAAAATATAGTTGATTTATTTATTTATAATTTTTCTATTATAAACAATAATAAATTATAAAAATAATGTGACCTCACTGGGGTAACCCGTGCCGAGGACACTTAACAATATACTTTGTTTTTGAACATATTTTTACATTTGCGAATAAACAATGAATACTAACTTAACAAACAGATATAATTAACAAAATGTTCAGACAGTTTAAAACACTACGTATTTATGTTTATAATTAATTTATGTACATCTACATTAATTATATTACAAAACGCCCATTGAAAGAACAATAACATAACATAAGGTATTCACTTGTGGAGCAGTTGATTCAATATTGGTTTGGGTGAATGAGATAATCCATTTTACTTCTACCTATCTCCGCTATCCAAATTTATACCAAAGGATGAATAAAATTGGAAAATTTGTTTGGTGAAGCTACATGTAGTATATATATAGTATATAGGGTGTTTAATATTATGAAACTACAAAGAGATAAATTGTTATACACCTACCTATATTTTAAAAAGAAAATCAACATTACGCAGTAAGATTGACAGGTTGTGAGTCATTTTCCAGAAGGGTTTTAACTTTTCCCCTTTACCTAATTCCGTCAACACGAAAATTGATAAAAGAAAGAACTGTGGTCGGTTGCATTGATAAAACTTGAAATTTATTTACATTACTAAGCTCCTTTTCCATAAAAATCGTGTGAAATTCTACATATTTATATAAAAAAACAATCATGATTCGATTATGGCCCGTTTATTTCAACAAAATAAATAAATATTTTTAAAACGTAACTTATATAACTTTTCTATTATTGATTTCGTTTTCTCACCCAATGATGCATTAGGCATTGCGTTGTCACAACAACGTGCAGGTAGATGTCGACAGTCCGGGGTCTTGAAATATTACAGTGAAAATCTTATTTGAAAATTATCACCCGTGCTGACCCCGCTGAGAATCAAAACCGAAACCTCAAGCATGATAGGTAAACGCTCTAACCAGTACACTCCGAGGCGGACTTATCTCGGCTCAGTTTCCTTTCTGGATTTTTTTACCGAGAGCAGCTGTCGACCCGAAAACTCATATCCTAAGTATGCATTTAGTTGAAAAATAAGAGCATAACATGCGATCTAATTTTTGAGTTTTTTTGTGTTATGTTTTTTATTTTATTTCAGTACTGTAGAACAGCCTTTTTTATCATATCTAGTAACACATAATAATTTTTGTTACCCACTAAGTCTAGAGACTTATTAAATCTATGGTCTAATATGATTCAGTATTATCTGAAATGGTTTTAAGTCTAGTAGGAATCTAGTTCTCACGAAAAATTGATAAACAAACTGAAAAACAACAACGTTAATTCTTATCGAATATTTATGTTATTGATTTATATTGAAAATGAAAACTTAGGTTTTCGTAAATTTTAAAAGAAAATTTTATATGGCGAATAAAGGCAAAAAAAAAAATTAATAAAAATAACAAATACAGACAACAATATCAATAATGATAAATAATGCTTTGAAACACCATTTAAAATGTTCGGGAATAATTATTGATATATATTTTAAATGGACAGAACACATCGAATATATAACACAAAAAAATAGAAAACTTGACCATATCTTCAAGTCGATACGTAACATCTTATCCCTAATCAAACTCAAACAAATATATTATATTGTTTGTTACTCAATTATAACTTATGGCATAATAGGATGGGGAGGCACTAATGAATCAATATTAAAACCTCTCGAATCTGCCCAAAATTCAATATTAAAATAATTTTTAAAAAGCCCTTCGGGTACCCCAGCGTTAAGTTGTTCGAGGAATTTGATATAGGGCAATTATATATATCTAGAATAGTTATGTTTGTAAACGCAAATTATTCTACCAAACTCCAAAAGGAACATTCCCACACTACTAGCAGTCAAACTAGAGGATGGGTCATGGGGTCTACCGCAAACTCTGTATTCGGGCAAACAAATTTCAGGTTTCTGGGCCCCAAAATATTCAAAATGTTACCCGACGTTGCAAAACCATGACCCGGATTAATTTAAATAAATTTGTAAAAAATGGTTACTGGATTTAGGGAGAAAAAAATCGGAAAACTTACAAAAAACATTCGAAAATAATAAATAGTATATTTAAATATCGTATAACTCTATAGTAAATTGACCAGTAGGTAGTCATGTTTTTGTTTATTTTTGCATAAAAATGTCTGCCTTAAAACATTTTGTACCTAGTTAGGCAGACTAGACATAATCCAGAGAAATCTATTATCTAAGTATGTATGTAGTAGATGAAGAAATTGTATTTTTTGTTAATAAACCACAATTATTATTATTATTATTGATCGCATCAAACCTCGGAAACTTGCGGATTGTCCCCGAGTGATGTGAACTGAAGCGTGGGATGTTATCGGGACTGTGTAGTAATGCGATTTTGATATTGCTTTTTTATGCTTCAGATCTTGGCTGTCAGTGAGTAAAGAGGTTTGAATGTCACCAACCAAGGCTAATTATGCATGATGTAACGATAAGCTTCACACCTACATTTGATTGATTTGTTGAGCCTTGTCACCGCGAAAACGAATCAAAATTTATTAATTATTTTTCGAAGATAATTTTTTTATAATTTCGTACTACCTTATTATAAAATATGTTGATTCATAAAAAATATGCGTGCTACACAAATTATTATTCTCCGAAATAATATGAATGTCGTATATTTTAATACTACTCAAGGTTCACTAAATTGAATTTGCCCCATAGAAGGCGTGAACTTTAACTTATCAAATAAACAAAAAATATAGTGAATCAATTACACATTATAAATTAATTGTTATTTGTCATTTCGAATGGATATTTCCGAGTGTCGAGCGTAAACACTGTTCCTTATACCTTGGGCCGTGATTTTTTTTTGATAGCGACACGAAAAACTGATTTTAAAAAGTTAGCAACTTGGCATCTTTATGGAGGAAGTTTTTTACTGATGGACAAATATATTTTTGTTTAAATTGCCCTTAACATACCATAAATACATTAGAGAATAATAAAAAGATTAGAAAAAAATTAAATTGCATAACTTTAATAATAGTCACAATAAAATATAAAAATTTTAATAAAACATACACGCATAAATATGAAAAAAAAAGGTTTTTTAACATAGATGAAAGTCTTTGTTATGACTAAAAAATAAATCACACTTTGTTATGACTATCGAGTTTCATATTTTCCATTAAATTTTTAATATTTTAATACTTTAAATTTGTTGCAACACAAGGAAAACATTTTATAGAAGGGAATATGGGAGTCTAGGCATTTACAGGGCTTATACCTTGTCATTGGCTAGTTTTAGAGGCCACTTTACACACTGTGTACCATTCACCATTCTACCTATGTTTGAAACATCCACATTTCCTCAACTCTTCCATCTGTTGACTTTTGTGAAGTAAAAGAACTGAAACCAAAATGGTGAATGTGACAGTTTGTAAAGTGGCCACTTAAACCATCCAATGACAGGTCATAAGCCCTGTAAATGCCTAGACTTCCATAGTTCCATATTCCTTTCTCTAAAATGAATGTTTTCCCTGTGTTGTGACAAATTTAGATCTGAATAATTTCCTAGGGAGGAAATGCAGCTCGTCTGCAAACATTTGGACATACTCGAAATATTTTTAATTACTTTAAGCTCATTTATTTGCCGTAATTACTCATTTTTAAATTACTGTACATATAATAATAATTTTTGAAACGTGCGAAATGATTATAATTATTTATCCGTTATAAATTTTTTACACTGGGGATATAACTCTGCAAATCCCGCAAGAAGTCTTATAAATGTAGCTTAACACGGTTTAAATTATAAAAACACCTACTTTGTACCAAGTATACAATGCGGCGAATATGCCTTAAGGTTAAACCGCACTAGAGCGGTACTGTGATTTGAATATTATTTTCACTGTTTTGCAAACAAACCGTTCTACAGCTGCGCTACACGCGCGGCACTTCATACAAAAGTTGGTCGCGCTGCGCCGCTGAAGTGCAGCGACGCTGTAGAGCAGCGACTCTGTAGTGCAGTTGGACCTTTAATATAACTACTGACAAAAAAATATTAACATGTATTTGCTTTTTTACGAACGTTTCAAAGCTGAAGATTTTCCTTTTAAACGAAAATAGGGAAGTATAGCTTTTTTTAAAAACATTTTTAAAAAAGGTCTATAAAATACTGTCCTGTACAAAAATTTTTTTTGCTAATTATAAGTAGGATGAAAAATTTGTAATTTTGAATTCCCGCAAAAACCGTGATTCCATTGGCCACGCCCCTAATACGTCACGATTCATGTTTATTTGTTCGTGGCCATTGATATTTGTGTAGAGCAATAACACGAATCTTGGCAACACAACAACCAAGGCCAAACACGTCGCGTTTTTCTACGAACGTATTTTTATTGAATTTCTTTTGTACATTTATGTATGAAAACATTTCTCCACAATATCCGTATTGATTTTAAAAATACAATTAATTATTCCAAATCCATTTCATTTATTTTTATCGGTATTCGTAGTATGTGATATTTCCCTATTACGAAGTATATATTGATAAAGATATGAGTGTCTTAGAAGCAAACTTAGGAGTCTCAGAATTTTTTTTTTTTATGCCAAAATAAACTATTTATAAAAACGTACCCACTTAAATAATAGCGTAATTATAAATCGTCTCTAAATCTTGTAAAAACAGATAATGATACTACTCGAGACCGTAAATTTAGCGATCCTTATTGAGTTGGTGAAGCATAATTAGAAATATCACAAAGAGCAACTTCAGCCCTACGGGAAATTGAAAACAATAAATGTTTTTAAAATTTGAGCATTAAATTGTACTGCAAAGTTTCCAGAAAATGTTCCAAAAAATAATAAAAAACTTTGAATGACGTCACTGGTTCATATGGATTAACCTATGATGTGAGAGTTATGGAAGATTTCCGGTTTGCTTGCCGTGGATGGACCGATGTGAAGAACTAATCGAGAATAGGTGGAAAAGAACCTCAACTTCACACGCGGAATTATTTCGGAAATACAAAACTTTAAAAATCGTAGCGCTGATAATACGGTATAAAAAAATAGAAAAAAATGATTGGCTTAGTTTGACGGTCTATTAACAAATAAAAAGTACAAAAAACCACTATACTTCCTCGTTCTTTTTTCAAAGTTTTTCGCAAATATCTCAGTAACTTTCAATGGACTTAATTAAGTTAGCTTCTAATACCCCCAATACCGGCTAAATTTAAAGGACAAAGCCCAAAGAAGAAATCGTAAAACATATCAACAGCAATCTATTTTATTTTGCGGTAGGCGACGTAGGCGATCGATATTGCAAATCGCCCACGCATTCGATCTCCGCAATAATTCTGCATACTAATTCGTGATACCATTTGGTCAGTTAATGAAGTAAGAAATTTTGAAATAAGCTACATTTTGGCCTTGCACGATTAACTCTACGTTCTTAATTATTAAATAATTACTTGGGCAAGGTCTTGTGTTTTATTTCAAGCGTTTTTAACAACCTTTTAAAGTAAGTGCACATAATTTATATTATATCACAAGTATACAAATAGAAATGTGGTCTCATCTTAGAGCAATCACCTTATAGAGTTGCCCTTGCGGAGAAAAAAGATTCTATGATTATTGACCACGAACTTAGCTACAGATTACAGCGATGCAACTGGCAGTAGGCACTTGGGTTTAAAATTGCGAGCGCTAACCGGAACCGCTCGTTACACGTCTGTTGTTAAACTTAAAACCAAACTTAAACCAAACCGAAAATTTGGGGCGCTTTTGTGGGCTTCTCTAGACTTATTACTTCGAGGGTCTCGTTCGGGGCGATGGTGGCTGTTGCTGCCTTTCCAAGCTAAAAAGCAGTATCTAGCAAATATGAAAAAATGTGTGTTTAATGCCATCTGTTAAATAATAGTAACATTTCTGAACAATTAACATTCTTTGATAAATACATGTAAAATATTTTTAAATAACGGTTTGATAAATATACAATGAAAAATAAAAAACACATGTTGTTAAATTATTTATTGAAATAATTTTCAACAAAATAATTATGAGATTACAAATGTTTAGTACATATATTTAATAATAACGTTTCTACCACTCTAATAAAGTGAAAACTCGTTTTCAGAGAGGGAGTTCGTTTTACATTTATTTTTATTTTTATGTGCCTATATATTTGCATTATATTTTATTTACACTTCAGTTTTATTATCTAAAACAGATTATTTAAAATTCGATATTATATTCTAAAAAATACACAATTTTCCACTGTTCAGGATAGGGTGGGTCTCATTTGTTTTTGAAATTTAGATTGAAACGTTTTTATATTAGCTATTGATTTTTGGAAAATTATTAAAGTTTTTTTCGCAACATACGAATAATGATTTAAAGCTACAGTTCTATAGCATCTCTGATTTAAGGGTTTCGAGACTTTTGTAAATTAGTGGTTTTTTTTTCATTGAAAGTTTGTACAATGGATGCCTTTTAAAAAATATCATTAATTGAGGGTATATTTATTTAAAACCTAAATTTTCTTAAAACTTATAAATTTTTCTGCCTTCTTGCTCGGAGCGGCAGTATAAAGCGCGCAATGAAAAATTTAGTTATGAAAACTGTATAATGTGGTCCGTGTAGTCTTCAATTTTTCAATTTCAATTAATAAATATGAAAAATACACTACAAGACCCATACCAATTGAGAAAAAACGCTTTCTTGGATTTTTCACGCAACTGGCGGAATTGAACACACGACAGCAGTGTCACAGTTGACCGTCAAACTAACTGCGCCACGGCACCTGACAAATGACGTATTTGGAGTTCTATATTATTTTCTGCATTTATTGTATTGAAAAAACAACTGTGTCCACATAAAAGCGTTGACATAGAGCTTTAGAACATTGATTAAACAGCCACACTATTACGTTTATATAGTATATGTATCGATAATCAATTATAGAAAAACTAACCAGTTATGTGTGAGAGGTTGCACTAAGGGTCGCTGCAAAAAACTGTTAAAACCTCGGAATGTTAAGTAAATACTATTATGCGAAAAAATTAAATCAAAAACAATCATTCCTTTTTTATAAATCAAGTGTATCCTAATTTCTCCATTTTAAAATAAAATATATTGCTGTAAGTTCAATGTAATTTATTATATAAATATAAAAAAAGCACTTAAAATAAAAAAAATCTGCATAATCAGTTTCATTGGATCCATGAAATCAAAGGTCATTTTTATTAAAGTTTTACCATTTTTTTTTATTAACGCAACTATCTTCATCATCATAATTCCCTTTCCGCTCCTAATGAACACTGCATCGGTACATCAATCGGAGCGTATCTTGATAAAAACAATGTTGCACGAAGATACGATGGTCAGTCTTACGCTTCAGGTACCAGTCTAGGGACTATGAAATATTCTGGTGCGAAAACACCCCTTCAAATAAATATTTCATATCAACCATGTCGGAAATTGAGCCCGAGACCTCTCGCTCGGTAGGCAAACGCGCTAACCATATAACTGCCACTCGTCTTTTATTTTCAAAATAAAATTAGAATTTACTAATACAAGTGAGGATATTGAATAGTTATGGATACACTTACTATTTTTTTTTCCAGACCTATTAAATTTGTCATCGGTAAAATATTAAGGTTTGGTTATTCGTCACGATATGATCAACAAAGAGCTAAGTGATTCCATAAATTACCCTAGGTCCGTCATCGCTATAGAATTATGGGTAAATTGTAACTATAGCGTGGCTAAAAAGAACGCGTTGTGTTTGACAAACGAGCATCGCATTAACAAAAGTAAAGTGGTCACTTTCCCGCTAATGTCACGCACACAAGAAGCACGACTTTTATCGGTCCGCAAAAAGTAACTCGATTGCCTTTCGCGTATAATACACCGCGAGATTACGTCACATCGTATTCGGCAGGTCGCTGGACTATAGAACTTGCTACATTAAACTTGTACCATTTTTTAGGCAATTTTCTGGTGAAACTGGACCGACTATATTTAATGTTATTTTAATGCTAATGGTAGCTTATCTAATCCATCAATTTGTGAAAACGCATACGCTTTAATTTCTCTTAAAAGTGACAAGGGAGTCGATTACTCACCACACTTTAAATGATAAGCAATCTCTGAAATGTATATGATCTTTTTTAATAAAAAGTTTGCCTTTGTAACATGATTATAAGTTACGATTATGATCGATCATAATGTTATGGATTAACCACCTACATAGGGCACATTTCGTATTTAGCAAGCTGTGGTAGAAATAACGTTCTCCGCAGAATGAAATATATCCAGAGTTCTGGTGCATTTGGCACTTAACCATCTCGTAAAGCCCTTGAGACCAAAATCATGTATTTTTATTGCAAAGGGTCTTTATAGAAAGCACATAAGCATAAGCTTTAACGTGTGAGAAATATTATTTTGCGTAAATCTCAGGATGTATCGTGGGAAGAATAAATGTACCAATTTTTCGTATCAAACCCACCCCTCCAAAAGTCCAAAACTTGTATTATATAAATCCATACGCAGTCTTTTGAGGAGGAATTAGAAATGTAATCTCTCGTGGTTACTACGTCCCTCTGACGTAATATTTTAATATACACGGAACCTTTAAGTGTAACAGTATAATCGCTTTTTGTAATGTCTTTTAAATAATAAAATTAATATCCAACATCTTCGTGTCTTCTCAGTTGATCTGTTGGACTTAAAATATTTATTCTCTGTGTGCTACACCACATCGGCACATAACAATAAATAAAAAAAGAACACTCGGATAAATTTAATGCAAAACTTTCTAATTACCGATAAAAATAATCTGACGTAATTTTTCCATTCTTCCCCTAGATGACATAACATTAGCATATTTATTTAAAAAAATAAAATTCTATGTACTACATGTTTACTCGGAGGTATTACAACGCTTCTAATTTATTGTTGTTGTTCAATATGTTCCGCGCAATGAATAATCATAAGATTAATTTAATACGTTTACTCCCTTTATTTATCATTTATATACCATTTCATAAAGGAAGAAGTCAAAAAATATGAACGTTCAATCATTGGCAAAATGATGAATGTTACGCAGTGTGTGTGGCCACTTAAACCAGCCTAAGCCTTAAACCAGCCAGTTTTTTAAAGTCTTTATAAAATACGAAGGAGAAATAGATAGATTTTGTAGCGAATTAAATTCTGACATATGTCACTTTTGAATCCGGACATCTAGATGCAGAGACAATGTGGATAGATGTTGTCCAGTTGCCCTATTAACATAATATAGTAGCATCTAGCCGTAAAAACATTGCCACAAAAAAAGAGGTATGTTTATTCCTTCTTTTTTATTATCTTCCTGAAGTTACGTATCGTGATATCAAAAGAACTGCCTTTGTAGTACCTCGGTAGATAAATACGGACGAGAGTTAAGCATACCATTTTGGTAATTGTGAAAAGTTATACAAAGGTCATGTTAAAGCGAGCATTTTTTGCTTTAATTGGGATTTATTTGAGTTTAAAATCGCTTTGAAGTAGCTTTTTTTTTATCACAAAAGTCTATATAAAATACAAAATAAAGCTATTTTAATTTAGTAAGGAAGACGGAGTAAAGATTAAGCGTCACTTATTGGTTGAATTTGATCATATGACGCCAGAGATGACAAGTCGGTAGACTGATGTAAATAAAGATAGTAGAGTAGTTAAGTGTACCGTTTCAGTATGTCCCGATGAAGATAGCATTTGTAATTGCCCTCAAGACCGAGTAGCTCAATCACAAATGACTATCGACGAGCTAATAAACGACGTGATGACAATTTCTCACCATGGTTGTTTATCGTATTCGCGATCACAATGCAACATCCGTGAACGCCTAATATTAAATATTAAAATATTTACGTTTCGCGACGTATAATCCTGCCACGCAATCAAATTTCACCGGTTGAAATATGGAAAATATTCAAAAACTGCTATTTTTATTTATTTATATATTATTTATCATGCTACTGATTGCATTTAGCTGGCGGTTGGCAAGCCAAATGTGAAGAAAAGCAGTCGCCATAGTAATTGTAATTTAATTTTCACTTGTTTGTATTAGACACTGCTTGAAATTGTAATCCTTGTAAATTCTATTTTACAAATTTATAAAAAATAAAAAAACAAAAGAATTTGAGATGAAAAATTTTAATAAAACATGTACCTTTTATGAAATTTATTAATAAAAAAATACTATTTTGCAAATGCAAAAGGAATATTGTATAATTTTTCAAAGCAAACGCTGATTTTTCGCCAGTGAACTGTATTTATTTACGAGGAAAACAAAAAACAAACCGACACGAGCGTTGCGTTATGACTGCGATAACTTAAGCACGTTCATTGTGATCGCTTAAATGCTTAGCGTGTTTTTAAGCGCGTCGATAGTTATTTGTGATTGAGCTGCTGGTTTAAGAACCATAAAATTGAAATGAAAAAATGTTTTCAAGTTTTGTCTAGTAAGAAAATGATTCAGTCAGTACTCTTTGCCAGTTGTAAATTAAGCGGCATTTCACATGTATGGTATGCGCGTTGCATGCGGCATGCGTCAGCCGCAGTCGGCAGCCGGCAGCCGGCAGTAGTCGGCAGGTCGCGGAGCTGAGAGATTAAATAATATTGACCAGTTCGCCCCACCTACGGTTTGTTTCGCTACTCTTTACCAAACAAGGCAAGTTGTCCGCCATGACGCAACTCTGCGCTGGCGGTGGCGCTCCGTACTGTGTCAGTCTAGAGTTATGGGTTTACAACTTAACAAAGAAACTATAACACGTGTATGTATTGCCATTAACTTGTGTATATTTAGAATAAAACGTCATCATATTAAGTTCTAATGTTACATTTTATACTAACGACAAATACCTATCTTATTAGATTCATTTCAAATTACATTTGTGTACATATTCACTAACATATTGCAGCTTTTAAGGCTGTGCCCGTGTTAAGCCATAATAGTTAATAACGACAAAATATAAAGTTAAAATAAATAATAATTACGTATGATACAATAAAAACACTTTGCTAGAATGAACCTTTCCGAAACTTCTGGATGTAGGTCCTGCAGTGCAAATGAGGAAACACCTATACACATTCTAAGTTAATGTGATGCTTTAGATTATAAAAAGAGCCTCATCCTCAGGTTAAACCTGAGAATGTTACAGAGCTCGCCCCTACCTAATAGCCCGATACTTTATGGATCTGGGCTTGGAGGGGGAGATTTAGCAAAATGTAAATTCTCGCCTTTCACACAGTAGTCAGGCTCTTTATAGACCCGGGTTTGGTGGGCGAGAACTTTTCACGGGGACGCGTCACAATAGACCTTCACAGGTCGCAGTGACGTCAGGAGCTCGCGTAGAACTGACCCCCCCACTAAAAATAAGAATAAGAATGATACAAGGCAAAAATAAAAAAAAACATTCCAAATATAAGAAATAACATTAAATATTTTTATCATAATAATAACATATGATGCGGTATTAAAAATAAAAATTGTTATCCTAATAAAAGGAAAATCAAGAAACATCAAAATATATAAATTGGAAATAAGGATAAGTATAAGAAAGGAAGGAAAGCAAAGAGGGATACGATAAATGTTTTCATTCAATGAATTAATCGTGAGAGAAAGTTTTCACTATTCCTGAACCTTAAACAACTCAGCAACCTCGTCCCCATCCATATGCAGCAGCCAATTGAAAACGCTTTTCGTAAATACGTCTGCACTTGTAGAACTCTTTATGACTGCCGGAAGACGGTTAAAGATGAAATATAAATCTCCCATAAAAACAAAGTAAAGGTGCGAATCTTTCAAAAAACGAAATTACTAATATTTTTTGCCGTCCACATGTTTATTTATTTACGCTTCAATGAAATCTTTACAAAATAAGAATAAAAGAAGTGAAAAAATTACAACAAAAAAATCTTTTTTAAAAACAAAAACGTCATTAGTAGAAATAATAAATAAATTGAGTGGAGATAATTGCGCCTCGTTGTGTAGTGGTTGGCGCATTCGCCAACAATTCAAAAAGTTCCTGGATTCGATTTCTAGCAAGGTGGACGTGAAATATTAATTTTAAAGGTACTTTAAACTTCATCATTTTATATTCTGTATAATTGAATAACCAAAGTATTGGTTTCTTACCAAGGTACTTTATTTTTATAAAATTTGCGTGTGATTAGATATATTATTAAAACAAATATTTGTTATTATTGTATCATACGTAATTATATGAATATTATGTTTCAGCGAAGGGACACAGTGTTAATCAATATCAGTGAATTGAACCCGGGCTCGATTCCTGACAGGGTCAACGTGCAATACTAATTTTAACGGTGGTTTACTGCAGTATTTCACTGTCCCTGGGATGGCCTAAAAGTGTACGTCCGATCATTTATTTATCTATTAAGGAAATCATAGTCTTTATATAAATACAAGGTACAAAAGAACAATAAAAAAAGTAAGACCAATTACAGATTTCCCTCAAGTTTATTATGAATGCAGGAGGAGAGGGGAAAAATAATTAAATTAAAAAAAGTAAAAATATGAATATTTAATAAAAAGTACATAAAAAGCAGAAGACATTGTATAGCTCCAACTCTACTTTCCTCCCTCTCTCTCTGCTTCCATGAACATTTATATTTCTTCGTAAAAATTCTCAACCAACAATAATTAATTCGATGCAGGTTGTAGATGTACATATGAATAAGTATAAATTAAGAGTTGAAATTAAAGTTAAAATTAAAATCAAAAGTAAAAGTTAAAATTAAAAAGTTAAAATTGAAAGATAAAATTAAAAGTCAAATTAGCAGTTAAAATCAAGCAGGAGATAAATTTAAAATGTCTTTAACATATCTGATAAAACTATGGTATTTACAATGTAATATGTCGATGTCACTAAAACTGTCATTATAGGTAATCTGTATTCTTCGAAGAGTGCTATTTTTCATATAATTAGTCATTGAGTTAGGAATGTCGAAGAGTACAGATTGACGAGTTCTACGGACAGGAACTCGGTATGAAATCACCTTACGTTAATGTAACAGATGCCCTATGCGCTACAGGGTGCGGATGGGAAAGTTATGGTGCGATGGGCACTATATTGTCAAAGTTAATGCGGCGTATCTCGATCATCCGCGTCAAAAAGCTAAGGTGATCAGAGTTCCGCTTCAGGTCCCGAATGAATGTTCCACTCCTTAAAAAGTGAACGTGTTTCGAACGGTATAAATATAACAATGCACCTTAATTTCATACAATTGGTATTGGCTTTGACCCTTGATTAATGATTTGAAATATAAAACAATTTATCGTTAGCAATAAATGCACGCTTAATATCAATTTACGATTTAAAAATAAATGAATGGTGGTCTACCGTGGAGTTGGGCAATATAAAATTTTCTCGTATTGCACGATCTGTTGCTACATGTAATCATTCCATAAACGTCGAGAAAAGAGCAGTTCGCTATACAACGGACAACACACTTATGGGGAAACGAATGAGGAAAGTAGAATAAAACGCGAGTAAAGTAGTTTTCTAGTAAATAATGTGTTTATCAACATGTGTTTTATGGTTTCTATACTAAGCTTTTGGACTTAAACTTATTATAATTAAAATTGTACACAATACAGCATCAACAATCTGCGAAAATAGAAACATGTTGCAATTTTTTTACTGTTATAATATTTCATCATTTCCCTTATAAATCATCAAATGTTTCGGACTCCCAAAAACAAGAATCCAGGCGACTCAGAACAGTTTTTACCATAAAGGACTTAAGATGCTTAATTAGTTGCCAAAAGAGATTAAGAATGTTGTGTCTACCGCATAGTTTCATGGGAAGGCAATGGTTTTTCTTAAAAACAAAAATTAATTCATTTAAACACTTTATATACCTATATATTCGATGTACATTTATGCACAAGGGCGGGCATATTGCCTTAAGGCACATTTCCTCCTACCTTCCCAAATCTATATGGGAAGATAGAGGTCATCGGAAAACGTTTGGATTTAATAACAATGTTTTGTTTTGCATATATACGGGTTATTAGTAAAGGTACAACTAGTTGTTCAAATTCATATTTTCTGTACGTCTATCGTAAATATAAAAACATTACATTACAAATGGAATTTATCTCGAAAATATATTATGTTGCCAGTCAAGAAACAATAAAATATTGCGGAGTAGACTGTGGAACAACCTTTGAACCGACATTTTACTGCCGGGAATCGAATCTAGGATCTCAAGCGGTAGGCGAATGCATCAGCCACTCTCCACGAGGCGCATTTATCTTCACTCGATGTTTTTTAAAGGATTTTACCTCAGCAGCCGAAAACAGTCGAGTCGAAAACAAACGTCCAGGGTTCTGGTTCTTTTTCACACACAGAACTGTTTATATGACTAGGTATATACGCACGAACAGTGAAAAATTATTATGATATTTACTTATTGAAAATTACGTATTACTCATTATTAGTGAAATATTTATGTGAAACGTGAAAAATAATACACATTTTTTCTTCCTGGCCAAACTGTGGGAGTTGGTCAATAAACTTTGCTGAATTTATGTGAAACTTACACCCAGGTTGAAAATCATTTATGCGTTTGTATGGATTTGGGATTGTCCAATAAGAATTATGTATGTGGGTTATTACTGTTTTAATTCCAGAATAATGCGGGCGTTTGGATCATGTCGTCATGATTTCAAATAAATGACCAAAAAACTTTTTGCACTATCGTGTACAATTTACAGGTATTTTACCCGTAATTATAAGATTTGTCATCACTCTCGGAATATATTTTTGAGCGGACAATTTAAAGCTTTAAGCATTGAGCTCAAAACGATGATAAATTCAAAAATTTTAAGAAATATGGATGTTAATCATAGTCATGATCCTTAATGTCGTGCAGTGTATAAAGTGACCGCTAAAATCAGCCAATGCAAACTACAGTGGTGCCTCACACAACGAACTTAATTCGTTCCAGGAGCAAGTTCGTTATGCGAAAAGTTCGTTATGTGAAACGCGTTTTCCCATAACAATACATGTTAAAAAAAATAATTCGTTCTGTAGCATAAAATATGGTAAGATGACATAAAAAAAAGATAAATTTTTTGTTATTATTTTTATTTATGTAGATACATCTAAAAACATAATGAAAAAAACACACATTTTTTAATTTTAAGAAATAATCGAATCTTGCACATCTTCATCCATTTTCCGCTTTTTGGCCGATGGTGCAGTGAAAAACCTGTCCAAAGTCGTTTGTTTCTCTCTTTTCTTCAACATCTGCCGGAAATAACGGACAAGAGTATCGGAGTACAGGTCGTTGATCCTGTTTGCTTCAGCGGAATCCGGATAGTGGGCATTGGTAAACTCCTGAACTGCTTTCCATTTGACCAGGATGTTCTTGATGTCAGCAGTTGGAATTGGTTGATTGTTTGATTGTTGCTCCTCGTTATCAGATGACGCTTCCCTTTGAGCATTGTCCTGTTGTTGGGCCAGAAGTGTTTGGAGCTCTTCAGTTGTCAGCTCTTCTTTGTGTTCCTCAATAAGCTCCTCTACATCCTCTTCAACGATTGCTGCGACACGTGCGTAAGTTAAGCGTACTGCTCAGTGACTAACGACTGCCTGCGCGGAAGGATGCAATAAATCGGCAGTGATCGTGTGAAGTGGGCGACTTCGTTGTGTGAAGCGAAGTTCGTTGTATGAAGCGAAGTTCGTTGTATGAATCGTGAAATGAACGAAAAGGAAGTTCGTTGTGTGCAGCGTTCGCTGTGCGAGGCGTTCGTTATGCGAGGCACCACTGTATGTATATGCCTAGACTTTCATATCCTATAAATTCTATCTTAAATCCTTGTCTTTACCCATATCTTAATAAAAATTCATCGAGGATCTAAATTTGGTAAAGAGTTATGAGTCGACCAGTTACGAGGTCACTGCCCCATCGGCAATCCTCAAATCGGCACTTATACTGACAAGTACTGTGATGAGGTAGTAACCTCGAAACCGGTCGATTTTTAACTCAAAACGTTTGTGCAAATTTATAAACAAAAGTTATTAAGACTGTATTTTGATAAAAAGTAAGGTAATATTACGGTTTTGTCGTTTTAAAAAGCCGGCGCCGTTCTTTCCAAAAGGCGAAATTAAAACAATGAAGAAAGTCAATATTAGATATTTATTTATTTACGGGCATTGTCCGTTTATACAATTTGACGATATGAAAAATATACACAAAAATAACTTTAAATAACCTGATGTAAATGATAATAACTTTTTCATTGGCAAATTACGTCTTTTGAAATTTAGACAAAATTTAGGTACATTGGTATTTATATAGAGGCAATGAGTTTAAGTGAAATATTTTGAAGATAATAAATTGAGCAGGAAAGTTAGAAAAAATAAGTGTTGATTAAGAAGAAAATACGAGCATTTTCAATAACACATTTTTTGATATTTTTTCTTAAATTCTAGATAAAATTGTGCCTTCGTTTTTTAATATTAAAAATACATATTGTAGATATTTTATATTATCTTGAATGCAAAATAGTTTTTTCGAGTTGCGTTTCAAAAATAGAAGCATTAAATTGCTTACAAAAGTTGAGTTGCATAAAAAAGTTACATGTGTTGAAACTTTAGTTGGCCTGTGATGATAATTTCTCGTTATCAATTAATCTCTCGTTATTGTGGTAGGTATTTGACCTGTCTATTATTGTTATACGTTTTTAGGTTCTCACGGACATCTTCAAACGGCGAAAACTGCGTTAATATTTTACACATTTCATTGTTATTTCCTCTTTTTGGGGGCAGAATGCAGAATGCAGAACCGGGTGCGTGGGTTCAATTTGGCGACCATTTTCTGCGTTACTTAACTCCGCTTATTAAGTAAGATTGCGCGAAGGCATTATGTACGTTGCGTCGAAGAATTTACCTTTTTGTGTAGGTTGCGGATTTAAACGAGAAATTTAAGTAGCTTAATGAGATTATTTAAAAAAAACGTGCGTCGAACACAAGTATTGGGTAAAACGCGTTCTATTCAAACACGTAGGTACTGTAATTTCAATAAAGATTGATTATTTGTAATTATATTAAATATATTGAAAACAAGTTTTAATTGATTTGTAGTTTTGCTAATGACACCGTTTCATTATTTAAAGATAAGGCATGGAAGGGAACATATGAGAATTCATTCATTAGACGTACCTGTAGAAATTATAACGGACTCAGTATTGATGTAGACATTTTTAACTGCACGTTGCATTTGTACAGAAAATTTCTTCATGGGGTCGATTATTTGGGATAGTTGCTGAATGTACATCTTGAGTGGTTTATGCTATGTATATGTGCCGCATGTAATGTATATGTTTGTGTATGTTTTATATGTGCGTTCATGTGTGTGCGTGGATGGCTCGGAGTGTACATTCGGTATTTTTTATTTATTTTAATTTATTACCTCCATGGAAAACGCAAATGTCAACAATTATCCTTTTTTCACTTAAAATTCTTATTTATTTTTTGTCACATTTAATGTTTATATCTTTTTAATTTATGAAAACTTAATTGGTCTTTTTATGTTAAAAAATTGTTGTTTTTAATACTGATTTTGTATGACTGTATGTTTTCTAAATAAAATAAAATAAATAAAATAAATAAAATAAATAAAATAAATAAAATAAATAAAATAAATAAAATAAATAAAATAAATAAAATAAATAAAATAAATAAAATAAATAAAATAAATAAAATAAATAAAATAAATAAAATAAATAAAATAAATAAAATAAATAAAATAAATAAAATAAATAAAATAAATAAAATAAATAAAATAAATAAAATAAATAAAATAAATAAAATAAATAAAATAAATAAAATAAATAAAATAAATAAAATAAATAAAATAAATAAAATAAATAAAATAAATAAAATAAATAAAATAAATAAAATAAATAAATAAATAAATAAATAAATAAAGCCTATAAAGGTACATACATAAATGTAATAAATATATGTATGTGTGTATGTGAGTGCTTATTCTTATTCATAGAGGTGGGGGTCAGTGCTTTTCAAGCTCCCGACGTCACTGCGACCTGTGAATATCTATTGTGACAGATCCCTGTGAATTAGTGTATTGTTTTTAATTACTTATCATTTTTTTTACATATTTTTAAATTGGATTTTAAGCCGGAGCGTTCTAAACTATCTTGACAATTTCACATCGATCGATAAGGAGGTCGATAGGTTTCCTCATTAAGGTTTTTAAAAAACCAGATATTTTTTGATAATCATTGTTCAATAAGTCCACTTATATTCACTAGACACTCGCATACATACAATACTCACACACCCATACACACCCTAAATATATACTCACCTTCACTAACATGTACAATAATAAAACGGATACACTAAATTATTTGTGACTAAAACTAGTACTTAGAGTAAATATTATTATGTTATAATAAAAGTTATACTTAACAAATTACAACAGGATCTTCAAACATAGGCAAAATGGTGAATGTTACACAGTGTGTAAAGGGGCCACTTAAACCAGCCAATGACAGGTCATAAGCCCTGTAAATGCCTAAACTCCCGTATTCCCTTATTTAAGGTATTCTCCATCCCTGTTGTTATTTGTTAATCTTAATGACTCCCGAGGGGGTGAAATCCAGTCTTTTGTCTACAAACATTTGGACAAACTCAAATATTGTAATAAAAGTATACTCATAATGTAATTGAGACACATTTAATGTATATATTTCCACCTATATATTGTAACCATTGTATGAAATTCACAATGTGTTTTGTTTTCATGAGAAAAATAAAATTTAAATTAAATAAAAGCCGAAAAATGTCTGAGTGTAGTAAAGGCATGGCTAGACACTAATTATTTAACTCTTAATAAATCTCAAACTAACTTCATTCCACTTCAAATCAGTTCTAGAAACTTTTCACAAAATGCTTATCTAAATATCAAACTACAAAATAATAATTGTCTTCAGAGTGTTCATAGTAATAACCCAGTATTGGGTAGGGCAGATAATGTCAAATACTTAACAGTAATTATTGATATAAATTTCAATCGAAAACAGCAGATATAACAAATAAACTTAAAAGCCTGACGTATATATTCTAAACAATTCGAAATATAATTCACGTAAATGAACTTTAAAAGATTTATTTTGCACAGTGCCAATCAATTTTGGAGTACGGTATAATCGGATGGGGTGGTGCGAGTGACACAGTTTTAAGTAGTGTATTTGTTGCACAAAAATCCATAGTTAAAATAATACTCAGAGTCCAGATACAGACATCTTCTGAAGAAATATCCCACAAATCACAATTTATGACACCAAAGCAATTAAACGCTAAAACAATACTCACTTACACATTAAAAAACTATTCTTACTCAAATGAAAGACCCCTACAATACATCACACACAAATTATATAATCACTAGATCCTCGACACAAAGAAAATTTAAACAAATACAAACTAATACCATAATCGGACAAAGGGATTTTAAGTATTATTCAATCAAAATCTATAACCTACTTCTACTATCTGTTAAAACAATTAGTAATGAGAAAATGTTCAAAAAGGCTTTAAAAAATGTATAGTG
The DNA here is from genome assembly GCF_059751315.1 of Micrasema longulum. NCBI lineage: Eukaryota > Metazoa > Arthropoda > Insecta > Trichoptera > Brachycentridae > Micrasema > Micrasema longulum. The sequence continues at coordinate 500,200 of NW_028277458.1, read as the reverse complement.
GAGCTAAGTAGAAGTAAAATGGATTGTCTCATTCGTCCAAACCAATATTGAATCAACTGCTCCACAAACGTATAGCTTATGTTATGTTTTTGTTCTTTCATTGAATTTGACATCATAAATAATATAGATGTACCTAAATTAATTATAAACATAAATACGTAGTGTTTGAAACTGTCTGAACATTTTGTTGATTATCTCTGTTTTTTATGTCTTCTTTGTTTATTTTCAAATGTAAAAATATTGAAATAAATAATGTAATAGAGATTAGTCTGCCCGTGGTTGGCGGATTCGATTACCATTTTTGAGGTCCGAAGTGTGGACGTGAAATATAGGTTTTGAAGGTTATTTAATCGGCGATATTTCACTATTCCTGGACAGGCACTCGAAGCTTAGGACTGATCACATCACATTTATGTAAAAGCTTATCAAAATACGCTACATTTGGTTTACGAATGGTGATATAAATTCAAAAAATATATTTAATGAAATCATCTTTTTTATATTGCGGTGAAATGAAACCTATTTTTCACTCAACAAATTAAATTCACAGGATTTAACACTAAGTATCGGTGACATCAACGTCCGCTCACGGAGAAAACCCAAAAAAAGTAACATTTTTTTTTTTATTCTGACGTGCGCACAGGCTGGCCAAATTAGAAAAATTGGATTTTTTATAAAGGCTTTTTTATAATTTTTTATACAGGAGTTCCTTTTTTATATACCTAGCTTATAATATACTAGGTTTATATTTCAAAAAGTTGATTTTTCTGCAGTTAAATATATTTAAATTTATCTAAACTATTGGGATCAGGAGGGATATATTAATGTGGACTAATCAGGAACTTCTCAGCATTTGTTCACGTGGAGAGGAAATCACTTAAAACTCTTCAAGAGAAGCCGGCCTGTTGGCAGAGGTCAACAGGCCTTCCGTTCCACTAGAGGAGTGTTCGGCATTTTGTTCCCTACTTCGGTTTATTTTACCAATTGCCTGCATTATATGTACATATGATCCTGTATGATACTACCTCTCGTGTAAATTCTTTATTACCTATCACCGATGGGATGTCGCATAGATCTTCACCCCGGCTTTTATAAGGGCTTAGGAACATATAACATATAGAATATCCGAAACAGCATGATCTTTTTCAAGCTAACCCCCATTTTACGACCTGACCGCTGCGCTTGGCTCCATAAGTAGTATCTAAATAACTATAGAACCATTTGTGGAGGTAACATGGAAGTTATTCGTTTGTTTGTGTGATCATTTTACATACTGTAAAACGATAATCATTCTACGCGTTTTGGAACATCCGTATTCCTTTAATTTTCCACTATTCTTTTTTATCGAGAAAATGAGCTGAAGTCTTTTTTGATGAGGCTGTTAATCTTATGTCTATCAATTTTGACCAAAACTATACGGGATTTGGTCCAGGACCTGTTTATAAAAAAAAAAAAATTACCAATTAAAACTAATAATATCGTCACAAGTCACAAGTCACGAGCAGCTTGCAAGCAAAAGAGAGGCATTAATTTGCTGAAATGAATGAAGTAAGTTGGTTTTCATCAGTGGATAAGTGCGGAACGGCGTAGATTATTCGATGGTCGGAATGCGATTCGAGGAATTTTGTCCGGCATTCTAAAACACGTGACAGACTGAATTAGAAGAAAATAGCGAGATAATGCAATTATTGCTACTTTTCCCATAGAATTTGAGGTGACGTAATATTTCTATAAACGATTAGAGGAACATGTGAAACTGGAATAAACTATTATGTATAATTAAAAACACAATTACAACACGGCTAATGTTAACAATGGACCGGTAAAACTGTTCAAATAAAGTAAATACAGCTTATAAATTACAAATTATCATAAGATAATTTTACAATTCATCACGAATTTTTTTAGAAATTTTATATTTGTAGCACTAACTTTTAGCTGTTAATGATTATAAAATAAATAAAAACAAATTTGTTTTCGACCATTTTTTTTCTATCGACCAGTTTCAAAACTATGAAAGCTTCTTTATCAAGGTATACTTAACTTATTAATTCTATCGTATTCTGATTTATAAATGTTTACTAAATAGATAGATCGGGTTGTGGTCCTGTGGCTAGTGTCTCGGACTCACGGACCAAAGGTCTGTGGTTCGAATCCCACTTTACCCCAACTTGATTCCCATTTTCTAATAGTGAGTTATTTACAACTCATTGAAAATGGCCCTCAAAATTAAATATTTGGGTAAATCATAAGAACGCAAATATTTCTTTTTTCTTTAAAAAAAAAAAAAAAAATTATGCTGCGTATGGAGAAATAAAATAATTAATAAATTATTTTTAATATTTTCTGCAATAACTTTGTGTGTCATTTTAAATTAATTTTAAATTAATATCATTCTAATTAATAAGATGATTCAATTAATTATTTTTTGTTACAAGCTTATTTTTTTAAACAATGTTTTAAGTATGTCGAAATGCTTACAGACTGGCTGGATTTTCTCCCTACCCGGTAAAAGAAGCAGTATAGAAAATTGGAAAATTGTTTTCAGGCGTTGCCTAGTAGGTGAATTGGTTCAGCCGGATGAATCTCACCCGCATAATAAATGTTTCAGCTCTTTTACTTCACAAAAGTCCACAGATGGAAGAATTGAGGAAATGGGGATGTTTTAACATAGGCAGAATGGTGAATGTTACACAGTGTGTAAAGTGGCCTTTTAAACTCCCATATTCCCTTCTCAAAAATGTTTTTTCTATCTTATCTGTTGCAAAAAATAAAATAATGCATTGAGTTTTTCAACAAACATTTTTTGGTGGAACTGCATTTTTAATGATTTTAATAAAAATACGTACATAGTTTTATTCTACTTTTATTTATAATTTTTTACCAGTGACCGGGTTTCGTCGTGACCGATATTGTCAGACTAGTGGGATACTAAACAAATTATGTTATATACAAGTGCAAGCAGGGTTTGTAAATCATTTTATATAGTTATGGAAAAATAAAATCATTTAAGTATTAGGTTATAACAATTTTATGAATATAAGTTTTGTTTGAATTAATATAATAAAAACTGGTGTAAATTATGACACTGAAATGAAAACTGGTGTAAAATGACGATGTCGGTCACTGATATAAATTTATAAATAAAAGTGGAATAAAACTATATACTTATTTTTATTATTATAATTTAAATACTGCATAATATAAACTTAATATAATAATTTATAAACACAAATGAGTTTATTTGATAGCGGAAGTGAAAATATTTATAACTTCATATAAAATACTACATTCATCAGCAAATCTACCAGATTATATGAATATTGAATAAGTTATTCCGGTGTTGATTCCGGGTTGATTCGATAATGCACATTGACTAATATTTGCAACAGCCTTTTAATAGTTATTTTAACAAAAAAGCTAGCCGAAATACCACTCGGTTATCTCGTAGCCTCAGTAACTTAATCTAGAATAAAAATGAATAGTCCAGAAATTCGATTAAGCTTTGAGAAAATTTATAGTTAATCCACCAGGATTCACGATGATCAGTTGGCAATGAAAAATTGTTGTACGTAATTTGGAAAAGTAATAAATTAAACGACACGACGACATCGACTGTCCGAATTCGAATGCTGACAAGATAATCGTATTCTAGCGAGAGAATTAGAAGCATTTTTTTATTTAAAAAGGAATTAATATTTTATACTCATTCCTAACTTGGTTATAGTGACGTGACTAAAAAATGTGCCCGAAGACAGCCAGTTAAAGTGACTGTCGACGTTTGCTCTCAAACGTGACCAAACGTCACGTAGGTATGGGGAAGATATATTTCTGCTTCGTAATCAGCAGCTTAAATTATTAAGAAAACATAAAATTTCTAGTGAACCAGTAAAACAGTGAACTTGAGTAAATCAAATTTGCGTGACAAAGATCGTCGTCCAATCGCGAGGTTAAGTTTCTAATTATTTTATTATTTGGCGCTTCGTGGGCGGCTTATTGTGAAGCTGCAGGTACTAAGAATAAACGTATATATTAACGTCTAAAAAAGTAATCCTTGACTCGGTTTAAGAACTGTCATTCGGAGAACTGATAGCCACTCGACACAAATGAGCGTTAAATAATAATGCAGAGTAAGATGGCGGAGGCCAAAGTTCAGCTCGTATCACGGTTAGGTATAATTATTATTTTCATGTCGACATAATAAATGCGGTTTAAGCGTACGATTGCATCAAACATTTTGTCATTAGTATGTGCATTAATGGTTTTGCATACACATATAGATCAGGGATGCACTCGTAAAATATGCAGTGTCGAAAAAAATTTTAGTTACTGGAGTAAAATATCGAGGTCAGACCGGCCTGCCTATATAGGTTGAGTTACGCACTTAGGGGAGCGGAGGGTGATGCCGTATACCTAACTTTGAACGTCGTTTTCTTGAAATCTATTCGGTGCAAAGCTAACTTTTGTGTCCCAATTTACCCTTAGTTTTATTTCACGAAAGCTTATTAATACGTGACTACCACGGAACCCTAAAAATAATGAATTAAAACTAGAAGTTTTAATAAAAAAAATTTAGGGTTCCGAGTAGTAGTAAGTACGGAATTGCCCGACACATGCATGTGATTCCGTACATCGTTCGTCTAATGTCATACATTATTGCAAGGTTAAAAAAAGCACGATTAAAGGTATTTTTAGAAATAATATTTTTTTGATTGTACCTTCTCAAAAATCTTTTCCTGCTCTGTGGCAAAAATTTAAGTCAAGTGGCGATAGCTTGGCGTAATACGAATAGTAATGGTGGAGGTGCTTTAGGGGTTGCAGCACTTGTTACTTCTCATGGCTTTAACTGGCGTCTGGCATTTAATATCGTACAGTATCACAATGACATGTCGCAATTAAAAAATATTACTTAAATCTTTTTAATAGTAAAAGTAATGAATGTAATTTATATTGATAGTAATTTTAATAATAAAAATTCGTATATAGTTTTATTCCACTTTTATTTATAATTTTTTACCAGTGACCGGGTTCCGTCGTGACCGACATCTGGACGTAACCTGGTCACTGGTTATAATTTATAAATAAAAGTGGAATAAAACTATATACGTATTTTTATTATTATAATTAATAATGCAGTTCCACCAAGAAAGGTCAGTAGAAAAACTCAATATATTATATTGATAGTGTATAATATTGTGTATTTTGTTTCTTATATTATATTTTCTTACTGTTTTGAATTGTATTAACTGATATTATGTATTGTCAGTTCATAGGAAGAAGAAGACCTGAAGTCCCTATATGCTTAAAAAGACAAGTTTATGTATCGTGCATATTGCCGGTGACAACATACGGACTAGAAACCATGTCTGCAACACAAAAAAGTAGCCAGAAATTAAAATGCACACAACGATCTATTGAAAAAACAGATGCTCGGTGTATGTCTATGAGACAGAGTAAGAAATGAAGAAATAAGGCACCGACCGGAGTCGCGGATATCATGGATCGTGCAGCGAAATTGAAATGGCAGTGGGCTGGACACTTCGCGAGGCAAAATGATGGCATGTGGACACCCAGAATAATAAAGTGGAGACCATGGGCAAACAAAAGAAGTGTTGGAAGGCCACAGAAAGGTCGACGACATTGCATTTATTGACGGCAAAACGTGGATGATGAAAGCGGGTGATGGGAAGGAATGGGGACGTTTGGAAGAGGCCGCCATCCGTCATCCAGCAGTGGAGAGAATAAGGCTGAAGAAAAAAAAGATGAAGATGTATTGTCACAAAAAAAAAAAATATGCACGATCCCAAGTAAGTTTTTTTATTATTCCTGGGAGTACAATATCTTGTTCATGTATTACAATAATGTTTTATTAATAATAAAAAAATAAAATAATAAAAAAAATATGCATCTTAAATGTTTTTGTGAAGAGAAAAAAATGTTTAAAAATTGGCAGGCATCTCAGGACTCTCAGGAGGCACCCGCAGTGTGGGTCCCAGTTAACCGTGCCACATCCGCTTGATTTGGTTGTTTCTTTGTTCCTTATAAAGTCAAACTACCGCAAAAATAAAATTCCTCCGAGGTGTTAATTATCAAAACTCATTGTTTGCTTTATTCGTGCCGCATTGTGCTCGAAGATTAGCATCCATACAGATAAATAATTAGTCATTCCTCATACAACATCGCCGTTCCCTTTTCTGCACCCAGCGGTGCATTTACCACTGCATTGGTAAACCAAATGAAACATCAACAATGTTTTGAGATTGTCCAAGTTTTTGCAGACAAGGACTGGATTAAACCCCCTTGGGCAGTGGTCGGCAAACCGCGGCTCGCGAGCCGCATGCGGCTCTTTAGTCATTCGAGTGCGGCTCGGCGCAAGTTACCCTTTTTGTTCAAATTATTTAGTCCACAGGTTCTACGGAAGAACTTATAGCACTATTGCCTTTTGAATTATTGAGGATATTGCAAATACTGTAATTCAACGCATGGAGAAGCATCATATTAAACTTGTTGAAATTATTTTGATAAATAAATAAATTATGAGCGAATTGGGAACGGTTTTTTTTCTATTTTCGAAGCAAAAAACAATCACGAGATGCTTTTTTGCATCATTCATCAAGAGGCGAATTTTTTTTAAAGATTTTTATGGATTGGTGATCAAGATTGTCAACATAGTTGTCGTTAAATCTCCTTTACATCACTAATTAAAATAATGTTTCCTTAATAACAAAGAGTAAATACGGAAATCTTCACTGCATAATAAGGTTCGTTGGCTTTGAAGAGGAAACAGTTTAAACGAAAAGAAATTTGGCTCTCTAAAGAAATTTTAACCGTCGTAATGTTGATCTTTGTCTCTTTTAACTAATGAGTTTGCCGACCACTGCCCTAAGGAGTTGTTAAAATCAACATATTGCAACAAATATGAAGAACATTTAAGAAAAGGGAATGTAGAAGTCTAGGCGCCCACAGGGCTTTTGACCTGATTTAAGTGGCCACTTTACACACTGTGTAACATTCACCCTTCCGCCTATATTTAAACATCTATATTCCTTCGATTCTTCTTTCTGTTGACGTTTGTGAATTAAGTTTCAGCTATTTAACTTCACAAACGTCAAAAGTAGTGACGTAGTGACGACGTGAGGCTACATTTTTAATTGCCTCCAAAGAACTGTACTCTATTTTTGGTAATACAGATAATCTTAGATAAGTTAGTGTTACTCCCTAGGGAGACGCATCATTTTTAGTAGATGGGTAAATGCCAAATGCATCAGGGAACTAGGTACCTACTTTACATCCTGAGTGGTGCGTTATTATCTACCGCCAGCTGATAAAATGCAACATGAACCTACGTAAGATCTATCTGTACATAACAACTGCTCTGCGAGGCCGACTTATTTTTACTCGATTTCCTCATTCAGGATTTTTACCTGAGATCAGTCATTGAGTCGAAAGGACTCGTTCAGGGTTCTGGTTCTATTTCACACACATAACTGTATTCTTCAATTGCCCGGACACAGAGGAAGTCAGTAAATATTTATTTATTTAACACTTTATGCACATATATAATGTTGAGAAAATTACAAGTACATGGATATATTGAATCTTATGATTTTATACAAAATTAAAACAATAATTAATTAAAATTTGAAAAATTAATACGAAGGATAAAGGAACAACTTAAATATTTAGAGAGTGACATTTCAATCTTGACTTAAATTTTAATAAAGAAGAGGAGTCTCTAACATAAGTGGGTAGATTATTCCACAATTGAGCAGCTACTACTGTGAAAAAGGAGGCAAGAAAATAAGTGCGATGAAAGGGTATGAAAAGGGTTCTCTCGTTACTAGAACTAAGAGTCCAGGTTGTGATAGAGGTTGGAAGAGCTCTCTCAGATATACAGGCGAAGTGGGATTATTAAAAATATTGCGAAGAAGTGATAGAATGTGACTATTTCTTTTATGCCTGATACTGAGCCAGTGTAGTACTATCTGTTTTATTTATATTTTTTAATTTAAAAGTTGAAAAGACAAACATTAATAAGCTATTGTTGAAAATGATTGTATTTGAGAACTTTTTATATTATCATAATGATTGAATGATTATAGTAAAAACTATTTTCACGGGATTGAATTATGTTGTACCTTATTCGAAGCGTAAACACGGTCTATTAAAAAGTAAGTTATACCTCGTACATATAATGGGCGCTGTCGACGTGTTGACACAACACACAACAGAACGTAATGTTTTTACTCCTGCATTAATAATAATTTAAGTTCTCACAGTGCAAAGCTGTCACTGGCCAAGGTATCTTGTCAATGTAAAACGTTTCATGGAGATTATGGGCAGAACGATTATCTACCTACTCGCCTGAGATCCGGGTATACTGTAGGTATGCTTATTTGACTTCAATATTATTCATTCATCATTCATCATTCATCATTCCTTTTCCGCACCTAATGGTGCATAGGACATTGCATTGGTACACCAATCGCAGCGTGTCTTGATCATTTTTTTCACATGAAGGTAAGATGATCAGTCTCACGCTTCAGTTACCAGTCCTGGGACTATGAAATATTTTAGTGTAAAATCATAATTTTAAATAAATATTTCTTATCAACCATATCGGGAATCGAACCCGAAACCTCTAGTATGGCAGTCAAACGCGCTGACCATTATGATGAAGAAACATTCCCTACGAAAAAAATATAAAATTGTTTGCTACGCATTCATACAGTCTATTCTGCAGTATGAAATCATAGGCTGAGGAGGAGCTTTAAAAAACATCGCTAAAATGATATGGAAAACCCTAGAAATTATCTTTCAAATTATTTTTTTAAAGAACAAGATATACCCCTAATTGACATCTAAAAGAAAGCATCCACTGTTTAAACTTTCATAGAAAAAAAACCCACTAATTTACAAAAGTCTCGAAGCCCTGGATTTCAATATAATTAAATTAAAAAAAGATGCAATATAATTGCAGCTATAAATCATTGTTCATACGTTGGGAAAAAAAACTTTAATAATTTTCCATAAATCTTAAAATCAATAGCAAATATTAAAGCGACCAGTCTCGAAGATGTCGCGAAAGCGATGAAACCGGTCACTGGATATTCCAAATTTGTGGATTAAAGTATCACTCGTGTTTTATTTATATGATAAATTACAATGAACTTCCATCAATAATTTTTACTTACAAACTTAAATGTTTTAAATATTAAAGCATTAAATTATATTAATAAAAAAGGTACGAAGGTTTAATTCACTTTTATTTATTATTTTTACCAGTGATTGGGTTTTGCCGTGACCGACATCGTCAGGCTGGTGGGAGGCTAAACAAATTTCTATTTGGATCGTTCAATAATTTTATCTGAGCAAAACAATTCAGTTAATAATACGCGTTTCTTCCCGATTATTGTATCCATTAAAATACAAACAATAACACTACTCGATCAGAATTAACGGCCGGGAATTTTGCTTTCAGAGAATCACTTAATTACTCTCGGGACCGGGGACATGGCTGTCGAAGGAACTACCAACCAGCGACCCCTGTTATAGTTTTAAAAAAATTGAATACATATAATTCAAGTTCATTTTTATTATAAAACATCATAAAATTATAAATTTTACATCAGTTTTTATTATACAGGGTGTTCATTAAACCCTGTCATATCCGAAACCACGATAATCAGTATGAGCAAAAAGACATATTGGGACATTCAAATATTTTTTTGAACGAATAAGACTTAAAAAAATAAAATATCCAAAAAAGCAAAGAGTTGCTTACTTCTGCAGGGGAGAAACGAGGGGGAGTCTGATACGCTGACGACCGTATGATCGCGCTCCTCTTACTTCTCCTCTGCAGAAGTAAACAACCATTTGGTTTTTTAGAATATTTTATTTTTAATTTTTTTTTGTTCTAAATATTTTTTTAAATATGCCAATATGTCTTCTTGTCCATACTGATCATCGTGGTTTCGGATGTGACAGGGTTTAAAAAACACCCTGTATATGTTACATTCAAACAAAATTAAAATTCATACAATTGTTATTACTTCATATTTAAATTATTTTAGTTTAAACTCTTTTATTCCTAAAATTAAAATTAATTATACTAAAAAAAACCATGATCTACAACCCCTGCTTGTACTTGCATATTTCATTTAAATTTGTTTAGTCTCCTAACAGTCTGACGATGTCGGTCACGATGAAATCCGGGCACTAGTAAAAATTGTAAATAAAAGTGGAATAAAACTATACACGTATTTTTATTGTTATAATTAAAATGCAGTTCTACCAAGAAATGTCATTAGAAAAACTCAATACATTTTTTATTTTATTAATTTTTCACGCCCATAAGGCTTTTATATACTCAAATGTTATATAAAACATGAGTAAATAAACAACATAAAATTCAAAAAATACAATATAAAGCAATAAAAGATAGAACAGTGTTTAGTAGTAAAGTTGGTGTAAAAAAAAAACATTTAAATTTTCATATATTATGTATGTATATATGAGACCCACCTTATCTTGAACTCCATACAGTAGTAAATTGTGTATATTTTAGAATATAATATCTTATTTTAAGAAGTCTGATTAATGTTAGTAAATATTAGTATAGCTATAACCACTTACGGTAAGTAGTAAAATATTTACTAACGGTCAGTGGTTTTATGCTAATATTTACTCACATCAATTCAAATGTTAGACCACAAAGTTATTACTTTGAACATAAATGATATTAAGGAATCGGTTTTAGATAATAAAAATGAAGTGAAAATAAAATATAATATGTATTGGTACCTATCTTTATAAATATAATTTATATGTACATGTGATGTCACCGTACTCCTCCTAAACGGCTTAACCGATTTACGTGAAGTTTTCAAAGAAATATATATCTTTGCGCTGAGCGTGTTCGTAGATATTTAAATCTTCAATCGAATATGTAAAAAAGAAGTTAGGAGCATAAATGTTTTATTCATCGATCTACCACGGTTGTATTCGAGGAGAATGCATGTGCAAAAATAAAGAAAGGTGTTGTTTTTTGTGTATAAAAAAAGTTTGTTTTTGAATGTTTACAAAAAGCATTTGTTTTTTGTGGATCTCAATTAGATTCTTCACTTAAATTCCTTATAATTTCTACTCAATTATCTATTTTTACTGGATTTTCAGTAATACTTAAACAATATTAAATTCAATACATTTTTAAAAATCGTATTCTCACATAAGTACACCCCTTTGTTGGTGAGACGACCGGAGTTTGACGTTTGCAAAATGAATGCCATATTTGAAAAAAATATTTATTTTATGTTTTGGAATTCAACTATAAACAAGTACCTAGGTACCTACTAATCAATGAAAAGTATTGTTCCGTGCTAATAGCAGGAATGCCAACGTTCGGACAGGACAACGTCTGTCGGGTCCACTAGTGTACCTATGTATATATAAATGAAAAATGTAAAGCGAATTCCCTCTCTTAACACAAGATTTCAAACGAGGTGGAAACGTTATTATTAATTGCGTATGTACAAAACGTTTGTAATTTTAGAATTACTTCGTAAACAATCTGTTAAATAAATAAATAAAAAAGTGATCTTTTAATATATATATATATATATTCTTATTTAAACACATTACGAGATGTAAATTAAAATCGGTACCAATTTGTTATCGTAGGTATATTTATGAATGATCTATAACTGAAGGATTACGTAATCTAGTTTGGTAATAAGATTGTAATGTTCGTTACCGATTACTTCTAACTGAAGTTCGAGTACCTAAGGCATATTTAGGTCACAAATTGAATTCTCCGTATCCTTTGTTCATTGGAAATCGACAGATAATAAAAGCTTTTCCAAGGCAACAAAACTACATAATTACATAAATACGACATACCTTTTCAAATATTAAAGAAATATATTTGAAAATATCACAAGTAAGACATAGCGTAATTAATGTTCGTATTTGGTATTTTTTCTTCTTCTTTTTGCCACATCCGCTCCTCTCTGAAGAGCGTGGACATCAGCTGACGTGTCTATGAGACCCTATCGACAGCCAGCACTCTCGCTTCTTCCAACGTCAAACCCGTATCCCCAAGTCCCGCCGAGGGCAGCCGAAAAACTGTCGTCGACGGTCTTTCAGGACGTGAGAGTCCGCGGGTATGACAATGGGCAACTCGGGTTAAGGCTCTTCTTATGCATCGGCAGCACGTGTCATTTAAGCCAATAGAATATACAACGTTACCAATGAAAACTTACTTGCGTAACCCTTGACCAAAATTTCAAAAGTTATAACAATAAATAATACCATTTTTATTTTCAGATATAATGAAACACATCAGGATGTCGATATATCGGGTTTTCTTAAAATATTTATTTATTTAAACACTTTATATACGTATACAGTTAACGTATTTAAAGTTAAGTTAATAAATTTTACATGCATTTCAATAAAATGTAAGATACAATATTATATATCTGTTACGTATTTTTACTATATGTTCGTTATTATTTTATAAAAAAAATACCTTCTGACAATAAAGTTAGAAATCGATTGTAGCTAGTCCAAACCGTATCGTATGATAACAAAATAACGGTATTACCCACTTAACTTTAAAATGTTTTATGATTTATTTTAAAAAGTCAATAGTGGTGTTTTAAAAGGTCAAGAACTATAACGCATTATCTCGGAACACTATCTAAATATTTCTCATGAGTTTCAAAATATACGATACATTTTATTAAGTAGGTATCGTTAAGTTGATTGTGCAGGATATTATTAGGACATTAGGTATTGCCAATCTAGACGTGGATAATAAATCACATTTACAAAATACTACATAGTACATATTTATATACCTATACATTTTTCGTAGCTTTAACGTTTTTATAAAATGTTGTTTATTCGAATTGATATCAAACAAATCGCTCTAATAACGCTTATAAAAGTTCGTTGTTCGTAAATTCCTGTTCAATTTAATATTTTGAAATCACGATGTATGAATAAAATTGGAATAAATAGGGTTTTTGCTAACACACGACATACATTAACGAAAGTGAAATGAATAATCGATTTTTATATATTAAAGAACTTAATAGTATAATATTTTAAATATTAGACGACAGATAGCTGACTAAATGTTTTTATTTAAGCTTTTAAATGGCAATAATATTTTTTTAAATTTTTAGGTACCCTCTAAACATACCCGTTACACCATCTTTTTTACTGTCCTGACGTTAACACTAAATGCAGCAAAAAAATCATTCAAACAGAATTTGCAATTTGCATAATGACATTATTGAAGCCAATGCGAGCGATATATTCAACTTGAATATTAATAAATTCAAAAGAAAATTAGCGACAGCATACATGCATTATGGTTGTTGGTAAGTTATGAAAGGTAAAGGCAATACAATCTTTATTTCAAATTTAGAAAGACATAGGGTAAACCAGGGTATTGTCGCCACCCCCCCGGTAATTGGCCCTCTCTTATTCAAACTCAAAAAAGATGGTTAGTAATTTTAGTATTTTAAACGTAGTACTTAAATTTATTCAGTTTAATTATATTCTTAAATACTGGCCACAATTAGTCGTTGTTATTATGATGGTATTTCTATTTAAAACTGTCTGTCAGTATGTTCTACTAAAACGTGCGAGAAATCGAGAGTTTCTTAAGATTTTTTAAGGATAGAGATGTGTTGAATTTTTATTTTCAGCAAGGAGAGTACAAAAATGAACTATGTTATGTTTTCCAGTGATCAAATACATGTTTACTAAGTTAGTTTTCTATCAAACGTGATGATTTTGGTAAGATTCTTTTGTAATGGGTGCCAACTATACAAAGAAGAAATGTACAAAATCAGAAACTGGCACTGTGCCAATAACTAACATGTTATAGCGTTATTCGTTAATATTTGAATAATTGACACATGCCAATCAGTATTTTACATGCATTATTGATATTTTGTTAATTTATAATTTGCGACAAATAAAGTGAATTATTTTAGCATTTAGTACAAAAAGGATTGGCTTATATATAAAAAGAAATACTACGAAGCAAAAAAATTTAAGACCACTTTTTAAATAGAAAGAGCATTGCTATCTTTGTCTGATTCGGATTCAGTTATGCTTTGTCTTTTTGTAATAGTATTAATCCATCCAATAATTATAAAAAATACCACGTCTTTTATTTTTTTCCATATACACGGAAACTTTAAAGGTGTCAATAACTGACAAAAATGCTGTGGCAATTAATAACTAGAGGTGCCAATAAATGAAAAAAATAGTTTATTTTCAATCGTTTTTATTTATCTTTAAAAATTGAAAGATCCCCTGAATATCAATTAAAAGTTTAAAATCAACTAACATTTGTTGATGCAAGAAAAAACGTTTATATTCAAATTATAATAGTTTAATTTACAAATAAATATCGACTCAATCAATACGCTCTAAGTGCCAATCATTGATTGTTTTACCCTAGATATTAAACCTTTAATTTTTTGTCAATTCTCCTGTAATATAACTTATGCACAAATATTGTCAATTATAAGTATGAAATCATTTTTAGTCTGGTATTAAGTATCTTTTAAACTATAACTGTATCATTGAATATATGACTGTAGATTTTACATAATTGTAAATAAAAAAATATATAAAAAGATGTTTCGCTTAAAGGAATAGGTATATTAGCCTATTTCCTCTACTGAACTGAAGGAGAAAACTCGCCAGTTTGACATAAAATAATTGACGAAAATTGAGACGGTAAAAAATTTACACAAAATATGCAATACAATGATATACATTGACCAATAATCTGTCATACACAAATATAATACCAGGCAACAACAACACTGCCATATGAAAAGTAAAGGCAAGTGCAAGATAGACAAATATACTGGATATTTATGTGGATGAATTGAATAATTTATTTGCAAAGGTCGAATTTAAAATTAATTGAATGGAATTATTTATCTATCGGTTGCCTATCTGTAACAAAAACGAAATAAAATTCATGGGTAAGTCGTTGGAAAAATACATAAAAAATAGATCGTGTTACAAAAAAGGTCATATGTCAGTGGGCGTACTAGTTTTGACCTTCGATTGAATCTAATTCATTTTACTACACAGTTCTAGTGACCGTTTAGTTGGAATACAAAACGATTTGTTTATTATTTATGCACTCACATCGGCGGGCTTAATGCCAAATGGTAGTTTCTTCTAATTGACCAATAAAGTTAAAGGTAATGATCAACATAAAATTATAAATACAATATCTTGGTTTAGTTGTACTTTTATTTAATTTTGACCAACGAGCGCTTCCGCCTAAGAAGGCATCTTCAGGACTGGTAAATTGTTTACAACATTTTGGACTTTCATAATATTTGTTACAAAGTTTGAACAGTTTTTGCAAACCAGTTGTAATCATATTTATGTTGTCTGTGTCTTAATAAGATATTTACGTGAGGTTTTTTATGAAACCAAACCTTGTAACAAATAATTGAAAAGTTCAAAATGTTGTAAGCAATTTGTCAGTCCCTTAAATGCTTTCTTAGGCGAAAGCGCTCGTTGGTCAAAATGAGACAAAAGTAAAATTAAACCGAGAAGTTTTATTGATAATTTTATTTACAACTTTACCTTAGAAGTTTTATCTAGAAAAATCTACAAAAATATCAATATAAATAAAATAAAAGGCGATATTAAAAATGAAATAATTACTAAAATAGAACTTGCAATAGTTATTCGTAAATCAATTAATATCGGGACGTATCTTCAACGAGAAAAAGGAAATAATATAAAAGCAAAAGAGGAGATACTAAAGAAGAGAAAAGAATTGTTTGTTCAGGCGGGATTTGAATAAAGCTTCTGTAGAAACATCCTTAATGTATAATGGGGATAATTTTATTTCTGTATTCCGAAAAAAAATCTCCAGGAAAAACCTATTTTCTTATTGATAGAACCATGAATAATTTAAAACGGAACCCCCGTGTGCGATGTATCCGTCGCAACGAAACGAGTGGAACAAGCTAGGAAAGAAAATGTATTAAAAAAAGAATGATTAAGAAACGTTTACGTACAAATTATCATGTTTGTTGAATGACCACTGTTTACCGACCTACGACTCAGTGATGCAGCACCACGCTCATCTCCCGAGACAGTTATTATTTTTCGTCATACATCTGCGCGGAAGTTTCTGCAGCATGACGTCATACCACGTTTGTCCGAGAATTGCGGTCGGTGGTACTAAAACCGGTGTAACAAGTTGGACATGAACATGTCCGAAGTGCAGAGCTGGGAGGAATACTCCGCATGTTTATATGGTCAGCTGCCACTTTCACTGTTGCTAGAGCGCTCGTGGTAGAGCGGTACTTCCCAGAGTTGCAGAGAGACACCTATTTAATTAGATCAACAAATGTTTACCGTAAAACATCAGGTAGGTGGCGAAAGATCAGAAAATATTACTCCGCGAAATAGGCTTTAATTAAAAATAGGGAAATATCGCATACTACGAATACCGATCAAAATATATGAGATGGATTTAGAATAATTAATTGTATTTTCGAAATCCATATGGATATTGTGTTGAGAAATGTTTTCATACTTGGGTAAAAAATAAATTTAATAAAAATACGTTGCAAGAAAAACGCGACGTGTTTAGGCTCGGTTGTTGTGACGTCAAAATTTGTGATAATGTTCTTAACAAATTTCAATGGTAAAGAACAAATAAACATGAATCGTGACATATTAGGGGCGTGGCCAATGGAATTACCGTTTTTGCAAGAATTATTACTGGATTATTTCATAGACCTTAGATACTTTTAAAAATTTTCTTGAAAAAGTGATATTTTTATGTAAACCCTTTTTATAAGTATCTAGATATATAGTACGAGCTTTCGATTTTGTAAAGAAATTAAAATATAAAAACCATAAGTTACATTGAAACCTTCTGTAATACAAAACAAAATAATAAAAAAAGAGCATTTTCCGATCAAACATACTTGATACCAAAAATACTTTGCTATGGTGGGGTTGTAATTTGTTTATAGTACTCTCCAGAACCGGAAGGATCAATGTCGTAGACTTTAGATTTATGTTTTTCAAATGAATTGATGTGGAAAAAAAGAGTACAGTGCAAAAGGAAAAAAAATATTTTAAAAGTTTCTTAAATTGTAATTTTAGCCTGCGGACGGAGTTTTTTAAAATCAGACATTTCCGGGAGAAACGCTTTATATTTTTTTGTTGTTTATACGTTGAAAGAACGTCGATTTTTACCGTAATTAATACTTATTAATAGCCACAGATAAAGTTGTTCGATCGCCGAGTCGCGAGAATGCTATTCGAATGTTGTGAATTATGTCAATAGAAAACAATTGATATGTCCCCCTTTATGCCATGGTAAAAAAAACGAATTAATTTTTACAATCGATCCACTAAAAGAAGATATTTAATTCATGGGAAATTAAATGCCAATTTAAAAACACTTAATGACAGTCGTCGTAATAATTACATAAAATAATATTATTTATCCGTCGAGATCCGTACATTATGTAAGGCATTATCGACAAAATCAAGAAAGGAGTTTTGCGTTGGCTCGGACATCTAGAACGAATGTTGTATAAAATTATAAGATTCTGTTAAAATATATCCATGTACTTGTAATTTTCTCAAACTGAACGGTTTGGGTAGGTAAAAAGAAATTGCCCTAAGGCAATATGCCCGTTCTTTTATGTATACAAATTGTACATGTATATAAAGTGTATATAAATAAATAAAAATAAAAAAACGAATGAATAGCGAAAGAACGACTGAAAAAATTGACGATGCGAATGTCGGTGGATGCAGAAATAGAGGAAGACCAAGAAAAAAATAGCATGACCAAATCCAATTAGTACTTGAAGATGGAGATGTCAAAAGTCGGAATATGTAATCGGCGCGCGAGCACGTGAAGATTTATATATGTATGTAGAGGAAGCAAGTTATGTATGCACAGGCAGAGTGATATGTAATTCAATGTATTTATTTAGATAGTTGCACGAAAAAAAAATTAACACCTTGTTATACTTTAACTAATAAACATATATACAAAAATAATTTTAAAACAAAGCAGTGTTTTCGAAATTGGGACGCTTTTCGATGACACTCTAGATCTGCCTATGTGGATGTTTGTTTTTAACAAAAATCATCGCCAACCCTCGAAACGATGCGATAGACCCAGCTTCCCTAATATCTTTAGTCAACTCATTAAACATCTTAAGGGCGTTTTATCCTCTCTGCCTACCCTTAGGGGGGAAACTGCGCTGTGGTTTGTTTGTTTGTATCCAATAAACCCTTAAAAAACATTCATTCGACCCATCATCAAAAATGCATATTATTATGATATTGCCCGCGACGACGATAAGTGGATTTCCGTTTGTAAACTCCTTTTTGGTGCTTCTCCTTTAAGTCACTTACTTGTTTTTAATTGTTTTAATTGAAATTCAGTGTAGATGCAGTATTTTTTGAGAACTTTAAAGAATTAAACTGCGTCACCCGATGTTATTTTTAATGTTTTCTTACGGTTTGAAAAATATAGCGATTTGGACGTTATTGCTAATGTTTATTTTTTTAAAAACTTGCTGCCACGTCTCCTTATTTTCATTGAGTTTGCTATTTCTCATATCTTTAATATAAGCAACAACAAAACATATCGCATGCAAAAATATACCAGCCTACCGAGGCAATATGTTTAAATCTGATTGAAGGAAAGGTGTTTGTTGGTGCAAGGTACTTATTTCAGCAAGGCAGTTAGGTAAAACTAGTTTACCTTAATAACAATAACAATAGACAGCATTTCATGTAATGTGACACCGTTTTATTAGTACATAAGCATTTTGTAATACTGTCATTTCATTTGCATTGTTTACTTATGAAATAGTTAATCAATATACAGTCATAAATTAATTACATTTTACATTATTGTTCTTTTGTACTGACATATTGTCGACTTATTTTTTTCTTTATTAAACATCACTATCGATTTGGCACGGGTTACCCACTGGGGTACACGGTATTTTTAGTGGATATTGCGTACAAAAAAAAATAAATAAAATATCCTTATTTAAGCCTGACGGTGAAGAGGGCACTGTATTGGTACACCAAATCAAGCGTATAGTAATAATAATACTTGGCTGATTTATGTAGTGCCATTTGTGTGAAAAATCACCTCAAGGGCGCTTTACAATTGTATACTGAAACTTACATTCTAACTAAACTAAAGTGACATATTATATTTTCTGATTTAAAATTGAGGGTATGTTATATCATTCTATTCAGATTATTTTATAGAAGTGAGATTTAAATTGGGATCTGAACTGACTAAGACTGTCGATGATTCGTAAGTTTGAAGGCAGTTGGTTCCAGGCAGAGGGTCCGGCAACGGCGAAAGTGCGATCTCCAATTGTGATGTTTGGGGAGCGCCGGATTTCGATAAGTTTTCCTCTTCCTGAATCAAATGCTGACCTAAGAGTAGATTATCTTCGACATGTATTTTCCCTAATATAAAGGTCCGATAGGTATTTTGGAGCCATTTCATGAAGGGATTTGAATACTGACCAGCAAAGTTTGTATTTTATTCTCTCAGGGCTTTTTAACCAGTGCAAATCTCGAAGATGTGAGGTGTGAGAATATTTTTTTACTCCCGTAATAAGCATCGCTGCTGCATTAAAAACAGATTGAAGTTTATTAGTTTGATATTTTGGGAGATTTACGTAAACTCCGTTAAAGTAATCTAGACGCAAAACGACATAAGCATTTACAAGAGCTTTAGTTGCGTCTATAGGAATATTTCTCCACACGGATTTGATCTGTCGGAGATGGAAGAAACCAGTACTTACCGTTTTATGGACCCGAGAATGAAGAGAAAAATCTGAATCTAAATGAACATCCAGTTGTTTAACATTTATACAAGGGGTAAGATCACAACCTGTGATTGAAATTGGAGATCGGTCTAAAAGACGTTGTCGCTTTTTTGTCGCTGTCAATAGAAGCTCAGTTTTAGATGGATTGAGTTTGAGTCTGTTTGATATTAGCCAATTATTGACGGTTTGGATGCATTTGAGACACGCGATTTTTCAAATTGTTTATATTTTAACAATATGTTACATGTAGATAAGGTGATCAGTCTTACGCTTCAGCCGCCAGTTTGAAGGAATCGCGTGTTAGAAATAGAGACATGCATACCCAAAAATGTTTAATTATTTTTTTACTGATAATATTTCATTGATTCCAAACTATCCAAATTTTCTTTCTTTTAAAAAACATGCACTATCCTGGATTCAAGCTAAAAATATAAACTCTTTTTTTCCATGAGTGAGTTTCGTTAGAGCGAAAGAAAACTTTTGCAAATATCTCTTTAGTAGTCCCTTCGTATGGTGCTCACCATGTGCTTTTGCCAAAGCATTATGCTCCGCTTCCGGGCGCACGCGCCACGACCTAAGTTCATTATTTATTTGGCCTATTGGGGCTCTCCCACTTTTTTTAAATGTGTATATTTGAATATTTATTATTTATGAATGATGTCAATCATAAGTAAATATTTGTTTCTATTTATACTTCAGAATTATTTTGTAAAATGTTTTTTAACATTAGGTAATTTAACTGTTGTTTTCTTTTGTATATTCGGGTAATCAGTATTAGAAAATGTTTTGTAAAAATCCTCTAAAGTTTTGAATAGTTATAATAACTAAACAAAAGATCCATTCATGATCGCTAAGCATGTAAAATGTTTTGTCCAGCAGATATTATATGATGTCAAAATGTTTCTTTATGCTATAATATCCACCTGATGATTTTTCTGTATCGAATAAGAGTAATACTATAGAGATTGTCATATGAGATAAGGATATTAGCGTATTATATTGAGCAGATACTGGGCGTATCAAATTCAACAACATGATATGATTACGAAGGGCGTTTGTGCAGCAATCATTTCCTGCTTTGAGAAGCGTCATACCTCGCATGTAGTGTAGTTTGTAGGTAAAGGAATGCTTAAAACGTTTCTATCTTTAAGGCCCGGAAACTTAGAAGCCACTAAAAAGACAAATGAATAGTTCTTGGCGTACCTTTGAGTATGGGTCAAAATAGTTTTCATTAACTCTAGGGAAAAATATTCAATATGTTGCCAGTTAAGGTTAATTATGAAGAAACAAGATATTTTCAAAGTTTTGTAAGGTACTGACGGGTTAGAGAGGGTATAGAAGGAGGAGCTTCAGGGCCGCGATTATAAACGGTATCGTCATAGGTACCTATCAAGACGGTGTAAAGTAAAATCGATATTTATGTGCCCAAATGTGTATATTTGTATAAAAAATAAAGTATCTTCGTCAATTACCTGTAATTGAACATGTTTAAAAAACAAATTGTATGCGTGTTCTGTTTTTCATACGGAAAACTTAATTTTACTCTGTTGATAAAATTGAAGCAAAACGTAAACTTTCTATTGTTATACGGACCCAGGGGTGCTATTTTGAATTTACCCCCTAGAGAATGGTTAATTTGTGGATTTTTAAAACCAAAACACTAAATTAGTTTGATTGACTAAACCGTACTAGTTTTAAATGGCGAGTACCGTGTTGTTTTGAGGCGCATCCCATCATTTATGTTTTATGTTATTTCCATGGCCAATTTTATCAGACAAGCTTTGGAGTTTTTATGTGTTATGAGTGGCTGTTGAATCTTCCATTGAAAAAAAATAATATTATTGTGATTTTTTTTTTAAAGTTTGGTCTTTTGACATTTGGTATAACAATGTAAATACGGTGCTATAAACATATCACGGAAATGAAAGAATCTTGTTAATAATATACTAAATATGTATAATTATTAAACATCTACCTACCTCTCATACACTAACATTTTCTCACACTTTCGCCGAGTGTAAAAATGAGTTTCGTACAAACATCATAATTTTAGGAATTGCCCAATATACGAGTATATGCTGTTATGACAGCTGAGAAAAAAATTACATTTGCTATTTGCAAGTTTACTTATTGTGATAAAATCATTTTTTTTATTTATTAATTTATACAAATACTACATATTACAAAAAAAATAGCGTATCCCTAACTCTATAAAACTAAGAGCCCTGTGTTGAGTTGGGATACAACTTAATAGAAATTTGAAGCATGTAAATTTTTAATTAATGGAAAAAATTTATATTAAAATGATAACATAAACATATCTTTTAATAAATATCTGGATAACACACTTAAAAGTGTATAAATTCATACAACATCTCGCAGCAGTCTCCTGTAATGGTCTTTTTCCTGAGACAAACTCCAAACTTGTACACCTCTCCTAAGAATGGCTTTCGTTTTAGAGAGCTTAATATGTTCATCCGGGACATCGAACATTCTTTGGGCCACAAAAGAAAAATTTCTCTGAGCAAAAGTCGTTTAAAAGGTTCGGTTTAATCCTCCATCCTAATATAAACCTCACTAGGTGTTTTTTAAAACAGTAAATATGTCGAACGTCATGGTCTTTGAAAGAAATGTAACTATGACTGAATGTAAGATTGTAGTAAATGGAGATAGTTTGAAACAGGTCGAAGAATTTGTATATCTGGGTAGTATGTTTACTAGAGATGGAAATATGGACAAGGATATTGAAAGGAGGGTTAGTGCCGGTAACAGAGTTAATGGTGCCTTAAAGTCTGTCGTAGCAAATAAGTGTCTATCGCAAGAGGCTAAATTAGCAGTTCATAATGGAGTTCTGGTACCAACCCTAATGTATGGAAGCGAAGCATGGAGTTGGAAAAAAAGGGACTAAAGTAGACTGAATGCTGTTGAAATGCGATCCCTCAGGCGAATGTGCGGAAAAACAATGTATGATAGGTGCCCTAATGTCGAAATTAGAGCAGAATGCAAGGCTGAGTTAAGCATTATCGACAAAATTAAGAAAGGTCTTTTGCGATGGTTCGGTCATGTGGAGCGAATGAATGATGAAAGAACGGCTAAAAAGATTTATGATGCGAATGTGTCTGGTTGTAGAAGTCGAGGAAGGCCGAGAAAGACATGGCATGATCAAGTACAACAAATTCTTGAAAGTGGTCATGTGAAAAGTCGGAATAATCGACGTGCGTGCATGAGAAGATGTATGAATGTGAAGGAAGCAAAGGAAGTGTGCCAGGACAGAGTGGTGTGGCGTTCTATCCTCTCTGCCTACCCCTCCGGGGAAATGGCGTGATGGTTAGTTAGTAGTTAGTTAGTTAGTAAATATGTTACTTAAAAAAACACTAAATATAGTATCCTTGTCCGAATTAACTACAACAACAACAAGTGTTTTTGACTCGATGGCTACATCATCATCATCAACATTATTCCCTTTCCGCACCTAATGGTGCATAGGGCATTCCATTGGTACACCAATCGCAGTGTATCTTAATCATTTTTTATTACATGAAGGTAAGATGATCAGTCTTACGCTTCAGGTACCAGTCCAGGGACGATGAAATATTCTGATGTGAAAACACCCTTTCAAATAAATATTTCATCTCAACCATGCCAGAAATCGAACCAGAGACCTCTCGCATGGTAAGCAAACGCGCTGACCACTACACCACGAGACCGGATTAACTACACAACGTTGAATATCAATACACGGACAAGATACAAAATGCTTTGTTGACTTTTGAGAAGACGTTTCGTGTCCTTAGTATTTGTCCAATATTATATTTTAAACATTTGTTTTTAAAGCAAAGTTATTATGTATGCAGAATTTATTTTACTAATTTTGTCAAGTTCGTACTTGGTCACATTCAGACGAATACATGTGTCATACAAGAGGAAATCCCAGTAGAATGCCCGTACGAGGTTTTCCTGAAATTTGAATTATTCAATACTGTGGGGTTTATAGTCCATGATCGATGACACACACGTGCTAAATCATTTTACCTGAAATAGAGGAATTACCGATGAAGCGAGTCAGCATTTCCTATAGAATCCAATACAACATATTATGGAACTCTAATAGTATTGCACATAAAAATGAGATCGTCGTCCTACAGTACATTTACATCGTTCCTACTAAAGAGATATGAAGAACAAAGGAACGTAACGTATAAAGAGACCACAGGGCGCAGTCAACGCCCAGTCAGTGCAGTTCAATGCAGTCACACAGTTCCAGCATGTAGTTCAAATGCAGTCTCTTCAACTCCTCATCACCGTAACACTCACGCGACTCAATTCATTTTTTAATCGCCTTGTAATAATTCCGCATTCAAACAGCAACTTCATGTCTTCAGTGAATCTCTAACTGGGGTAGGAGCTTCAACCCTCAACAACTAAAATCCTACAATACTAAAAACATATGACGTTCGAGAAATTTCTCTTTTACAGCCCCGAGAGTGTTCAATGTCCTGGATGAACATATTAAGTTCTCCAAAACGAAAGCCATTTTTATCTAAGGGGAGAGATTATTGCAAGAGACTGCTGAGAGACATTGTATTGATTTATAAATGTTAACTTTTAAGCGTGATGTCTAGATGTTTATTAAAATTTGTGTTTATGCAATACTTTTTATTTGTAGTATTCTTCAATATGCATGCGTTTACTTTATATTATGTTGTATTCCATCTCAACACAGGGCTCATGGCTTCATAGAGTTGAGATACGTTATTATTATTATTTTTGGAATATGTATCTTTATATGAATATTTTTTTTTAATAAGAGTGGTTCATATTTAAAACATATTATATATTTCATGTATGTCAAGATTTGCTCATATTCATTTGTAAGGTGAATCAAGTGCGAACAAAATTGCAAAGCCATTTTTTTCATATATGAATAAGCATAAAAAACAATATTTTTATTATTAAATTTATAATTTTAAATTCCCGCGAAAACGGTCCATTTCATTGGCCACGCCCCTCATACGGAACGATTCAGTAAAATTTTGTTTGTGACCGTTTAAATCGAAATAGAACATCGTCACGAATCTTGACGTCACAATGGTCAAGGTCAAACATGTCGCGTTTTAGCAGACACATATTTTTAAACAATTTGATTTCAAACGTTATGTTTGAAAACATTTATCCATATTGATTTTGAAAATTCAATTAATTTTTCTAAATCCATTTCACATATTTTTATTGATATTTCCTTATTAGTTATGTGAGAAATTGAATAAAAAATAATGTTGTTGTTTGTTATTAAAACATCTATATATTGCCTCAACACTTTAAACACATCATTATCATCATCATCAGAGCAATTTTTGCTTTCATTAAGATTTATGAAAAAAAATAATAGTTTTTAGGTGGCCACTTTTTTTCTTGAAAGCCAATTTAAAAAACGCGAGAAATAAGTGAACTCTGAAAGCGAATTATTTTTATATGTAACTGCCAGTTTTTAAACCAAACGGCTAGATGCCGCTATGTGTTAATATAGCAGCATCTAGCTGTTCGGTTGAAATATTTGGGATAATTAGATCGTATGCAAAAGATCACGCGACCTTTGAGATGAAAAATATTGCCACTATGAAAAATTAACTTAATTATAATATTTTTTCCAATCTTCCTGAAAGCAGGTATCTACATATCAATAACAACAATATGGAGATAGATAAAGATGGTCAAAAAGTTAACATTACCGTATCGGGAAATGTCAAAAGTCATTTAAAAATCAAGATCAAGCGAGTACTTTTTGCTTTAATTGTGATTTATTTAAATAAAAAAATGTTTTTAAAGTGGCTGCTTTTTATTATAGAAGCCTATTTAAAATACAAAAGAGAAATGCTTTAATTTTACGGTGTTTTTAGGGGTGTTTCTGTAAATTAATTAGTTTTACTCGATGACTTCTTTGTTATTGAAAATTTGACTTAGATATAACATTAATTAAAATGTTTGTTTGTATTAGTTCCACAGACATTTATATTTTAAAAAATACTGAATTAATGTAAAAGTTTTACTGAATCATTCATTGTTTTATAATTATCAGTAGGTAGTTTTAAGGCTTTGTGTATTTATAAAATATATTACCATAATAATGACGAAATATCGTCACTACATTATTTCCAAAATGCAAAGAACAAAAAGATACATTAACATAGTGCTACATTACTAACAACGAGTCATTATTTGTTTGAAATAGTTTTTTTTTGTACTGAGGTTTGTTCAAATATTTGTCATCTAACAAATTATACGGATATGATGTAGCTTACATTAATAATATTGCATTGAGGTTATGTTCTTTATACCTAGTTACATGCGATTTTTTTCCCAATAAACATGATTAACATCATATAGCTGTTTTTTTGCGTAGCGCTGAAGATAGTGAGATCTTCTACATATTTCAAATCAGTAGTTGTTCCAATACATGAAGGTGCTGGATATAAGACAACTGTACCTAAAAGCAGACTTTACACACTTCTGGTCGAAAAATAGGGAGAGGTCTCAGCAAAATGTCCGTACAAGGTTTTCCCAGAGCATGAATTATGTCATGCCCAAAACCTGTACGACTTTTGCTCAGAGGCGTCTCTCATTTATCGCACCGAGAGTGTTCAATATTTTGGAAGAGCGTATTAAGTTCTCAAGGACAAAAACTACTTTTAGGAGTGTAGTTAAGGACTGGATTTTCCTTAGAAGGAGGGATTTGACTGCGAAACTCCTTGATGATTTTCCGAATGTTTGAGTTTGACCATATTGATGTGCCAGATATATATATATTTGTAAATATGTATTTTTGAAAAATTATTTTTTTATGTTTCTGATCCTATATTTGTGGGTGATATACTCATGTGTCTGTGTCAACTAATTGCTAGTCCCATCTCAACACAGGACTTTTAGTCCCATCGAGTTG
Source organism: Micrasema longulum (assembly GCF_059751315.1). Lineage (NCBI taxonomy): Eukaryota > Metazoa > Arthropoda > Insecta > Trichoptera > Brachycentridae > Micrasema > Micrasema longulum. The sequence continues at coordinate 473,368 of NW_028277458.1, read as the reverse complement.
GGACTTATGTCTCAAATAATGTAAAATAAACTGAAGTATGTGAATAAATAAATAAAATAAATTAATAAATAAATACTAGTGTGTATAATATATATTATGTTTATTATAAATGTAGCTTTAGAACAGGTATTTGTGATTATTATTGATTGTTTTCTTTCAATTCAATTTGATGTCAAATACATATTTTGTTTTATTTTGTATTGCATTTTTAGTTTTTGCCAATAAACGCCGTATTCCGGCACTGAATCTGAAACCTGGTAACGCCTCTCTCTCATCTGATATGAAATAGGTCAGGAGAGAGTATTGTGTCTTTGGTCTGAAAGGGCCAATGTCGTATTAAATTTTTTTCTTGTAACATTTTGTAGAGGGTTGATGTCAATTTAAAGATACACATATTTAAAAATGTAATTACCATACAAAACCAAGTCATGTAAAGTATTTTAAATGTTTGACAATTATTTTTGTTTTGATGTGAACATCCGTACTGGTAAACAAAATAAAATTCTAGGAATACATCAATTAGCTTAAAATATCCCGACCTCGCATTTGACCAAAACTGTTTAACCTACCAGCTTTTATTATTTTCATTTCTATGACAGCAGGCGAGAAAAGTACAACAGGAAGAAGTCTAAATATATCTTAAGATAACTATCGGCGCGGCGGGACGTGGAATTGACGTGGGATAGGCTCTCTGCCCTCCGGGAGGCGTTCGGTGATGTCCGCATGCTCTACTTAGGAGCGGATGTGGAAAACGGAGAAAAAATTAACGGACCTTTTTTTAAAATACACTGATTTCAAAGGGTATTAAAAAATAAAACCACTTTCATTTGTGTCACATATTAATAAATTTAAAATCGTGACTGCAAAGCGGATGATAGTAAATTCGAAAAAATGTATGTTTTTATGTTTTATGATCAATAAAATAGTTGATGTAATATACGGCAGTAAAACAAAAGCGTTATATTACGAAATTGAAAGCGAATTGCAGTTTTTTCAAAAACTATTTGTGTAGAGTTTTCTTAGAAAATTATGAACAATGAATCAAATAATGTTACTTTCTAATTAGATACAGTAACGAAATTATTGATGAGTCAGTTATACGTAATTAAAGTTAACACAAAGATTATAAGAATGCTAAATCAATAAAACAAATAAAGACAATAATTATCGACAATCTTTTGAGTCTATTCAAATCTTTGTAGACAAGAACTAGATTTAACCCCCTTGGGGGTTATTAATATTATTATATTATAATCGAGATGAAGAACATTTTGCTTAAGGAAATATATAAATGATATTCATGTCTGTTTAAATATATCAACAATACTTATCGTCTATTATCATGAAGTAATAAATTAATAAATTACCGGTGTCATTTAAGCATATGGTAATATGTAAGTGTGTGAATACACGTACTTTGGTTAAAAAATGTATAATATTATAAATGTATGTTCCAAATAAATATTAATATGATAAATATTAATAAAAACGAGTAATACGTTTTTTTCTACGGGTGATTATTAAACTCGTACCTTCTTCCTGCATAAATATACTATCTCACTGTGAACAATCATGCTACTTTATTTGTTATTAATTCAAACCAGTACAAGGTGCATAAGTAGAGATTTAATATGTTCACACCATTTTTATTCTAGACTACTCGAATATTTTCACCGTAAAGTATTATTTTCTCTTAATGAGTTTTTAAAAAAAGCAGAGAATTTAGAATTAATTTTTTTATTAAAAAAAAACCATTTATACTAGCCTTCTTATAGCTTGCTCAAATATTTCAATTTCGGCGACCATTTTCGACGAGTTTGACTATTAGAAAATGGAAATCAAGTTAAGGTAGAGTAGAGTGGAAGATTCGAACCTCGGACCTCTGATCCGCGATTCCGCAATACTAGCCACGGGACCACGACCCGATTCAAAATTGTCTTTCGGGAATTTGTTTTTCATGGAGAATTATTACGATTAACTTAAGAATATTTTAGTACATTGGGAAAAAATTAATTCGCCGAATGCCTTGGCTTTATAAAAAAATTAAATAAACACTATGGCAATAAAAAAAAAGTTTTTATCGCGGGAGTTCATTCAAATGTACACGGAATCTAAGGTTTATTTATTTCCATACCTACCGAAATTAAATATAGAGGTAATTTTTCTTAAAAATGGTAAAAAGCCGTAATTACTGGCGCGCGTGCATGATAAGATGTATGAATTCGGGAGGAAGCGAGGTTGGTATGCAAACACAAAGTAATATGGCGTTCTATCCTCCGTGTCTACCCCTACGGGGAAACGGCGTGTTAGTTTTTTTTTCTAAATAAAGGTTGTCTTAATAATCCTACGTAGTCGGCATTAGATATAAAAGATATTTTTTTTAGTTTTTATCCATCGTCCGGTGGGTTTAATTGTTTTGGATCCAATTCCTGGGTACGTATTCTTTTGGAAAAGTAAAAATTATCTTCAATGGTATCTATCTATAATGAAAAATCATATTTTCTTGTTTGAAAAAGAGAATATGTTTTTACAACCTTTTTTCCTAAACATGTTCAATTACCGGTTACCTTCGAAGATACTTGAATTTTCATACAAATATACACACTTTCCTACATAAATATCTATATTAGTTTATTCCGTCTCAGTATATACCGATGAAAATAGCCGTTCATAATCGCGGCCCTGACGTCTTTATAAATTAAATTAAAGGCATGTTTTAATAAACATTTTTCATCAGAACTGCAAACCTAAAATGCATCTCTTTTTTACTACTTTTCTTCTATACTTCACTGTTTTACCATAAATATTTTGTTCTTTTTTTACTAAACATTACTTTTACTATGTTTAACCATAGCGATTAACTTAATGTTTTCTAAATAATATATAACTTTTCATTTAACTTTAATTTTGTACAAATTGACAACGGCCGTTAGTTATAATAATAAATAAACACAATATTGTAAAATAATAACACTAATAACATGTTTCTGGAATTTTGCTGATTTGTTATTAGTTTAAGAAACTATTTTCGTAAGAAACGAAAGTTACTAATTTTTAAAAATATACTACTAAAAAAAAAGAATAATTCCTTTTATTCACAGAGAACACTGAATATTTTTAAAATCCACCGAAATTAATTCAGATATGAAAGGGTTAAATCTCGATCACAAGTCAAATGTATAAATTATTTGCCACCCATGTGTACAAATATTATGTATTTATGTAGATATGCTACATTTATGTAACGGTGTAAAGTTTGCATACTTGTCACCTTTCTTTGAGAAAGTAGGATACTATTTCGAATTGTAGCATCATAGTAATATTTAGAAAGCAAAAGTGATACGTCTATTGCTTCGTAATATTTATCAATATGTAAAATAGGTGAGCGATTTCAATTAAACAGACATCATACTACGTCACAACTCCACGGAAATTTTATTTCGCGATGTATTCCTTAACATCCGCATTTCTTCAAATCTTTCATCTGTTGACTTTTAGGTGAGATTCATCTGGCTAAATTATTCACGTACTAGGGAATGTCTTAAAATACTTTTCAATTTTTATACTCTTCTCAGACCAACTGATTTGATCAAAAATATTTGTCCAAATGTTTGTAGACTAAGACTGGATTGTATGTACTTGGGAGTTATCAAAATTGATATTTATTATTTGAGACATAAATTCACTTACTGACTGCATAATAAATGTAAACAAGGAATGTCTTGAACAAGTAAAAGAATTTAAGTATCCGGGAAGCATATTTTCAAGAGATAGAAGAGTAGAAAAAGATGCTGAAAGGAGAGTGAATGCGGGCAACAAAATGAACGGCGCACCAAGCCCAGTAATTACTAATAAAAACATGTCAATCGTCGCTAAACTGGCAGTGCACAACGGAATTTCTGTCCCAATGGATGGAAGTGAAACACGAAACTGGCAGAGGAAGGATAAAAGCCGAGTGAATGCGGTTGAAATGTGATCTCTTGATCGAATGTGGAGGAAATCGATGTATGACAGGATTACGAATGATGAAATCAGGCGAGAGTGTAAATCTGAGTTAAGTTTAATTGATAAGATTAAAAAAGGGTCTCTGCGATGGTTCGGTCACGTAGAACGAATGGACGACGAAAGCATGGCAAAACAAGTATATATGGCAAAAATGCACGGTAAAGTGAGACGTGTACGACCAAGGAATACGTGGCATGGTCAGATAAACCAAAATCTTAAGTCTGGTCATCTCAAAAGCAGACAGAACCGAAGGGCATGTATGACAAGATGTATGAATGCGGAAAAAGCTAGGAACATATGCCAGGATAGACGTGTGTGGCGGTTCATTCTCTCCGCCTACCTCTAAAGGGATATGGCGTGATGGTAGTAGTAGTAGTAACACAGATTAATATTTTCGAGAAGAGAATTGAAGAAATATTGATGTTCAAACAAAGACAATATGCCAAATGTTACACTGCGTGTAAATTATAATTTTGAACGGTTGATGATAAGTTATTAGCCCTGTCAATTTCCAGACTTATTAATGAATCTAGTTTGGCAATCAACTCTGGCATTTTGGAGTTCTTCAATTACAGTCCATTTTCCAACTAAGTCAAACGTATTTCGGTAGTCTATAAAAGCTAAATGTAGTGTTATGTTGTATTTCGTTGACTTTTCTATGAGTCGTTGCATTGAATAGATATGGTCTCTGGTCCCGAAGCCTTTGAAAAAGTCTGTTTGTTCTACAGGTTGATAGGAATAAAGTTTTTTTGTTAATCGATCAGTTTGAATTTTTGTTAACAATTTATAAAGGTGCGACAGTAGATTAATTGGCCTTTAATTTTCGAAATTGTGACTACCGCCTTTCGAAAACAATAATTTGATTTCTGCATTTTGCCAAAAATCGGGTACTTTTCCTTTTTTAAATATTTATCTAGAAATATTTAAGGCGTTCAGTTAGTTTACTACCTCCTAATTTTAATTTTGTCTCCATCTGGGGCTTTATTATTCGTCATATATTTCAGGGATTTTAAATTTCGTAGTTCTCGATTTCTTGCGATTCGTACTTTCTCCGACCTTCGTTTCTCCGGCCACTCACAAACTGTGTAGCATTTCCGCCTATGGTTAAACATCCACATTTCTCTAATGAATAGAATGATGAGTTTTATATAGTGTGTAAAGTGAATTATTTATAACTCCGTAAACATTTTAATATTTGAGTAACTTTTTTATAAAAAAAAGCAAACTTACCATTGTACAGAATACGATATAAAGATGTCCCATGGTTGTTTTTGAATTTTTCACAAGACTGGAAAATGAAAATATGTTCTCCAATACAGCAGAGTTTTAGAGCCCAAACCTGAAATCATTATCAAATCATTAAGGAATTGTGAATGAGGATATTCAGTGCTACGGGGATATAAAAATATTTTCTTAGACGCGGTAAAAATTATAGCATTTAATTGTTAGGCGAAGTTTCTTGAAAACGTATTAAAAAAAAATCAAAATACGTTTTCATAAATATTATCTACTTTAAAACGTCAGGGGTTCTGGTCATCCACTCTTTAGAATAGCCATTCAATTATGTGTTTTTAAGCGTATTTTCAAATGTACGGGGTTCTCTTTTTAAATGTCAGCTCAACATACCGACGACAACTCGTGACGTCACAGACGGAGTAATAAAAAATGATCAAATTAAAAAAATCGTGGCGGTTGTAAAATAAAACATAAAAATAAAAGATACAGTTATAATGGTGTAATAACTTATATTTACATATAATTTACTAATTAAAAATACTTGGTACACTTCCACTTACACGACCACTTAGCGCTTTCACCGTCTAATGGGTATCTTCAGACTGGTAAACATTATACATTTAGGACATTTTTGTAGGAAATTTTACATGTCTGACATACAAGTTATTACATCATTACAATGGAATTCCATCAAGAATTGTCAATAAATAATTTTAATCAAATACTGTTATAAGTTTTACTAAATTGATAATAATAAATAAATGCTGATTTAATTCATGCATTTGTGTCTAGGCAGATAAAGAACGCAGTTCAGAACCCTGGACAGGTGTTTCCGCCCGGATAGCTGCTTTCGGGCAAAAATCCAGAATAAAAAAAATGAGTAGAGATAATGCCGCCTATCGTTTCCGAGGTCCTGGGTTCAATTACTGGCAGGTTAGATGTGAAATATTGATATTAAACTTTGTTTCAACTACAGCATTTTATCGATCTTGGACTGGAAGCTCAAAGTCTGATCGGCTTTCCTTCGAGTAACAGATGATCTTAGTACGTTGCATTCGGTTTACTAATGCAATGCCGTATTGATTTTGGTTAAACTCTCATAACGGTTGAGATCAGTGTTTTTGGTCATAGAATTAGTAAGTTGATGTATTTAATGTTTAATTATGTACACACATCCGCTCCTAAGTGGAGCGAGTGGACATCACCAGTTGCCTCCAGGAGACCCTATCGCCAGCCATCACTTTTGCCCCCTCCTTCATCAATCTAGCGCCCCTTGGTTCCGCCGAATAAAGTAGAAAGATCGTCATCGACGGCCTTCCAGGACGGCGGTTTGGAACAGGCAACTTGAGGCATGCGTAGCACGTGTCCAAGCCATGTCCACTGCCGCATTCTTAAGTCGATATGTTAAACGAATTTAACTGATTAGACACAAAATAATCAACATTTTATCAGGGACTATGAAATCAAATATTTCTCAAACAAATAATAATTAAAAATGTAATAAAAATAAAATAAATTTATTTCGCTTAATGATTTCTAAATAAATAAATATCGTAAATTAAAGAATGTAAATGGATTATACCCATGGAGAAAGGAGAAAAAAAAGAAATAATAAATAAATAAAACTAAATACAATTTAGGATTTTATTTTCTCAATCAATATGAAAGTATGAACGATTAGGCAACACAATATTATTTTGTGAACAAATCTGTCGATCAAATCTAGGATTGCTTAATATAATAAAGACTTAAAATAACTGGGTTATTTCTTTAATTGAAAGTATTAATAAATTATGAAAGTTCCGTCCCCGAAAAATATTTGGTAAAAAACGACATAAGGCATCGGTTGATGTAATCGACTTTTTGTCCATGTAAAGGAATATGAAAGTGAAACGTCACGTAACTGTACGAGTGCACAGCGAAGGGTAAACTGGGGCTTACATCAATTAATTAATGCACTGTATAGACTCCCGTGTCCTGGTGGAATGAAAAATAAAGTTTTTTTATTTTTATTATTATTTTACACAGAACACCTAGGGATCGAAGGGAATCGAACCTGGAACCTTTCGGGCGTGAGTCAAGTATCTTAACCCATACACCATGGAGAGTTCTGTATGTGTACCTAATCGCAATAATTTCAGATGTTTTTTTCTGCGTTACTATATAACCTCCTGTTGAAACCTGTTGTTGTATACAAAGATTTGGAAACACCCCTTTCAAATGTTATTTATGTATTTGTTTGCTATTTTTTTCTAAAAGGAGAGAGAAAAAACGAATTGATAGAATATTATATTTATAATTATATAACGTGATTAATAATAACTAACAATTGATATTTATACCCTTGTCAACACTCGATGGTGTATGGGGCACTGCTTTGGAAGGTACACTAAATGCGGCAAATATCGATCATCTGTTAAACGAAGGTAAGGTGATCAACCTTATGCTTCAGGTGACAGTCTAGGAACATTAAATATTTCAGTGTAGAACCACCTTTCTAATCAATATTTCACAACTAATAATATTTTTATATTAAATAAATGTAATGTAGAAAATAAAACTGGGTACGTAAAAATAAAAATAAATAATTGAGTAGGAGTGTTGTTTTTTTCTTTTTATTTTAACAAAATACTCGACTTAGTGGACAGTTTATTTAGTTTGTTTAACCATCACGACCCCATTTCCTCTAACAACATTTATCAACAAAAAAAAACAAGTAGTAAAAATAATCTCTCCAATGACTTGTGATAGTTTAAAAATTCTTGTCTCGTAAGCTTTCGTTATTATTGCAAATGGCAAACGAGTTTGTCGAACGATAAAAAATACTTACGTAAAATGTTTTTTATACGAAAGTGCACTAAAATGGTAGTTTTTTTGGCGCTTTGCATTGGATAATAAATTATGACATACAATCGTTGACATTTAACGTATTCGTAAAAAAATATAAAATTTATAAAATGTGGTCGGTAAAATTAAGTCAACTAAAAAAAACTCCACAACTATTTAGCCGACTACTTGAAAAATTTATTTGGAGACAAATTTAAAATCAACATTAAAAAGTACATGATGACTACACTGACCAAATGAGACATAACTTTAATTGACCTAATAATATGTCATGTTTATATAACCCTAACAGGTTTTTAAAATTATGAAAGAGCGCAAAAAAAACATGTTTTTTGTATTTATATAATAGGTATAAATAGATTTTTGTCTTAACGTGAATTTCAGGTAGGTCATTACAATTACATGTATATGTTTATTAAATAGATGGTTATCGACATTCAGTTGCAAATATTTTGTACAATGGAAAAATAATACGTAGATACGTATTTAAAAAAAACAACATTTTCTTTGTTATTCCCAATGTATTTCTTTACGAATGATATAATATTACAGTTGTTTCGATAGAATTCGATAACAAATTGAAATTGTAGGAATCATATCACATTTTTAATTGATTTATTTTCACATCGCTGTATTTTTGTTTCTTAATAAAGCTGTAAATCAAAATCAGTTAAAGTGTGACTTTTTATTTCATATTACGTCTCGCACGTTTTTATGATTTAAGAAGATTGCGGTCCCGCGGTAGTGTGGCGGACTCCGGATCGAGAGGTCCGAGGTTCAAGCCCCGCTCTACCACAATTTGTTTCCCATTTTCAACGCTGTTGTTTACGACTATTATGAAACGACCCTTAAATTAAAATAATTGGGTAAATTAAATGTACGCTTCTTGAAAAAAAATACTACCTGCCTACCCATTATACGAATTTCTTAATAAAATGAATATGATCAGCGATTAGGTACCGAGTAATGATTATAATTTATATAAAAATGTGAACACGATGAGTTTTCATTTGTAAAACATAATTGTTATAAAATCAAGTTCTGTAGGCTATTAATTGTAGGCAACGACGCCCCGCATTAAATTAATTTTTGGGATTGATGTTACTCGCCATTAAGAATAATAAAATTTAACGCACAGCAATAATGTTATTAGTATTTTGATTAGATTTTTTTAAAACGTGTTGATTAAAAATCTGTTGTTATCACTTTAGCTTTAATTTATAGATTAATTAAACTATTGTGTTCAGCGATTTACGGGTGGGATGTAGAATAATGCGATAACTTCAATTTTAGAGATGACTGTTTCTGACCATGACCCATCGTCATTTTTGATCTGATTTTTAACCTATTTAGTATTTATACTTAACTTTGTGGGTTACTTAAATTAGTTATTTTACAATGAAAGGACAAACATCTTAATATATGCGGAGAAGTTGAACTGGACTGAAAAGTATTTGGTCTTAGTGGGTAACTTTAGTCATAAGTAGCTTTAAATATATTTAATACCTACTGCAGCACTGAAACTGAACCAAAAAAGGGTAAAATTTGAAATGGGATTATAAACGCATAGAATTAAGAATAATCTAGAAACCGCATATGCACTTCAAACAGAAGGCGACTAAACTACTCTTAAAAAAGCAGTTTTACGTTTTGACCCATTAGTTTCTTTGTAGACGTCGCTTAGTACGCAACTCCCGACTTGAATTTTAATATGCCGTGATGTGTCGTTTAAAAGTGTAGAAATGCTGCTGGGATCAACAAGAAACATGATGGGATCACATTTCATATGTAATTAGGAAATGAATGTGTAAGTACCAAATGCATTACTCAATTTTTAAATTATTTTTTCACCTTTCAGATTGTCAAAGAAAACAAAAAATTGATATTTTATTAGTGTTGCCAGGGTAGTCTATTTTTTACGCTACTTTTTTTATAAGTAAGAACATCGGTTTTCATTGATTAAGTGGAATTTTAGCTTAAACTTATTACATCAGAAATAAAAAAATAGTTCATAAGATGATTTTTATTTTTCTACTTAAGTACCTTGAATTATATGACTATATAATTCAAGGTACTTAATCATTCAATCCATCTAACCTTCACATTCGTTTGAAAATACCCTAACAAGGCGAAACAATTGTTACGAAGTTTTTGTTTTTATGTTTTTATAATAAATAATATTTGATGTTTTAAAGATAATGTCGTTGAAATTACCTCCACGGCGTTGTTTAATACGAGGTCTATTTTTTATTAGTTCTTGCATTAGATGAGCAAAGTAGGGTAACAAAAATTTACTACCCTAGCAACACTAACGAAATTTCCATTTTGTTTCATCGACAATCTGACAGATGGAAAAATAATTCATTTTTTAAGTAGTGCATTTGCTACTTAAACATTCGCTTGCTAATTACACATGAAATGTGATACCATCCTGTTTTTTTAAGATCCTAGCAGTATTTCTCTACTTTAAAAGGACACAATACGGCATACTTGAATTCAAATCAGGAGTTGCGTACTGAGCGACGTCTACAAAGAAACTAATGGGTCGAAACGTAAACCTACTCATTTATGAGTAGTTTAGTCGCCTTCTGTTTGATGTGCGTATGCGGTTTCTGGACTATGCTTAATTCTATGGTTGTGACGATAAAGCAATTGGATTTATGATAAATATAATATATTGAGAACACAAATCGGAACAAAATTGATACAATAATAACTAACATATTTTTTTTTATTTTCTGTACGGACACGTTAAACAAGGAGGTACCGCGTTTGGTTTTCGTTGAGATCACAATAATTCATTTTAATATTTTTCACGCCTGGGTGTCCTTTTCGTTTCAACAGAAAAACACAATTATCGTATTTGTTACTGAAAAGTTTAATATGATGTTATTCTTATGGATTTGCATGAATAGTGGGTGTACTATGTGGGTTATTGCAAACCGTGGGTTTTCTGGAAATAATATATTACTATTAGTTACTAAAACCAGAAATATATTCATTATGATGTAATTCTCGATTCAGCAACACAAAGCTGGAGTATTTCAATGTTACATTATTTAAAAAAATATTCACTCGAAATGAAATAAATGATTCATGATATTGTTCAATCAGGGTAAATCGAATTCTTAAACGCCTCTGTTATTATTTCTAGTCGAAATGTTATCTCGATCGCCAATTATTGGTGACGGGTTAATTGATTGTTTGAATAAAGTTAATGTCAGCATATTACGTAGACTTTTTAAAAAGTTTATTCCGAAAAAGAACACTCGCTGCTGTCGGACAAAAGAGAAATATAAGTGTTTACAAAATGAATCATGTGACGTTTTTTTATTTATTTCGTCTGATTTAAACGTTTCGCTGGCAGTTTTTGTTTACTAAATACCAGAATTGCACTGTAGTTCGAACTGATTTCTGGGATTTCCCAAACATGATATAGTAATCATATTTTTAACATTTTTTAAAATTATTTTTTTACGCCCATAAGGCTTTTACATACATGGAAGTTATATAAAACATGAATATATAAACAAGATAAAATAAAGTATTAGTGTTAAGAAGTATAGTTGGTATAAAAATAAAAAGATGTGTATAAACCAATATAAATTTAAAAAAATACAAAATAAAGAAGTAAAATATAGAACTGTGTTTAGAAGTTAGTTGGTTTAAAAAAATAAAATAATGTCGATTCTTTTTTTTCCTTGACGGTAAATATAATACAATTATGGGAGAAAAATTGGAGAAAAACAAACTGTTTGAAAAACGTATTTAAAATAAAAAACCTCAAACAAAAATGTTTTTTTAAGCAAAATCACCTTTTGAAAACGAACAGATTTAGAAATGAGGACAATATCAATGATTATACTTTAAAATGTTACATGTGTACGCGGTTGTTGTATAAATAATTTGATAGTCCTAGATTTTTAAAGATCTGTATAATAAGCTCGATTTACTATACATAAATGATTTTTTTATCTGTAAAGTATTCTTGAGTAGAACAAACAAACAAACAATAATTTTGATAAAATAATAACCAAATATTTTTACTGCAAGGCCTTTGTTTCATTTATTGGAATGTTTATTTTTAACAGTACCTTGCTACCCATGTATTTTTGACCAAACATTATTTCATCATCATCATTTCCTTTCCGCACCTCATGGTGCATAGCGCACGGAATTGGTATACCAATCGCAGCGTATCTTGATCATTTTTATTGCATGAAGGTAAGATGATCAGTTTTACGCTGAAGCGTAAGCTGACCTGAAGGTCAAATCAACCATGTCGGGAATCGAACCACGAGGCTGACTAAATTATATAGTGTTTGATTAATCAATGAATGTTAAGAATAATTATTAGACATTTTAGTTACGGTAAGTTGTTTAGTAATGTATTGTTGCGAGTAAATGTTAAAATGGCTAATTACATTAAATTAATACATACTTTGATTTGCGAATTTTAAAAATCGAAATATTCGTTCGATAATCGTAAGATGATCCGTCAGATCACGTCAACAACCGACGCCTATCGAAAAATTTAAGCAAGATTCAATATTTTCCTATTTTTTCTAAGGTAAATAATAGTTTTTTCACATGTTATAGAAAAGGATTGATCATGCAAGATAAAAAAGTAAAATAACACACATGTCTGCAGGAAATATCACACTTTTAATTCATCGTTTGCACTCATTGATCTGTCAAAATTCGCGCGCCGGTTAAAAATAGCATTGCGTTAGGAAATCACCACACGCGGCATCCACAGCGCCTGACGGACTACTGATTACTGATTACGAAACTGGCGACAAAGTGATACCGGCAGTCGAACTCCCGCCAAAGCGAAGCGCGCGATTAGCCGAGATCCCTCCCACGGGTTGCGAGCAGCGAGTAGCGAGTTGAGAGTTGCAACCTCCCGCGCGACTTCTCGGGCCGCAGTCAGCCCAGTCGGGAGGACCGCACGGCGTTTCGTTTCGTGCAAGCTGAGACGCTAGAAATTCACTTTTGCACTCTCGAATGATGCTGTCATGGACGTATCAACGTAACAAAGTCAAACTTAATAAGAGCCACGTTGCAAGAACCACAAGCTCAGGAGGTTGCTGACTACTTTCCTCGGAGAAATTGGTCGCTGAGAGTCTGAGGGGTTGATGGTGGCTGTTAGATGGCCAATACATGTTCTAATTTAAATTGTTAAAATATATTTTTAGTTTTTTACTGATTTAATTTTTAAGATCCTCGTGACTTTTTAATTTGCTTTAACAATGTATTATTTTTTTATTACATCTTTTACTTTATTTTTTAATATGTTTTTTTTCTCTTTCTACTCGGTATTTTGCTATGTTTTTTTTTTTAAATATGCTTTTTGCTATAAACATACATTCATTTTTTTACTATGACTTTAAATATGTTTCTTACTATGTATTCTGTTTTTAATTTGCATTTTACTGAGTTTCAAAATATTTTTATATACATATTTATATATTTTTAATATTTTTTAAATTATGTTTTCACTACATTTTTACTATGTTTTTAGTATGTTTTTACTACATTTTTTACCATATTTTTACTGCATTTTTTACTTTGTCCTCTATCTTTATGACCGTTTCTTTATATAGATCAATGTTTTTTAGATTTTTTTACTGTCTTAGAACGGGGTAAATAACTCTTGTTAGGCAGTCAAAGTAACTTTGTATAAACTATAATTTTGTGTATGTAATATAATGATAATAAATAAATAAAATAAAGTTGGGTGACCAAAACAAACGTCGACTAATGGGTTCATCCGAAAGTATTAACATACTTATGTGATTACTATTTGATTTATTCTCTCATTATCTCGCCACAATCGAGGTTGTATTTTGAGATTTAAGTGTTTGTTTTGGTTCCGTTTCTTTGAAAGCTATGCATTTTTTTTTCTAGCAACAAATTTTAATTATGAAACGTGCTCATCGGGGGCGTGCGGTAGGATTTTTTAGAGAAGCAATTAATATATAAGTAATTGGTACATAGTAATATACACTGCTCTTAAGAAATTAAAGACAAACTAAATACCATATACATATTATCAGAAATAATAACAATAATTCCAAATATCTAGTAATCAATTGTGATAACAAATCAACCAACTTCACTTCATAAACTATAATAAATAGCAGTGAAGTATTTTGTGGCGTTATATTTTATTTGACTAAAATGCAGTGAAACCAAAATAGAGATTATCTTGTTAAAAAACATGACTTTTCAACTAAAAATAATTGCTCATTATTTGAATCCAAAAAATTAATATTTGAGGTAGATTACAAACTTTTTTCTTATACCAAATCAACATTTTATTGATGTTATGTTTGGATTGAATTCTACATTTTATTTTGTATTCCTATTCTACCACAAAATAATAATGTTATGTTTAGCGCCAAAATACCAAAATCGTATCTGTGCTGCGCGGCGTTGCGTCCGCATCGCATCTAAACTACGAACATGAAAAATAATGTAATGGTATATTTCAATTGCTTAGTGAGAATTTTAGTCTGCGACTGCTCGCGGATCGAACGTTCAGTAGCGATTATTAATACAATTATCATTACATTATTTGTTCATAGTTATCTAAATGTTAGGTTTTATGACTGATGATTATTTTATTAAACATGCTATTTTATAAACATTATTTGGCTGAATTTAGGGGAACCAACGGTTCCATGCATTCTATGAACGGACTGCATATGGTGCTCATATACGAGTATATAATATAAAAGTACATATAAATTCAGTAACTAATTTAGTAGGTCACCTTTTTAAAAAAAAAGTTTGAGATTTAAAAAAAAACCGTTGAAACATGTTTTTACATTTTTTTATAATATAAACATGTACTTTTATCTAGATTTTAATTTAATGAGAATATTTATTTCAGTGAACAACATATCACGTAATTTTTGAAAAAAACATATTTCAAATAAATTTTGTGAAATGAAACACATCGTACGAGTGGGTTTCAAAACCTTTTAGAATGTTTAGCGTCGAGCGTAAAACGAAACACTGTGCGCCGGCGAGGGTCAGCAGAACCAGAAGCAGAGCGAAAGTCCGTCCATCCGCGTCCCCATCATCTACCAGTGTATAGACTGTGCGGCGCAAGGGTCGCTAACTATATTAGACCCGAGATCGACTTTTTTCTGTCCAGTGTCCGTGTTGGCACTGCGATTGCAGCGTGTCTAGATCATTTTAGTTAAATAGAAGATATGGTGAACAGTCTTACGCTTCAGGAAACCAATCAAAGGGTTATGACAATATCATAGTGTAAAAACAAATATTTCACGTTGAATCTTTGTCGGGGTCTGAATCCTGTCGGATTAAAAATTTGGACCCCGATGATTCGAAAATACTCGTATAGGGCACTGGTTATATTTCAAATTCAGTACTGTATTTTTTTAATATTTCCGTATGTTTAATTTAAATTCTATTTTCACAAATGAAAGCATTGAAAATGACCCCATAAAATTATCAAACTTGACAAATTCAAAATATTTAACTTAAATAAGTTGAATTGAAAAAAAATGCAATATCGTACATTTTGAAATGAAGAAAAAATATCATAAAATTTAAGCCTTTCCACTTAGAAAAAAAGTGACATTTCCTCAAGAAAAATTGCAGTGATAAAGTAAAATCACTCAACAGGAAAAAGCCAAGAACCGTTGATGAACCACAAAGCTACATCTAAGGTACCCCGTGACCAGCTCAAAGATTTTGGTTTTCATGTATCACCAGTTACAGTCAGAAGAAGGTTCTTTGAAAGTAGTCTAAAAGGATATCGTCCAAGAAAGAAACAAGATTACGCCAACAATGGCGTAACAGCAGCAAAAAACTACTATTTAAATAAAGGACTTAAGGTTTTAAGAATTGGATAATAGAAGACAGGAAAAACGTACAATACGTATAATTGATACCTAAATAATATGATTTTGAAAAAAACGTTTTTGTGTATTTTACATATTTTTATAGAAGTCATTCTGAAAAATGTTTGAGGATATCAAATATTTGAATATAAAACCATTATAAAACGTATGAAAATACATCCTTTTCAATGAAAATGAATCATATTTTTTAATGCACAATGTATATTTAATTATTTGTTATGCTTCAGTGACGAATGCATCTTTTCAAAATTGAAAGAGAGTAGCCAACACATTTGAAGAAAACCAGAGGAGGCGTTCAAAGCAGATTGTCTCAAGCAAACTGTAAAACATCCAACCGCTGTTATGGTGTGGGGTGTTATATCTGTTCATGGTTCAGGTAGACTATATATTGTAAAAGAAAACACGAATCATGTGCAGTACATAAAAGTATTAAAAAGTAAGCTTTTACCTCTAATCAAATAAATGGATGGTACCCATAGGGGGACGGTATTTTATGCAAGACGGGGGCTCTCCATCATAAAGCGGAAAATACAACATTTTTATCACAACATTTTTAGCAAATAAAGACGTCAAAACATTACCGCGACCAGATAATAGTCCAAACATGAATCTCATTGAAAAGCCATGGGCAGTAGTTAAAAACAAAAAGAGAGCATTACCAGTAATCTGAAACATTAAAACTTTGTAATAGCACCCCGATATCCACAATTACTGTAAAACTCTTATTTTAAGTATGCCCAAAAGGATGAAAATGTTAATTAATAATAAAGGGATGCATTAAAAGCAATATTAAATTATTACACATGGATTTGTGCCATTTTTCTATATATATATAACCTATATATTATAACCTCTTTTTGCCTTATATGCCCGTCGATATCAACCGCGACCGGTTGGCCACCGTTGCTGTATCGGGTAGCAATAGGAAGCCGCTCCGTACTGTCGCATGCCGCATGCCGCACGCCGCGTCGTCGGACGTCGGACGTCGGACAGTCACGGACGATAGTGAAAGTAAACCTTTGTTTTCTATACACTGCAGGAATGTACGTACTACTGTTGACTGGAATGGACAAAGAGAGCCATTTGTTTGTTTTGTTCAATAAATTTCATTTTGATTTCTGTCATTAGTTTCGCCAAATAAACATGCGCACATGTTCCTGTTGCACATACCAACACTATATTTTATTACGCCCGAGTGGAGAAATCCACAATCCTAACAACCAATTAATATATGACTATCTAAGCATTTACAAGGATTATAACCAAACATCGATGAAGCTCGCAACCCATCAAGCCACTTCTTCCGAGAAGGCGCACGCACAGAGGAGGAAGACGTTAAAATGCAGAATTGCGACATGGAATGTAAGGGGACGCTTGGGGGAAAAGATGAACGAACTGTGAGATGCGATGAAGTTATAATGTATTATGCTATCCCATTGAATCATATATAAATTTATTGTATTTTCGCATGTGCATATATATTGTGTATGTATATGTGTATATATATGTTATGTATATGTATGGATATGTGTGTATATATGTATGTATGTGTATATGTATGTATGTAGTATATTTAATAGTCTTGATATATTTAACACTCCATTCAATATGTACAGAAGAGAATTAATTGGCTTGATTCATGCTCTTCATTCATAATTCATTTAATCATTAAATCAAATGCAATTTTCCGCTCTCACTTTCCTTCAATCATCCTTTACCACTCCTTATCAATTTCCTTCTTTTCCTTTCCACTATCTCCTTGTTTTATCCATATTTATCTTATTTTAATATATAGTATATTTATTATTTATATAGTTTAAACTTCAAGCCGTCGTCGCTTTATTACAGTATTATTTAGTGAATACATATAATTGGATGGCAGGCCCTACTATGTATACATTTTATATGGTTTTTAAAAAAATATATTCATTTAACCTGTACATCTGTCTGTATTCGAAATAAATAAAATAAAATAAAATAAATAAAATGTATGCTATATATTTATATATTTAATTGTATTTTTACATATAATGTAAACTGTAATATTTTTTTTTCTTTTCTTCTCTTTTGGGCTATAACTGTTTTTCTATTTCTTCAATATTATTTTTATTCATAGGAAACATATTCGAAAACCATATTTGCCGC
Source organism: Micrasema longulum (assembly GCF_059751315.1). Lineage (NCBI taxonomy): Eukaryota > Metazoa > Arthropoda > Insecta > Trichoptera > Brachycentridae > Micrasema > Micrasema longulum. The sequence continues at coordinate 455,237 of NW_028277458.1, read as the reverse complement.
AACAAATCGGTTTCTTAGAACAGGCATTTGCCCATATAGGAACCGATTGCAACATTAGGCATACTAATATTTCTGGCTTGCCGACCCTTCATATACTGAGCCTACTCCTAGTACAAGCAGAATTTGCAAGAGTGTTTTTTGTTCCATTTTTGTAACAATGTATGTATAAAGTAATAAATAAAAAAATAAAAAAATGTGTGTTATGGAAAGCTCAAAAAGGAGAAGCGGTTCGATAGAGCGCGGTGACGCTCTAGTTCTTCGGTACGGGGGGATTTTGTCGGCTGCATTTTTGTCACCCAGAACAATATAATATTTGCAAGAGGATGTCTTTTTAAGTCTATAGTACAAGAGAATAGGCTCAAGGGTGGAATGCGGAAATTATAGAGCAATCAGCCTTAGGAGCGCTGTTGGCAAAACGAATGGACGAATTCATATTGAGAGAGTGACAAGAGTTACTAAGGATAGAGTGTGGGATATGGTTTTATGAATAGAAAAGGATACATGGATCAAATATTTGTTTTACGAAATACTATTTTGCAAAAAGCATTGACAGAGATAAATTATGAAAGGTGTTATCGGAGTATGGAGTGAACGGAAATCTGAGATGTAGAGCGAATGGACAGCAAAAGATCGAGTAAAAAGATTATCTCACGCGAATGTTGATGGATGCAGAAATAGAGGAAGACCGAGAAAGACATGGCATGACCAAATCCAACCAACGTTTCAAGATGGACATCTCAATAGTCGGAATAATCGAGGCGCGTGCATAAGAAGATGTATGAATGGAAGCGAGATCCGAATGCAAAGACAGAGAAGTATAGCGTTCTATCCTCTCTGCGTAGCCTTGCGGGGAAATGGCGTAATGGTTTGTTTGTATAACCAGTCAATGTCAGGACGCGATCACTTTACATACTGTGTAACATTATCCATTCTGCTTAAACATTCATATTTCTTTAATTCTTCCTTATGTTGATTTTTGTAAAGTAAAAAACCTGAAGCCCATATTATGGGTAAAATTCATCCGAACCATTAATTTGTTCTTCTTATATTGGTTATCAACAATGTTTTCAATAACTACAATTTTAACGATAAAATAAAAAACAATATTTCAGGAAACTGAAAATCTTTGTAGACAAATTATACGGGATTGACATCAAAAATAAATTCAATTTTAATTTAATTATAATTAATTTAGAAATAAAATTCTAATTTAAGTTAAAATAAAATTCAAAATTAAAATTAAAATTAAATTAAAAATTAAAATTAACATTTAAATTTAAATTTAAACTTAAATTAAAATATTAATTTAAATAAAATACAATATTAATTTAATTAAAATTAAGATAAAGTTTTGTTCAAATATTACATGTTTTTCCAACAGAAGTGAATATGAAATTCTAGGCATTTACAGAGCTTATGACCTTTAATCAGTTGGGTTAAGTAGTTCGATTCAAATATCAAAGTGGATCAAGATTTCAGGGCCGTATCAAAATGTTAAGTAAATATATTACAGGCTACCGACGCGACGAAGAGACTTTACATTTTCTTTGTAATTTTTATTTATATACATAAAAAAAAAAAAAACAATATTCAAAAGATAATGTTGTCTAATCGCGGCCCTGGACGCTAGTAAACGCTATGTTTATCGGTATATGTCAAGACGGTATAAAGTGAAATCGATATATAAATAAGAAAATGTGTTTTTTATGTGTATGAAAATTTAAAGTATCTTCTTTGGTAACCTGTAATTAAACGTGCTTCGAAAAAAAGTATTCATATTATACTCGTATATCGCACGCAGAAAAGTTAATTTAACTTTGTAGATAAAATGGAAGACAAATGTTTACTTTCTATTGTAAATCAGGCTCAGGGCTGATATTCCAAACGCAGTTAAAGAGCAGTATAGCGCGATTTTACGCACTAAATACCCGCTATAGCGCGCTGTAAATGCGTCCGGAATACCAGCCCAGGTCTTTAATTTCCGCCTTTATTTATTTAAATCTTAAAGTAGGGCACACATATCATACATATTGTTATGTGGGTTCTAATAATAACATTGCAAATATATTTAATTTATAAATTGTTTATCACATATGTCTTGACCATTATTTTTAATTTTGATATGTTTTTTTCTTCATAAATATTTTTTTCCATTTCGTAATACTTTTTAATTGCTTTAAATAAAATTGAATTTTGTGACTTTGCCTTTTTCCTAAATGGAAGTCTAATTTTGTTCTTTTCTCTAGTATTGCGATCGTGTTCATGCTGGTTCCGATCAATTTTTTTCCAAAATTCTGTTTTTTTATTAGAGTTTATAATTTTATGAAAAAATATCATTGTATTGTAAAATATTCCACAGCTCTATCGTTAAAAAATATCCAATATTGAGAAAATGAATATTCTTCTCTAAATTCGAGTAAGTGATTTGTACTATTTATTCATTGATAGCTTATAAAGTCTCATACTACAATGCAAACGTCAAGCGTGTTAAAGCGTGTGTATGTGTATGTGTAAAGATACATGTATACATAATTTGAATGAAAAAAGGAGGCGGCAATAATCATAAATACATAAAACAATTATATGTACGTACCAATTGACAGTGCCAAAATCCAGGTCCTCCCACAAGCGAAAAAGTGAACTCCTCTGAACTTGGAACGTCAGAACAAATAACACGGAAATATTTTCATTGCCAGAGAAGCCTACATACACTCGGAACAATGCAGTTACTAGGCTTCTGGTAATTTTCCTAATCGTTCCATCGAGGAAACACTGAACCGAAGCTGGGAAAACACCAATAAACAAAGGATCATAGAAACTTCGCTTCTCGGTCATCTATTTCTTGTATTTTGTTATTTACTGAGGTTGAGATACAAAAAAATTATCATGTTTGTTTAAATGAATCACCATCGCTATGGTTCCCTTTCCGCATCTAATGGTACATAGGGCGCTGTATTAATACTCCGAACACATCACATCTTGATCATTTTTGTTACACGAAGGTAAGATGATCAGCATTACGCTTCAATTGCCAGTCCTGGGACTACGAAATATTCCAGAGTGAAAAAAAACTTTTTCATGTCAACCATGTCGGGATTCGAACCTGAGACCGCATGCGATGCGAATATACGAACGAGAGAGTAATCGACAGTATCTCGAGTATGGTCAAACGTTCGTAGACATGGCTTGAAATCATTAAGTTTGAAATCTATTGCAAAAATGAGGGAAAACATTTTGGATCCACGGGCTATATAAATCCCTAGGGATCTATAAGTCTAGACTTCTATATTCCCTCACTGTAATGGGCATACTCGAGATATTGTTAATTCAACAAGCTTGTGTAAAGGGAAGTATGAAAGCGGATAAGTGGTTTTAGACGTTTCCTAGCAGGTAAAATAGTTCAGGCAGATGAATCTCAGATACATAATCAGAGTTTTAGCTCATTTTCTTCACACGGTTCAATAGATGAAAGAGTTAAGTGCATGCGAATGTTTAAAATAATATTGGTTAAGTCAATTTTTGTAGCGGTTGTCTCGATCATTTTATTTTCGGGTCATTCCCAAATGATCTTTAACCCTACGGTAAAATCAGTTTTTCAACATTATTTGTTTACATATAGTTTTTTAATATCACTCACTCGATTGAAAGCAATCGCAACAGAGAGTGAAAATATTTTTGAGGTGGATATATGGAAGTCTAGGCACACCCGTCATCGGCTAGTCCAAGCGGCCACAGCTCACCCTGTGACATTCACCATTCTGCCGATTTCCAAAGACTCGATGATGAAAAGATCGAGAAAACAGCTAAAAATCTGTTTTCAACAATATTATTACAAGTACTATTATAAATTTCGTTTAATTTCTGATATCAATAAAAAATATCAACTGAGTTCGTTACTTCTAGGAATAACTTGCGCGGAACCATAATGAACCGGAAAAGTGGCGCGGCTTTGGTCGTGCGACACGTTCTCGCAATAATAACTCGGATTAAGTTTACGATTAAATAACTTCTTTATTTATCGCCATCTGATAAAGGATGTTTCGTGTGTTCAAGAAGAATCCCGTTACACAAAGGATATTTTTAGTTAATGTGTCTGCTCTGTTACATAAGTTCGACGAACCGAGGTGAGCGTCGCGTCGCGTCGTTGGGTTAGTGTAAGAGTAACGCGTAGGATGTTGCCAAGGATCAGACGCCATGTTTTCTTAACACGGAACGCACCATTTATGGGAGGACTTAAGTCCCTCGATACAGTGAGAAATATTCCAACAAATGTATATGTCTCATTGCAGTAGTGGTTTTTTTCTCACTGGCTATTTCCGCGTCAAGATTAATCGTCCTGATCACATCCCACGCTGATTCGATACGATTACAATTGTTTTATTATTACACTACTATATAAATAAATACGTATTTAAAAAAAAAACAAGGCCATACCTAAAATTTGTAAAAATAAAACAAAAAAAATGAATACGAAGCAGTAGCGAACATTTATTTTCTCAGATTCAACAAATATTAGGTGCATATATATATGTAGCTATGTATATATATATATAACTATTATGTGGCTTGATTTGTTTATATATTTTTAATGGGTTTCAGTTTTATTTACTTGTTTGTTTATTTGTTTTTCAACAATATTTTGAGTTTGCCTAAATTTTCGTAGACAAGGACTGAATTCAACCCCTTAGGGAGCTGTTAATATTAATATATTACAAAAGGCTTGGAGAACATTTTGAGGAAGGGAATATATAAGTCTAGGCATCCACAGAGCTTATGACCTGTCATTGGCTGGTTTAAGCGACCACTTTATACACTGTGTAACATTAACCATTCTGCGTATATTTGAACATCTGTATTTCTTAGACTCTTCCATTTGTTGACGTTTGTGTAGTTAAAGAGCTGAAACCTTTATTGTTGCAGGTGTTCATTTGATTTAATTTTTTCACCTACATACTACACCCGCAACAATAAAGGCATAAAAAAAACATGCTTCAGGTCGTAGGTTCGATTCCTGGATGGGTGAACGTGAAGTATTGATTTTGAAGGTGGTATTACCCCACACTGTAATGTTTTATAGTTCCTGGACTGGCAACTGAAGCGTAAGGACTTATCTTTGTACCTGATCAAGATACGCCGCAAGTAAAGTATCATATCAGTGCTCTATGCACCACTGGGTGCGCATAGGGAAATCATAAGCATCGACTTATCACAAAATTCTTACAGATGCAATTCTGTAACTGACCAGCGTAAAATATGTTATTATGTTAAATAATTAATTTAAAAATTGCCGACAGAATTTTTAGGGAAATAATAAAATTTGACGTTTGGTTATTTTAAAATAACCGAGATTCGTTTTTTAATTTTGAATCTTTAAAAAACAATAATCAGTTGTTTAAAACTCATTATGTTTAAGTGTGAGTTTGGATTTTTTTTCCGCATGAATTTTTTTTTCCATGTTACGTTTTTAATTGCTTTAAGCTTGTATAAAATTGAATTTTGTGACTTAGCTTTTATCCTAGATGGGATGAGTCTGATTTTTACCCTTTTTCTGGAGTTGTGAACATGTCCATGTTGGCTTGGATAATTTTTTTATCATTTAGGTATCCTATATCATCTGTATGTTTTTACTTATGAAATAATACTATAATTTTACTTAGATAATACTCACCTTCGCTAAGAATTATAATGCAACATTACATTATGAAAATATTTTATATAATTAAAAAAAGTTAGTTTACAAACATTTATAAGTAAATCATTGATTTTGAGAAAGCTTTTGATTCTGTATAGATATGGGCAGTAATGTAAGGTTTAGATAATTGTAGAGTGGATCACAGGTACTCAGAACTCCCAAAAAACATATATAATAATGCCACCTCTATTGTACAGCTCCATGAACCGAGCGGAAAGTTCCGCATAAGAAGAGGAGTAAGACAGGGTAATACAATATTCCCCAAATTATTTACACTAGCTCTGGAAGATATCTTCAAAACCTTTGACTGGATCAACAAGGGTATTAAATCATTGGCAATCTCAGATTCGCGGATGATATAGTCCTATTTGCTAAAGATGAGAAAGAACTCGAAAACGTGATAAACGAAGTTAATACAGCATCCCTGAAAATAGGCTTAAAAATGAATGCTTCAAAAACTAAAGAAATGAGTGATGCCAACCAATCATGTAACATCTTAGTAAATGGACAAATCATTGAAAAGATTGATAGTTATATATACTTAGAACACGAAAATAAGGCGAGGTTTAACACGGGATGCCTTTGGTAAGCTCTCATATATCCTAAAATCTCCAAAGTATTCACATTACTTAAAGAAGAAACTTTTTGATGCTTGTGTTCTCCCTGTATTGACATATTTTTACACAAATTATCAGTGACCCAGAGAGCCATGGAAAGGAGAATGCTGGGTATTTCGTTGAGAGACAGAAATACCAATACATGGATTAGAGCGAGAACAAAGGTCACCGATGTGGTCCATAGGGCTACCAACCAGAAATGGAGCTGGGCTGGTCATATAGAGAATCACAGACTCTAGATGGACCAAAAAAGTCCTGGAATGGCGACCCAGAACGGGTAGAAGAAGTGTCGGCAGGCCTCAGACAAGGTGGTCTGATGACATAAGACGAGTTGCAGGAAGTGGTTGGATGCAGTTGGCTCAGAATAGGGAAATATGGAGACTGAAGGGGGAGGCCTATGTAAACCATTGAACAAGAGACGGCTGATGATGATGATGATGATAAGTAAATAGTAAAATACAAATATTTTTTATTAAAAGTACATTTAAAAATATATTTGAAGATCGTATCCATCTCTGTTCGCACTTCCCATCTTTCAAAGAACAACGTGACAAAAAAACTTGACCTATTAGCTCCAAGTGTATCGATGTAATATTTTGTAATCACTGTAAAAATAAAATAGCATAGATAAAAAAGTAGTTCAGTATACCTTGAAAAAAAAGCTTGCGAAGCTTTGAAATCGGTCGGTAGAAAAAAAATGTGGTGAAAAACAAAGACTTTTTTATATTTATTTTATTAGTAAAAATAGTTTTAAAAATACGTGTATTACTAGTTGTTCAGGAAGTTTATTTTTTAATTTGCCAACAGAAACATATAAATTCACTGTAATCCGGATAATCGGGTTAACTGTTTTTTCAGTTAAAGAAACTAATTGTTTAACAGTCACTCAATCCGACAAATCGAACAGTTTAATCTTATTATGACAGGAGTTTTTTTATGATTTGGATCAGTGAATTCCTTCGTATTTCGAATGTAGTTCATTTTGATTTTATGTCGTCTGAATTATTGAGACAACTAAGACAGCTTGTACATTTTAACTCGAGTAAAAACAGAATTTTAGATACATTTCTGTCGCTCGGGGCTTTGAACCGATTTACGATAAGGACGGAGAAGCAGAATTCATTCAAGCGAGAGAATAACACTTTTTATTATTACTTGGTTACAATTATTGTAAATTTAATTATTTCAATGACTTTAGTAGTATGCGCATTAAAACTTACGTCAATATGTGTCTTTTAATAATCAAAAAAAAAAAAAGGCGTAACTACTTACTTCATCAAAAAAAAAAATATATATTATTCCGAAATTATGTAGGTATCAACTACTAAAAATTCAAACTATTTAAAAAAAAGTTGTTTAAAAATAAAATATGTGAAAATTTATACCAATTTTTTATTTATTTAGTTATATACATATTGTTTTAAGTTGTAACCCTCTCTTTTGTGTTATTCTTGTCTGTATGTTATTTTTTTGTTTATCTTGTAATTTATGTACATTTATATACGACATATTATTTTTGGTAGCAGTATGTTATTTCGTTGTAATTTTAAAATATGCCATGTAACTTAACTAGGCTAGTGGTGGCCAAACGCGACGCATTGAACGATCACGGGTGGCGCATTGCATTCTTGTGGCCATCATTTTAAAATAGCAGCTATGACGTAAATGAATTAATTGAATTCCGTGATTGGGGTATTCATTTTCCTCTCATAAACGAAGCAGTTCCTATCCTATCTTTATTTTACAACCCTAAACGTGAACGTAATAAGGTAAAAAAAAATCGAGTTGTATGGCGCATCTGACCTTGTATGTGAAAAAATTAGCGCATGGTATACAAAATGCTGGCCACCACTGTTCTAGGCCGATATTATCATGTTTTGATTGAAAGCCTCAATAATGACAATAAGCTGAATAAGCTGGCCACCACTGTTCTAGGCCGATATTAACAAGTTTTGATTGAAAGCCTCAATAATGACAATAAGCTGAATAAGCTGGCCACCACTGTTCTAGGCCGATATTAACAAGATTTGATTGAAAGCCTCAATAATGACAATAAGCTGAATAAGCTGGCCTCCACTGTTCTAGGCCGATATTAACAAGTTTTGATTGAAACCCTCAATAATGACAATAAGCTGAATAAGCTGGCCACCACTGTTCTAGGCCGATATTATTATAAGTTTTGATTGAAAGCCTTAAAAATGACAATAAGCTGAATAAAAAAATGATAACTTGTCAGATTGAAACGCAAAACAAAATGTTTTGAAAAATACCTTTGCCTAGTAAATATTATGATAAATTATATCCAATCACATTTATGTAGGGCGGGGGGAGAATTTACAATATTTTATGTTTAATTTAAAATGCGCAAAAACCACCAGAAGGACGAACAAAATCGATTGAAATAGATTAATTAATTACCACCTGTTGTTTTAATATTCATTAATATCCCTCTTGCGTAAAACATGAAATAAAAAATCAATATTTTGTATAATCTAATAAATAATCCAAATATTATTAAACGAAATAACCTTAAAGTAATAACTAACCTATGGCTAATAGAGAAATAGAGTCGCCCATATGGAGAAGAAACATGAAATGATTATTCTCCGCGAAGTTAGCTACAGATTACAGCAATACAACGGGCCGTAGGTACTAGGGTCGAGAATTGTGAGCGCAAACCGAAACCGTCCGTTAAACGACACGTTTGTTGTTAAACCAAGAGCCAAATAAAAAAAATGGAACCAAAGTTCTATGCAATAGAGCTTAAGGGCTTCTCTATAGTCCTTAAAATATAGCTCGATTAGAATGAGCTGTCATTGTCACGGCTGTGTCAAACTAATTTCATTAGTGATGGGAAATTACTGATCACTGATGAATCGATTTTATCAGTTTTTTCATGCAATCATGAAACTCTGTTTCCGAAAATTGATACGAGTATAAAAACGCAAAAACAAGCCTATTATAGTATGTTTAACACAATTATTCACCAACAAATAAGACATTTATCCTTTTTTCATGAACAACAATTATATGAATTATTTTTTTATTCGATCAATTTACATTGATCAATTTGTCCCATCTCTAACGTTTTTGCAAAATGATGTAACCTTGTAAGAACGTCGTTAATAATTAGGTTTGTTTTAGTTTTTTTTGTTTTAAAGCTGATTTTATATATTTATGTTGATTTACGTGTGAAGCATTGGATTAAAAAAAAAATGAACACGCCAGATACGAATGATTCTTCGTGTGTCAATATAAATAACTACTCAGACGTCACTACCAAGTTATGTCGTCACTTTTTCTGACAAACGTCATTCTAATCAAGCTACATTTTAAGGACTATAGTAGATTGAACGTAGTTATACAAAAAGCAGCCAGCCATATAAAAGAGTAACTGAGATAAAAGCAATTTTGTGAAATGTGTAAATTTTCGAAATGTTTTGACTTTAACAAATGATAAACAATGAATACACAAGTTTTTTTTTCATATTACACAGTCTTGTTTGTTAAAAATTCTTATCTTATTATGACCAGTTTTAATAATTTTTAAATAAAAATAAGATTTTTCTAGTGATGTGGGTGTTTTCTGCAAATTAAGAAATGCTTTTTTTTGTAATCGACACCAAGTTCAGAAGGTGATTAATACAGTTTTTTGTCCGAAAGCGGTTTAGCTGTTTTTAGCAGAACATAGAATTGACCTTAATGCTCCCAATTACATCAATATCTCATTTTTCAAAACTGTGGACTGGCTGTTTTCTGCATAACTACGTTCAATTATTACTCTTAGGTAATAACGTATTATTTCGAAGTCATTAACATTTTAGCGACATCTTCTTTTTTCAGTGTGAGCGACAAAATATACAAACTAGTAAATGTACAGTAAGAATAATCGAAGTCACAGGCCCTGTTAATAGAAATAAATTTAAACGTATCTCAATAGATGGCGCTCGAAAGCTTTTAGAGGTTTTTCCATTTACTTTTCACAATTTTTTTTTTATTCTTATTCTTCCAAGTAGGGCTCAGTGCCATAATATTATAAGCTTCCGAGGTCATTGCGACCTATGAAGATCTATTGTGACGGTTTTCACACTATCAAGCATTAAAAATAGTAGAAATCGACTAAGTTTTTGTTAAAATATAATTTCTTATACGTGATGCCATCCTCGCCAGAATTATAATATTTTCAGATTGATAAACAATATTCTGTAGGTAATAAAAATAGTTGACGTTTTCTATTCAAGTAACTAAATGACTTAAAAATTCCTTTATTTCTCTTTCTAATAATTTTCACATTTTAAATCGTTATTATGTTTAACAGTAGATATTGAATACATATATTTTATATCATGTAAACCGTTAATTATTTTCTCATTAAAAACAACAACTAGTAAATGTAAATTCAGATAAAATGGCTTACAGCGCTTTCATGGTGCATTATATTGAATTATTTAAGATTTCCCGGCAGAAAGGTAAAAAAAATATACTGTCTTCACTTAGTAAATTAATAAACAGATAGACACATTCTTAAAAGAAAATAAAAAAATACTAAAATTAAAAATAAATGCTCACTAAACTTTTTAATAATATAAAAATAAATTGCCCACGCTCAGACGCTGAAGTCTTTGTGGGCATTTTTTCCAATTTATAATGCATTTTTCTGAAGTGTATTTTTGCAATTATATTTCTATGTAAATAATATATGTATGGAAAAATAAAAAAATGGAATGCGAAAATGTATCTTTGTACATTATAATAAAATGTCATCATTTAAATTTGAAAAGCGAGAGGAACTTATCGGTATTTTATATTGGTATCAGGTATAATTAGTTATGGGGAAACAAAACACCGGTAGATAGTTTAAAAATATAAAATGTAATAAATAATGAAATTAACTTAATGATACTTTCAAAACGATATCGTTTACATAAATATCTGTTATATTCCGTGGGTACAGCATAAATGTATTTATTAATAAACAGAAAAAATCAACAAATCAAAGAGTGAATGCAATGAGGCGATGAGAGAATAAAACGATAGATAAATGTGTAGATAATATTGTGTTTTGTTTTATCACTGCTGATTTAAATAATGATATTTTGGCACATAAAACCACGTAAACTCATATCCCTTCAAACCGTATTCTTCATTTTTCTCGGTTTCTTCCTTCGGAGTTTCGATATCGGATATTCTCACAGTTTTTATCTTGGGATGGAATCCGGTACTGTCTGCCACGTAACTGACTTTGGTAGCTAATCCGTTTCTGTGGTTAACATAGTACTCCCCTATTTTAACTCCGCTGGCGTATCCCTCTTCGTGATGGCTGTGAAAACCGACTGTATAGTTGAATTTGTACAGAATACCGACCATGTCGTCTTCCGTTACTCCCGCGGGTAGTCCGGGATTCTCCCCCGGCTTGAGACTCTGACCGGCTTCTACGGCTGCGGGGTTCACGGGACGCATCTGGGCGGATATAAGTATAGGGTTGAAGTTCGGCGAGCCGGCGACGTCATTCGGTGCGACAGAGTACGACGGGCTTTGCGTGGATGGGCCGGTCTGTTGATCGATAAGCTGATTCTGGTAAGCGGGATCGACTGGGCTTTGGCTTTCTGGCTGGAAATTCGATGTTAGCGGATATGATGGATTTTGAGCGAAAGAAGAATCCTGTGGATAAGCTGGATTTTGAGGATTTACCGAATTCTGCGGGTATGCTGGGTTTTGTGACAGGGGTTGATTCTGTTGGTACCGATCATTGTTTTGGTCTTGAGGATATTGAGAGTTGACTGCAGCCGCTTGGTTATTGGCCGGGGATTGTCGGGGAGGCGCTTCGAGATTTTGGGAAGGATTCAGTGGTCGATTGTAATTTGGCGGAGGGTTGGGAGGTGGGGGTCGAGTTGTGCTCGGAATACTGCAATGGGAGCATGCCCCTATCGGTAACGGCGACGGTGTGGTAAGAATCGCTGGTCGTGGTGTAGAATATGATGCGGATTGTTCGTAAGATGGTTTTACTGCTACAGAAGGAGAGGAAGGTCCGGAGACAACTGGAGAAAGAGAAGGTGACAGTGGAGGAAGCGTTGATGTGAGTACAAGTAGAGGTCGTGGAGTGACTTCGGGAGCTAGAAACAAAAAAAACAAGTGTTATTTTTTATACATGAATAATAACGAACGGTTTATAAAGATAAAAAAAAAAATTGCAGAGTAAATTCAAGAATATGGTAAGCTATTGTACAAGTATCTTTGAAATGTTCTATTATATACCATAAATGAAAAATAATGTATTTGTGATGTTTTTCTAGGTTGCTGTGCCGTGTATTATTTCTCTAGTGTTGTGTATTCATTCTCCAGGGCTGATCAGCCGAGACGGTGGACATTGTAACGTTTTCCGAAACTTCGGCAAGAAGGAAATATGATACATGGGACAACAACTCAAAAAAACATCACAAATATCTAAAACCCCATGAAAATTTACTCGCTTTTAATATATTGTGATTTGAGTTGTTAACATAATATCAAAAAGGTGATTAAAAATGCAATAAAGTAATAAAATTGTCGCTGGGAACTAATATTTTTGTAGATCTATCCACGTAATTAGCTGTATCAATGGATATTACCAATATTTTAGTATTAGAAAATTATGACCTTCTAAAGTTCCCTTCTCATTTGTCAACTTTGCGCATCGTGGGGTAGTGGGTAGCGCATTTAATTCAGGTTGCATAATTATTTACCGTAGGTCGTTATTGTATGTGGGTACCGTCTAGGATACCTCCTCAGATAAGTCCTCAGATGCAGTGTGCGGTGCGTGGTCAAGCTACACCAGTTTGGGGACCATGAAATATTGCGCCTTTTAAATAAATGTTACTTGCAGAGAATCGGACATGGGATCTTACGCATGGCGGGCAAACGTTCTAATCACGCGAATGTAGATATCATAGTGCACTAACACAGATTTGGTTTGGTATAAGCAGACTTTTCAAGTGTTTGACGATTCAATCAAGCGCTTTGCAATTCAGTAGGCCAGAAATGTTCACAAGGTATATTTTGCAATAGGTACTATAAATTGAAAACGTCGTTCTAAAAACATGAAATGTCGAAAAATTTCCAAAATGATTTTATTCGATTTTATCATTCTCTGTCTATGAGTCCATACAATCGCTTTTTCCAAGTATAAAAAAATAATCTATGGGTACTTTAAATTAGCTGTTAAAAAAACAACAATAATTGTCCATATTTATTTGTTAGAATGAACAAAAACATCCTTTAATTTAATAACATTTTGATTGTGCTTTAATTATGTAATTCAACACCGAGCACACGGGGCAGTCTTTATTTTTGTGTGGAGTTTTGTTTCGTCACACTGCTATGTTTAAGCATCCACTTTTCCTCAACTCTTTCTTCTGTTGACTATTGTGAAGTGAAAGAGCTGAAACTTTTATCAGGTGGGAAATATTGTTTTCAGGCGTTGCCTAGTAGGTGGAATGGTTCAGGCTGATGAATCTCATCTTGTTTGACAGTTCAAAAGGTGTTCGAGATAGTGCTGGATAATCGGAATTACGTTTTTCAGTGTTTACTGAATATTTTGACAAACCAAAATATGGAGAGTTCAATACTATTCAAGTTTCTGAAAAATCGCTTTTTTATTTCAGCGATTAATAATAAAAAAAAAATATGATTTGCACTGAAAACCACAAAGGTCTAAATATTGTCTAAAAATAGCAAACGTAACACTGATATTTTATTTAAAATTTAAATATACATTCAATAATAAATTATAACATTTTCAAGTTCTATACACCTTGCCGACCACATACCGCATCAAAGGACATAAGTCTCCCTGGTGGTGCCCACATACACGGAAAAATTGCTTATTGCCGAACGAGAAAAACTGCCCGAAAGAGCTCTGTATAATCCGGTAGCCTTAAAATTTTTGTGCTGAAAGAAAGTAATCCAGAAGTACATAATATGCACATCATTATATTGAGAAAAAGGGGGAAGTGAATCCTTTACTGACTGGTATTAAATTAATCAGACATAATCTATTCGCCAAAATGATTCAAATTCTTTCGAAAAGTCCTGCCTGAAGGGGAATATTTTCATTGCAATAGTGATATCATTAAAAAAAGCTATTAATAACTTTTTTATATTCAGATGAGACATTCCTGAAGTTGAGAGTAGACGGACGCCACCAATAACAGAGGAACGCTTTTTTTAAAAGTGAAAATTCATGAATCGTCGCTGGATCTTTAGATCCAATGGGGATAAGCCCATTAGAACCGGGAGTGCATCCGTCGAGCTTGTCCTATATGCTCTAGAAAGAGCCAGGAGAGGTTTTCCTTGTCAACTTAGAATAATTCAATTAAATTGAAATAATTCACCTAAAATATTTTTACTCACATCGGTGTGCCCAACAGTCAGCTGCATAGCACACAATACCTTAGAAAATGGTTGTATCATAGATCGTTGAAGTTTCAAAAGATAAACCCAAGCTGCTCTAGCTAAGCGTGCAACTTTATGGAAAGCCATCTTTCTTAAATTCACAGCTTTCCCTAGCACGAAAAAACAGACTTGTTTTAAGAATTATACTAAGGTTTGAAACTGGATTTGAAGCTCGAATAGAAGAGTCCAGGAATTTGACGGAAAGAGAAACACACCAGACCGCCTTTTAATAGTAAAATTTGAATTTTTAAGGAGCAAAACTTTATTGGTTTCGAATACCTCAATCGGCTACATTATTTGATGCATTGACTGTGTCACGCTCCAGAGATCTACGGCTATTGCCCTTAATCAAAATACATCCAGAAGTTCGAGAAAATCATCGAACAGTAGATTCTACAAAGGTGGTCCTAAAACAGAGTCTCGAAGACACCCACATAAAATCTAAATAATAAAATCATTGGCCATCCAGTTCTGTACAGTGTATTTAAAGTAAATCTATTATTTTATTTCATTAAAACACTTTAAAACACATTAAAACCACGAAAACCATAGTAAAACCGTAGTGTTCAGTTTACATACTCTCCTAAAAAATTGTCCGTTTGTGACATTTGAGGTTTTTAAAACAAGGTCTTCAATATTATCTATTTACCATAATTTACATGCGCGACAGTGGCATTGAGACACGAAGAAGGATTGCGGAAGCATAATAAAACAACCAAATAAAGCTCAGTATTTTGCGTTTTGATTCAAAAAGGATCATTATTTGTAAATGTATTATGTCACCGATTACATTAAAGCTTCGGACAAGCGGCTGACAATTGTTTATTACTCATACCGTGCTGTCGCAAATGAGTACTTAACGAAGAATTTCGCAAATATTTTGGGTTTATTGTCGATAGCGACATGTATTTATTTAATTACGTTTTACATCAAAATACATAATGATGCAGGACACGATATAATATGAACATTGAGGATTATGTGATATACGATGGACATTTTTGTACAGTTCCATTCACTATGAAGACCACGGTTCTGTGCGTGAAATAGAATCAGAACATTCGACAAGTTTTCGGACTAGGTGGCTACTGTCATTTAAAAATCCTGAAAAAATCCCAGCAAGAACTCTAAGGTCAAATGCGATTTTTCTCAAGCCTGGGTATTCCGCGTTGTAATACACCACCATTGTTCTCCAGCCTGTTCAGGTTTAACAAATATTAAAATAGAAATAAATCACGTTTGAAGAAACATTTCCCATTTCTTCCTTGAATACTCTTCTCCTCCCCTTTGAATATTTAGATACTAAATATTTTTTTTTAATGTAAGAATAATTTTGTACAAAAAGGCAAATGAAATAAGCATGGATAAAATTTCGCCTTTTAAATTCAGGTTCTTTTGCATCGCAATCCGACAGCAAGTTCTATTAAAAAAAACCTTCCCTTACAGAATTTGATTATAAATTGTTTAATAAATACTTACAAGGCCCGAGGCGTATGTTTTTCATCGATATTATCTTGAAATTTCCATTTTCATCTGTTGCATAAACAGTCACGTGATATACTCCATCTGCCGTGATGAATCCAAACTCTCCCATTATGAGTCCATTTTCATCTGAAAAAAAAACGATTGTTACAACCGTTTTATTGTAAAAATCCTCAAATGGAATAAATGACAATTTTTTTTTTCATCTATTGATATGAAAATATAAAATTGCATTAAAAGTTGTGCTCATAGAAAGGACATTCTTTAAAACACGTTGGTACCTATTTCTACATTTGTAAACCAGATGCAGCTTGTTTCATCAATTTGTTAAACTATGAAGGTGAGGTGAGTCCCGCAATTCACTTGCCAGTACAAAAACAATGAACTGTTTTACATTAAATAAGCTTCAAAATCATTATTTCCCGTCCACCATGCCAGGATCGAACCCAGGATCTCAAGAATGTTAGGCGAACACGTCGAACAACACGACGAGGTGGATTTGTCTCCACTTGATTCCTTTATTCGGGATTTTCACCTAAAATAGTCATAGGTTTTATTTCACAAACATAACTGTATTATTAAGCCAGCTGGATAAAAAAATAGGTTTAGTGAATTGTAAGGCTTTGATTCTGAATAATTTATTCCTCGCTTAGTTATATCATTGAATACCCATGTTCAGTTAAAGTTAATTAAGTGGCAGTCATCACTTGAAAATTCAAGTTTCAATTAATAATATGAATCTTGGTGATAAATTTTCTGTCATCATTTCATAGTCATTGTGAGCTGTCAGGAAATGGTTTATCATTATAGAATAATAATTATTATTATTTAATATTTCCTTTCATATTTTACAATGCCATCATCATTACCTTCGTTATCGAGCATCGGAATCGTGTTTTGTTGATTTGTTAATCATTTATCTCGGATAATATTAAAAAATGAATTGAGATTCATGGATGTTCATGGCTAATTATGCAACTAATAGGCAATTTTTATTGATTAGGATACTTTGTAAGAGATTTCAACTACTTTCCTTATTCGACGGCTCCACTGACAGCAAGTTCAAATGGCGAAATGTAAGTTTTACTTTTATTTACAGAAATTGATAAAAATACCTTTTTTCTCCCTTCTATGTTGCTGTCCTTCAATATTAAAACCGAATTCGTAAGGTCGATCTTCGTCGGTATATTTAGATTTAGCCAGAATATTTATCGGTACTACTTGAAGAAAAATGAATATAACGGCGAAAAGGTGCATCTGAAAACAGTTAGTTATTTAATATATTATGATAGATTAAATTATAATACATTTTATTTCATTTCACAAAACACTCTGTTATGGGATAAGTTGACTTTATTTTGGAGCATAAAGTTATAAACTAAACACAATAATGAATAATCTAGTTACTGACAGCAGTTTGAGGGGATGATGTACGATGGGAGAGCTTATTTACATCATGTGAGCTGGGCTTTTTTGATGCTTGCAGTTAGATGAAAAATTACTTAACTTAGTGTTATAAATGCAAAAGACTTGCGATGGTTTATTACGTCAAAATAAAGACTGCAACATATTATCTCGCCAGGAATAGAACCCGATATCATTTTCAAAAAGCCAGTGGCGATGTTTGAAAAATTGCATCACCGGATTCATTTTTTCCTCGACAAGACGGCGTTTGACTAAATATACATAGAACAAATTATTGAAGCAGATATAAAACTGATTGAAACACTCGATTAAGTATTTATAATAATAATAATAATAATAATAATTTATTATAGAAATAAAAGACGAGTTATAATTTAATCCACAAATTCGGAATATCCAGTGACCGGCTATATCGCTTTCGCGATATCTTCGCGAAAAATAATAATCATTGTTTATTAACAAAAATAACAACTTCAGTATCTACTTCATATTTATTTATTTAACACTTTATATATGTACATATACAATATATAAACATATAAGGGCGGGCATATTGCCTTAAGGCAATTTCTTTCTACCTACCCAAACCGTTCAGTTTGAGAAAATTACAAATACATGGACACATTGAATCTTACAATTTTATACAAAAATTGTATATTACATACAAACTTAGGTAATAGATTTCTCTGGATCATGTCTAGTCTGCCTAACTAGGTACAACCTGTTTTAAGGCAGACATTTTTATGCAAAATAAACAATAACCTTACTACTTACTAGTTAATTTATTATACAGTTATACAATATTAATTTATACCATTTAATAATGTTTTTGAGTAAATTTTTCTATTTTTCTCTACCTAAACCCAGTAACCAATTTTTCATCAATTTGTTTAATTAAATTCTGGTCGTGGTTTTGCAATATATATTAATATTGAATGTTTTGCAAGGCATCAGGTTCTCGGCGTCCTAAATGTTCACTGCTGACTGTTCGTCGGCAGTTCGTGTCAGAACTACAGGACACGAACCTGACTCGGGAAGATGCACTGGAGCTGGCAGCTGACAGAGATGCTTGGAAGGTCTTGGTGGATATCGCATGCTTCAACTAGGGAGCGGACATGGAATGATGACGATGATGATTAACTATGGTTACTTTTGGTTTTGTTGGATTTTGGTTTTGTGAATAGA
Organism: Micrasema longulum; assembly: GCF_059751315.1. Lineage (NCBI taxonomy): Eukaryota > Metazoa > Arthropoda > Insecta > Trichoptera > Brachycentridae > Micrasema > Micrasema longulum. Next base: position 436,406 of record NW_028277458.1, on the reverse strand, counting down.
ATAACGATGCTTCGTCGTCATATATTAATGGATTGTCATATGTTTTTCATAGCGATCTTGAAAACATACATTAATCCATTGCAAAAATTCTTATTGACAATTATAACTGATTTCTCCCTTATACCACGTCAGTGAAGCCGCAGGTAAAATCTAATAATACATAGGTATATTGAAATTCGTATAAGTTCATAACGGCAGTAAAATATTAACGGTATTTCTAATTAATGTTTAAATAAAAAACAGTTGCTAAAGTTTATTGCACTTGCGCGAACATTATGAATAACATAATTTATGGAAGTCTCTTTGGTTTGTGAATTATAACGATATAAAAAAGTGTGTAGTGAATTGCTAAAGGTGTGTTTCTTTTTTGTCAAAAATCACGTTTTTCAAGGTCGGATTAGTTATTACACTAAACATAAAATAATAATAATTTCCACAAATTAGCAGGTTGCAGAGTTCGATTACCCAATGGCGGCACAGACGAAATTAATTGCTTAAAATGCATTTGCCATATAAAAATATGTCAATCAAGTTAGACTCGCAGTGCACAATTAAGTTTTAGTACCGATACTTACGTACGAAAGTGACATGGAACTGGTGACTGGATTGTGTGAATGTGTAAAAAATTGACGTACAACAGAGTTACGAATGATAAACCGATAATATTTGATAATATTAAAAAAGTCCAATCAATAAGTTAAGTGGTTCTTTTTATTATTTTTTTGTTTGTTAGTCAATATATTTTCCGAAAACCGGAAATCTATCACAACACTCTAACACTGGTTGATTTAGAAGAATTTGTAACGTCATTTCAACTAGTTAATTTAAAAAAAAAAATTGTTTGTTTCAAACATTTAAAAGAAACTTCGCCGTATAATTAAATGCTCTAATTTTTACCGCGTGTATGAAAATAATTTTTACATCCAATTTCCCGTATCACTGAACTTCCTTTTTGAAATAGATGGTTTGGTTGTGTGGAATTAATGGATGATGAAATAATGATATGAAAATACATAATATATATTTTTCAAATGGAGTTGATTTAGCTAAATAGTTACATATGATAGGTAAAATTTAATAAAAAACAAGTGTTCTTATTATAATTTTAATGCATGTTGGTTTAATTGGTGCCCTGACAAAGAGACGGGTACGCCTCGAAACCAGTAGATATTGGAACGTCGGTAATTGGTTATATATAAATATTTAATAACATTTAGTAAAATGTTTGACCACAAATTTAATGCTTTAAATATTAATAATATAATTTTAAATGGAAAATAAATAACCACAAATTTAGCACTTCAAGTACTAAAAAAAAACATATAAGCTTTTTTTGTAGAAAAAAGTTTACTCTAGTGAGAACTGACACCATTTTGTTTTTGCAACAATCGATCAACATTAAAAAAAACCTATTTACCTACCAAAGATTTTCGATACCTGTTATTAAAATGAACATACGAATAAAGGAGAACTAAATAATCTAATATTATTTTACTCCGTTGCTTTACTCCAACCAGAGCCTAAAATTTAGAATGAAACCAGTTTTTATTCAGCCATTTTTTGTTGGATAATTTAATAGATTTTTACAAATCTTACGCCATAAGTATAAAAATAGAAACTAGTTTATTTCAAAGAAATATTTTTTGCCGAGAAAAAAAATCGGAGCAGTTACGCATACTGACAATATGTAGCTTGTGGTGTTCTCTGACAAATTTTAATATATTTTTTAATGTATACGTCTAAAAAGCTTATTACAAAAATATGAAAAATAAAAATAATGGAAAAATACAGAAAATATTTTGAAATAAACAAAGCGAAAATACTTGAATGAAGCGTGAAAAAAATCCGAGTGTTCCTGTGGGGGAACCGGAAATAACCCGGCTAAAATTCTATAAACACGAAGAAAAATACGTCATTATGATTGCCATGGAGTGTTTATAAAAATGTTACGTAATATTTTGAGTTTTCTGCGATACACTTTTTCAGACAATTCTGTTGCGAGAGAATGCTGTATGACAGCGGTGGACATCCGGTCGATCGCGACAAGGCAAAAAAATAAGTAAAAAGGTCAAAGAAATACGAAGGCTTTCACAATTTTTTTAGCCATCTACATAGTAATATTGCATTTGTCACAAAACGGATTTTCAATCAGGTAAAGGAGAGGTAAATCTGACGATTGGCTGAAATAGAACCAGAAGGGATCCTAGGCCCTAGACGGCCTAGATTTACATTTTTGACTCCTTGAGGGCAAAGGTTCATATCCTGGCGAAGTCGATGCAAAACATTTTATTTTATCAAGAAAAAAATCATAGACACCGGAAACGTAAGATTTTAACCCCAACTTTTATACAACAGAAATGATCCTAGATACGCTGCAATAGGAGTTTTGATTCAGTGCCCTATGTACCATTAGGTGCGGATAAGGGAATGATGATAGGTAGATAACACTAGATCCTGACTGGATAGTGAAAAGTAGATCTCGGGTCTAATCAGGTTGGCCAAGTCTACCATATAACATCACGCTGCTCTCGCTGTGACACGTTGAGCAGCGCTGATCTAAATCTCACTATGCGTTTGCAGAGCGATACAGCGGAAAGACGGGAGGGGGAATGCATGTAAAATGTTAAGCATGAAATCCGGAGTTTTTTGGTTATGGTTGGAAAAATACGACTAAATAGCAAAAATCACACGTGCGAAATAACCAATATATAAAAGATTATTAAACTGAAGAGCAAAGAATTGTAATTTAGGCTGTTTGCACGGGTGGAAAGCAAAGACAAAAGGGAATTTTTATTGAAAGTTGTGGAAAAAAATATTTTTGATAGTTTTGATACAATCTTAACATAATCTGGTAGGATTATTCGAATAATTAAATTAATGTGATGATTAACTGGAAAAATATTTTAAATAGTATGCTCCTGGGGGACTCTAGTATCCCTTCTTACGCCCCGATAAGTTGTGCATGCACGTTTAGCGTCACTTAAATTCTATTTTGTTTACATTTTTATTGAATTGTTTTTTTTTGTATTTCAATTGTCTTCAGCCCAGTTATACGATTTATACTTATTTCAAAATACGTTTTTCCTTTAAGTTCTTAGAACTATATAAAAAACCATCAGTTGATCTTTTTGATGGTCTTCATTGTAAAAATCAGCTATTATTCCGAAAACACTAAGCAGGGACTGAATGAAATAGTAACTTGTAGTTTATTTTATTTTATTCTAACGATTACTAGAATGCTTTATTAACATATTTTTAAGAATTTTAATACGTATACTCGTTTAACTACTCCCAATAACATTTAAATAAAATATAATGGTTATTGTTTGTTTGGGTAATTATGTATGTGTTTAGTGCCGACGTATGTGAGATAAGTTACCGATAGCGTGACCAACTGTCCTGTATTTTTCAGGAAGTCCCGTATTTGACAACTAATTTTAACTGTCCCTTATTTTAATAATAAGAATACGGGACCATATATTGTCCTGTATTTTTGTACTTGACACCGCATTTACAACAAATATACGTAATTTACTAATTTCAAATGTCATATTTTGTCACGAGCGTTTCGGCCCCTCATGAATAAAAATGTTAATTATAATTTGTATTAGATTGAGTTTTTCTATTGACATTTCTTGGTGACACTGCATTTTAATTATAATAATAAAAATACGTTTTTAAAAATGGAATAAAACTGTCCATTTCTATTTGTAAATTTTTACCAATGACCGGGTTTCGTCATGGCCGACATCGTCAGACTGGCGGGAGCCTAAACAAATTTGGGAATTTTCGTTTTTAGAGAATCACTTAATTATCCCCAGGGACATAGCTGTCAATGGAACTATCGACCGGCTGCCCCAGTTATAGTTTTAATACAATTTAAAGACATGTAATTCAAATACATTTTCATTATAAAACTTCGTTAAATTATAAAATTTTCACCGGCTTTTATTATATACATTCAAACAAAACTTAAATTCATACAATTGTTATTACTTTAAACTTAAATTATTTTAATTTTAATTTTAACTCTTTTATTTCCATGATTATATAAAATCATGATTAACAACCCCTAATTCCACTTGTATATAACATATACATTTGTTTAGTCTCCCACCAGTCTGACGATGTAGGTCACGACGAAACCCGGTCACTGGTTTAAAATTTATACATAAAAATGCAATAAAACTATATACGTATTTTTATTATTATAATCATAATTTGTATACTAAAATGTTTATATGATCGAAATAATCATCAACTTTATATGATACCGAATTAAAAAAGCGCAAAAAATTTTGAAGAATTCGATTGATGAGATATCCAAGATTGTCGTATCAAAATATAACATTTTCAAACAGCAGCCTTTTTGCTTATGAGGACAATATACATAATAAATGCGTAAATTTTGATGGTATAGTGGCGATCTTCAAATAAATTTTTTTTTATAAGGTTAAAAGGCCGACATTTTACCATAAGAAGACCCACTATTAGTTAATAAATCAAAAGTTCGCCTGAATTCGAAGTATTGAAATCGAAAATATTGCTGCTGTAAACGATAGTGATATCGAAAACCCGGGAACATCAATTCGGCATCGTTCACAACAACTTCAAATATCACGCAGAACCACGTAGCAAATTTCGACAAAAGACCTCCACCTTTACCCATACAAGATTCAGCTCACTCAGGAGCTCAAACCAGCAGACCATGCACAGCGCCGGCGCGCCGTCCAGGGCCCCGATCACAATAGGAAGTTAACAGAGTTATCTTCGACTGTCTATAGAGAAACATCGATATTTGTGCACGAAAATGAGTAAATCAGCATGAAAATTTAAAGTATCTTCATCTGGAACCTATAATTTAACATAATGAACATGTTTAAAAAAAGAAAATGTATGCATATTCAACTTTAAAAAATATTAATTTTACTTTGTAGATAAAATTCAAGACTTTCCATTAAAATTGGGGCTCTGGAGGGCCGTCGATGACGATCTTTCGACTTTATTCGGTGGAACTAAGGGCCACTAAATTGACGTGAGAGGAGACGAGCGTGCTGGCTGGCGATAGGGTCTCCCGGAGGCAACTGGTGATGTCCACATGATCCACATAGGAACGGATGTGGAAAAGAAGAAAATACATTTTCTAATGCGTTAAACTAGTTAACTAATATGGTCCTTCCATTTGAAGTTTTGGTCTGTATACACCGAGATATTCAATTTTATCCGTTGTTTGAGTTTGGGATACTTTACAATTTTATGAAATGCATATGTTCTTTTGTAATAAATAAATCATTTAAGCACTCCTTTTTTACGACCCATAATTTTATTACCTTCGTTAAATGTAGGATACAGTTATATGAAATAACTTTTTTATGTTAACCTATATTATTTATTATTCCATTCTTAAATTTTTATATATTAAGTGAGTATTAAAAAAGTTTTTAAACACATTTCAGGTCTATTAAAAAATCTCATCCGGTTTTGTATAATTTGTTCTGTTTAATTTCAAGGCAATCGGCGACATTAAGATGGAAATAAAATCTTCGAGCTTTAGATACGAGTATTGCTACTTGACTGTTGCCGGGAAACAATGCTTTTCATAAATTACAAAATAATATAACCGATATTTAAAATTGGTCGTGACATCAGATAATTCTAAAGAATATTTGTTTTCCTTTCGAGGAATGCTTAAGTTTTATTTTTGTGTACGAGTATCTTCAAATGTTTGTAGACAAAGTCTGGATTCCACCCATTTATTAACTACAATAAATTTGAGGGTTAATTAATTTTTTCTCTGCTTGGGCGAATGAAAAATACAGTTCTATGTACGAAAAAGAACCAGAATCCGCCAGATAAAAATCGTGAAAGAAGAAATTGTGTGGAGATAAGTACACCTCGTAGTGTGGCGGGTGGCGGGTGGCCTAGCATACTTCAGGTCTCGAGTTCGGTTCCTGAGAAGGTCGACATAAAATAGTTGTTTAGAGGTGGTTTTACTCGACACCTGAAAAGTGAGACGGATCACTTTTAATAAACCATGCATTTGGTGTACGAATCCACTGCCTTATGCACCACATGGTGCGAATATGGACAAGATGATGATGATATTATGACTGCCGTCTTACGGAAAAAAGTCATAACTATATTAGTTCAGTATAAATCTGAAATCTACGAGAAAAGACAAACATTTGTATGTACAATACATAAGTAACAAAGTCAAAAGGTTTTTACTAACACGAAAGTGTTACAAAATAAATATCCTTGTCCATAAAGGTACGACAAGATTGGATCTTCACTTACCACAAAACACTGGTTCCCTCAAAATTGACTTCGGTGTAGTTACTGTCTTTTTTCTTATGACGGAAGATGTAATCTAGCAGATAAAAAACAAATCCCTAACTGTCACAATACACCACCCACCACCGGCTTATACAGTCGCCCATAGGGACAAAAACCATTATTTTATTATCAATCACGAAGTTAGCGCAGTTAACAGCGATACATCGGGCCGTCGGTAGTCAGGTCGAGAAACCGGCCGTTACACGTTTGCTGTCAAACCAAAAACCAAGCAAAAAAAATTGAACTTTGTTGTTCTATGCAAACCATCCCTATACGCAGGAGCAAATTATTACTCTGGGACAAAACCAAACTCCGCCCGCTAAAAACTGCCACTTGTACGGACTGTAGGTTTGTTACTTACTGAACACGTGTTTACTACACTATATAGGCATAGTTATGTCATGCATATTATTTAGATTTAAGGGCCATTCTGTTGGAAACGTGTCGTGTGGGACCCAAACAAAACTGATATACTATTATGTACTTACAATCTACAACACACATACAAATCAGGTTTTTATAAGTTCAGACACAGGCTCAGACGTATGTATTTATTAAGTTAAACGACGCAAGAAAACTTCACTGAAGAGGGTGTTTGACTAACTCATCACTTCATTCTGGTTTTTTTTACCTGCACAACCTCGTATCCACAAATTTATTTTTATTATATTCAACATTGCTTCAGAATACAGTTCGATGGTAGTAGCTACTGCTTGCAGCGCGCATTATACGTATACGCGGATTTAGTAAAAAAATATACTTAATATTTTACTTACGCAGTATTTATTTATTCGTTTACATAATCCGTTTACAAAAACAGATAAATATGCATATTCGGATTATAGGTCAAGTGAGCGTATAGATTATATCTATAGTTTGAAATTCCGTATCGTCTCGTAACCAGTCTAACAAGGGTTGGTGACCCGTACTTAGACCGGCAGCAGAGACGAAGGAGCATATGAGGCAAGTGAGGCCAAGCCTCACTAAGAACTCATTGCTTTTCACCAGTTCCTAATATGTATTTTAATTCGCACTATTTCAATACATTATGAAGATAAAAACTAGCAACCAATGAAAACATTCTTAAAGATGCCTACAACTATAGCCCGTACTGTGTTATTCACTTACTTACTTTTTGTGTACTTAACATTTACGCATATTATACTAGAACATGTATAAAGGGTACTTAAAGACCAACATCACTCGTCGTACTGTAAAAACGTGCTAAGTGCCGCAAGTAAAAACTTCATTTTTTTATAATTTTTTTTATTTGAAAATTTATTTTTAAACCCTTACGGATTATTACATTCATTTTACATAAAATAATATATACATTTTTCATTCATACTCTGTTGTTCAAAATAATATTTTTTACTTCTTTTGAAAAGTTTGTCTGAGTCTTTTGTTTAGTTTAATCTGGTAGTTTATTGTATAATTTCAGTCCCTGATTCATTAGTCTTGATTGTCCTTGTCTTGTTTTAGAAAGTTGTATATGGTATTTGTCTGATATTCTCGTATTATGTCCATGTTGACTACAATTTTTTACAAGTTTTAGTTCTTCGTCTACAATTACATTAGTGGCTAATTTATGGATAAATTTTAATAATTCTAGTTGAAAGAGTTCAGTTATATTTAATTGTTTAGTTTAATATGACCTTCCCTATTTAACTGCAAAAGTTCTCTAGTTGCAGTTAAATAGGGAAGGTCATATACTAACTTTAATATTTTATTTTGTTGTCTTTGTAGCCTGTTTATGTCATTTTGATATCCTGCTCCCCATATTAGTTGCGTAAAACATATTTTAGATTTTACATAGGCTTCATACATTAGAATTTTTTCCGTTTTTGGAAAAAAAAATTGATTTAAAAAAAAGACTCGATAATGTCGCCACTTTGCTAATTAAATTGTAGATATGAATTGTCCATGTTAATTGTCTGTCTATTGTTAGTCCTAAGTATTTAACATGTTAAGAGGTGCAAGAGGTGCGAGACTGTGAAAGTGAAGTGATGTTTCGGAAAAAACTTAAAACCCACTTGTTCTCTAAATCATTTGAATAAATCCGTAGCACGTGACAGCAAAATAAATTATTTTAATTAAATTACAAATTTAAAGCTTCAATTAAATTAACTTAACAATAGAATCACCATGTAAAGCGCCCTTGAGGTATTTTATTACGAAAATGGCGCTATATAAGTTATCCACAATAAATAAATAAATAAATAATTCGCGCTATGCTTTAGTTTTGCTTATAAATAACTAACATAAGCTAAAATAACACAAAACAGGTAATTACAGTTTTTGAAACGAGCTAAATACATCTTTACTGCCATTGCTTTAGGTTAAATTTTGAATCCGCGGGATGACATATACGTAAATATTAAGCCAACTGAAGGTGTTTTTTTTTAAAATTCTACATGAAAAGTCATTTCTACTAATAGTAAGATTGTATCTTTTATAGGATATCTTTAAATTCAAAGAAAAAAAAATAACACTTTAAACTACGAGAATTTAAACAGAAACAGTAAGAGTTTTTTTTGCCATTTTTTTTGTTTTCCTTCATAGTCATCGATTTCTCAGGCTCCCTCTTGACCAATGGCGTAAATAAACGAGGTCAGCACTCTGTTTAGCTTGACAAAACCACCACGTTTCCATATTATAGGGTTGTATGACAAATTAATGTTGTTGTCCAATGTAGTAGTGTTGCCTTCGTACTAAAGACGTGTTGACCATTCTCTGTTCATCTCTACTAATAAAATGGTTATGATTTTTTTTTGTATATTTGATACTATTAAAATGTATACCCGCCACCGCTCTAACGACATATTGTTGGCGAACATCCAACACATGTTATTTCGAATGATCAGGTTTTTAGTCAGTATATTCGGATAGCGTTTAGATTATTTATATTATTTTATGTATATTTAATCGACAAGTGTTATTTTTTTTCATGCGTAAAAATGCATTGATTGAACATGCAGAAAGCAGCTAGTCCACATAAAAAAAAGAGATATTGGTGTTATCGGGTGCATCAAGGTCAATTCTAAAAAACAGCTAGACCGCTTTCATACAAGAAACTGCAATAATCACACTGTGAAAATAGATTCGATCTCAAAAACGGCATTTCTTATTTTACAAAAAAACGCCTACAGAAAAACTGTTTACCCTGAAATAGTAGCCGAAACGTCGGAACAAATCCAACATACACGGTATCACAAAAAACGAAACATATTTAAAACAAAGTTGTTTAATTTTAATTTTAACCACAATAATTTCATCCTTCATACAACAATGACTAAATTTTCGTCCATTATTTCATCCAGCAATATGTTATGTGCATGGTATTCTGATTTTAATTTAAATAATGTTTTTAGTAATAATACTCTATTGGTCCCGAACCTTGACACAGGACAAAAGTCTTATGGAGTTGGGTCTACGAACGAGTTGATGTAATAAAAATATCATTATTTTCTCCATAAATTTGCAATACTGTATGCAGTTTAATTTGTGCTGTTATTTCGTATTTGGAAAAATACAGTGTTTATATAATTAAACAATGTTTAATTTAAAAACTGTAAAACGCTTTCTTAATTTCACGCGTACGTTATTATTTAAAAAATTGATCGGTATTGGATAGTTTTCTAGTCAGTAGCTAAAATACATGTTTTGAAGCAAAAATGAATATTTAAAAAACGCTTTAAAGTGAGGTAAGAGGTTCTAGTGAAAAAACAATATTTCAGACAATCCGGTTTGTGAGAGCATTGCGTTGCATTCAATAAATCCTAGGTCAATTTAAATTCATGCTAAACACTTTAGATTGCCTAAATTCTAACACCATACCCAATGTTAACGCTTTTAAATAATGTGCAATAGAAAAGATATAGTGATTGAATACTTATACAAAAATAAAATAGTCAAGGAGAAATGATGCATATTGGAAAACGCAAATTTACTCATTGTTAGCGATTATTTTAAATATTTTATATTAATGTTCGACTATTTTTCAATATTTCCCAATCAAAAATCGACGTTTCAAGGGAATAAAAATACACAGTTTCAATGAAAACTATTGTATAATCGTGTTTCGGATGGTATTTTTATAAGAAAATAACATTTGAGACATTTATTTAATATTCATGGGAATATAAAATTTAATTATATTTAAAAAAAAAATATTTCAATGATGTTGCCCTCGAGTTACTGACTATATTATATATTATAATTCTAAACTCTTACATATTATTATTCTAAAAGTGATTGAATGAGTTTGTCATGTACAGGCCCGTTTCACACGTATCGTGCCAATCCACTCGGTCAGGTAAAATTAGGGTGGGTGGATACTTATGTATTATTTTATTTTTTGGTTTCATTTATTTAAACTTATGAAATTAGAAATTCTTTCTAACATCATAAGTTTAAATTTTGTCACGAAATTTTTGTTTTTATATTTTTTATATTTGTAAAAATAAAATTAAGTGTTCAGTAGACTCAAGTAAGTGTTTGATTTCTAATATTATAAGTTTAAGTATGCAGTTCTACAAAATAAACATTAAATCAATCAATCAATGTATGTATTTAGTTTCTACTCGCGGGTGAAAATTTTGCTAAAAAAAATCAAGTGGAGATTAGTCGGCCTCATGGCGTACTGGTTTGTGTTTTTACCTGCCGATTGATAAATTAAATATTTAAAAAAATAATTATTAATAAGTCATTTAATATTAATAGACTTTAATGAAAGTGAATTAGATAAACCGACAATTAAATATAATTAACGTGAATACATAGAGTTCTCTCCAATGTTTTTGGAAGGAGACTCATTAAAAGATGTATCTCTTTTGTTTTTTTTATTTATTCATACAAATACATACATATTACAAAAAAATAAAATTAAAACGTATCCCAAACTCTATGAGGCCAAGGGCCCTGTGTTGAGTTGGGATACAACATAACGGAAAGTGGAAGCCTGTACATAATTAAATTCTAGCAAAAATAAATACTATTACATAAACATACATATATTTTAAAGGGCTTATTATGAATAATATTTTGAGCTTGTTCAAATTTTTGTAGACAAGGACTGGATTTAACTCTATAGGGAGCTGTTGCTGTGGAAGAACATTTTCATGTCAGCTTTTCAGTATGCATGCCGGCCAGCCAATGACAGGTCTTAAGCCCTGTAGATGCCTAGACGTCATATTACCTTCTCTAAAATGTTTGTTATCCCTGTTTTAGTATGTTAATAGTAACTGTTTATTTTAAACCGTGGCTTCTGTATGGTGCAGCTGTAAAAGCTCTTTATAAAATTTTCCTTATATCATGTGAAAGGATAAATTACACAATTTTGAAAGCAGCTCTAGCAAAATTAGTTTAGTCAACATATTTGGTATTTATCAGACGAGTCTTGTTCTATTACTCTTTGATGATGAAGTAGACATACAAATCAAAATCAAAATTGTAGAAAATTTAGCCTGAGAGAATCTGCAAATGAAAATGAAATATATTCCCCTTTGTGCAGAATTGAATAGACCATTTCATAGAAAATTTAATTTTATCCTAATAACCATTCTTTGATTCTCAATTCGTTATATACATTTCCTAATTCAATCTTATTTTCATTTCAGTAAAAAAAATGGACGACTTTGTTTTAACCAAAAGCGGAGATTTGTTCTCTTCCCTGATGATGGACGGTATTTTAATTCAAAAACACCCTTTGACATGGACGAGCGACACCTCACATTTAAAAGTTCAAGAATAGTTTTGGAGTTAAAAGCTGTGTGACAGTGTTGCAGGGGTGTCGAATTCATACAAGATTTTAATGGACGAAAAAATACAAAAAATAATTCTAAAAGTTATACTGAAAAAACCGTCTACTTTTCCCTCTGTTTAAAAAAAGGATTTGGTTATAAAATCATAACTTTAAAATAATTGTTTATTTCAAATTCATAAAGACATCATAAATAGTATCCTTTCTACGTCACAAAACGTAAGTACGCGACCTACAACTGGTAACATCATTATTCCAAATTAAAAACAACAATATTACAACATCAATAATAATATTTCCTCTGCAAATATAAATTTACAGAGGAAATATTTTTCTTTGATGAAATAAACAAAAGAAATGAAAAGTGCAGTCGGGAATTAGGAATACAACACATTTAAGACAGAAGTGAAAAGCTCTATTTATAATTATTTATTTAATATTTATTATTAAATATTTTTTAGTATTATATTTTCTCAATTTTTAAAGTTGTTTAATTTTTTATTTATTATTTTGTTTTGCATTTTTTTGTTTCTTTTTTATGTTTTTTTGTAAACTTGCCAAACACAAGAGCCAGACTCTTTTTTGGCAAGTTCAAATGTTTATAGATAAGCTCAATAAAAATCAAATCGATTTGTTTTGCTAAATAAAGGACACCTAATAAACATGTTTTAGACAATATTATGGTTCTATAACTTAAATTACGTGTAATTGTTTTTTGTCAATACATCAAAGATCTTCATTAAAACAGACGAAAAAACTGCCGGTCGAAAGTCAACCATATCTATAGAAGTAAAATCTTCATTAGGAAATAACAAACAATATCTGCAATCGGCACGCTATTTTAGTAGAAAATAACCGCAACTGGGTTAAAGATATAAAATATAGCGTACTTTTTTCTAGGGAGAAATAAGCTGGAATAAACGACTAGTTCTTTCCTTTATTCGAAACGGGTTAGCGTAATATCGATATTTTATTTATTTTTTGAGAGTAATAAAAGCGATGGCGGTAATTTATAAATAAAAACATAAAATCTGAAGAAGATATACTAGTTAAGCAACGCGCAACGTTCAGTTGTAGGTATATTCATTATACATTTGACTGTTTGTCGATTAAAATCATAATTAATCATTCTTAAAGGTGCAGTTCACAATATATTGTATCTAGCGCCTTGAACCGAGTGTCACGATCCCTTTATTGGTTTCATTGGCATAATCCTGGCATTCTGCTACGCCCGCGCTCGCGCTGGCTCGGCGTTAACAGTGTAAATTTGCCGGCTGACAAGTACGAATCGCTGTATAATGCTGCATTATATATTGCAGGTTTAGATGTTGTCTGATAAGTAGTGATTAGTGACAACAAGATTTTCAGCAGAAGCCGAAGCTTATTTAAATAGGTTGAAAGTCACTTCTAAATGGATTTACATATAAGTTTTGTTCTTCAATGTACACCAATGCTGAATCAACTGCTCCACAACTGTATGGCTTATGTTAGGTTTTTGTTATTTTCATTGTGTGTTTTGTAATATAAATAATATAAATGTACATAAATACCTTGTTTTTAAAACTGTCTGAATATTTGTTAATTATGTTTGTTTTTTAAGTTAGTCTTCTTTGTTTATTTTCAAATTTATTTATTTATTTTACATAAACGGCAGAAATTGCCTTTAACATATATTGAACATAAATATGAAAAAAAAATACATATATAGAATAATATTGCGAGAGAAAAAAAGAAATCAGACTCGTTTTATAACTATCAAGTCCAGAACCAAATATATCAGCCTTGTCCTCATACTGATTGCCATATCTATGGAGCCTAGGGATAGGCGAGTGCATGTGATAGTTGGTTCTAGAACTTGCAGAACAAAAAGGAGATCTGTGGCGGGTATGTCGACCAGGTACACGGAAACACACCAACTCCAGCAAATCTGGATAGTCAATTAATGAATTGATCACCTTAAAAAGTAATATTAGGTCAGTTAGGATTCTTCTATCAGAAAGTCTTAAAAGATTTGCTGAAGACAACAATTGATTATAATTAAATAAAGCAGCAGGAATATGAAGTAAATGTAATTTTAAAAAAAAACTAAATTGTTATGTGTCCTCGGCACGGGAAACCCCAGTGAGGTCACATTATTTTTATTATTAATTATAGTTTGGAAGCGAAAAATATGAATAAATAAATAAATAAAAATAAATAATAACTTTAATAATACAACTATAAAGGAATTACAGAAATATAAATATGAAAGAACTTTAAACTACTATAGTCAACAAAAAATCACAATCACAAAATCAATTAAGTTTTTATATTTTATGTTGGACTATGGCAAAACGATAACTAATTATTTGAATGGACAACTATCCTATTTCTCTAATTGTGTTACTTTTTTTAATATATGAAGCGTAATGTATATAAAAGTAAGCCGAAAGATACTGTAGGTCGCAGATCACGCGGCCGAGTCATGAGCCATAAGATGTACCGGAGTACAGCCGAACGTAAACCGACACATCCCGACCGCAGGTTTCAGCTGAGCCGATGTTTCACTCACTACTGATAAGGCCCTGTAATATCCCCGCTAACCTTTCAGCCAGCGAAAGGTTACCTCTGTAATTTAAGGATTTATTATTGTCATTGAGAATAATATATTCAATAATTTTGTGTGTAAAAACTGTTATTTTTAACAATGTTATAATAATAAGTATTTTCATTTGTTGTCGATTTTTGAGAGGTTAAAAGCGGTAACGTTTTTTCAAGCTGTATAAATAACTAGAAAATTTGTGGTCCTTTTATTACGTTCCGCAGTGCTATATCTCTATCTTTTTTTTCTTAATACTTAAAGTTAAGAGTAATTTGAGTAGCTGTTTATGTTCATATTAAACGCGCCGAGGAAACGAAGCCGCAACTCCATTCTCTAAACATAAATGAACGCTGCGCTTCTATCTAGTATTTACTTACCCACCCGTTACCTGGTACATATAATTTTATGATTTTCAACTGTATTCGATTTGTTCCAACATATAATTATTAGCAAAATTCAAAAAATAACTATCAATTCGTTCAACTTAAAAAATATACTTAAAAGTTTTACGTAACTAAAATATAATTACTTTTAGACCGGCAGATTAGGTATCTGGGATCTTAATAAAGACTTAGTATCGAACAAAATTTTGTTGTAATTATTCAAAGATAATAAATTGAACATGAAAGTGGCCGAAGCAACATGTTTTTTTTTTGTTTACGAAAAAAAATACAAGCATTTTAAATCACATCCATTTTTGTGACATTTTCCTTTATTTCTAAGTAAAATTATGCCGTCGGTAATACTTTAAAAAATATATTTATTAAAATATTTTAGTTGAAACCTTTTCTTTATATAATTGTTTTCTCTTTTTTTTTTAAAGAAGATAATTCTGGTTGAAATATTTAATTTATTAACGTTTTTATGACCCTTACTTAAACCTGCCCTTATCGGTATCATCAATTTATTGAAACAAATTTTCGTTCGATTCTTAGTCTTTATTGAGATCCCAGACACCTTAGTTTAGTCTAAATTTGATATGGCGTAATTTGCAGTTCTGAAAGTAATTATATTTTAGTTACATAAAACTTTCAAGTACATTTAAATAAAAATATACTTTTAAAAATAATTGTTGTAATAATTATTGCGCGATTAAAAAATAACATCCTTATTTTGCGTGCGTTTTACCAGACAACAGCCTTAAACCAGTAAATGACAGGTCCTGCGATAAATGATAAGCCCCGTCAATGCCAAGACTTCCATCCCCCTTTCAAAAATGTTTTTCCTCTCTGTTGCAAAAAAAAAAACCTTCTGCGCGTCCTCCGAGTGAGATCTGTGTCCCGTTGTTCAGAATGAACATCTCCTAATAATTAATTATTTTTTCAATCAAACATTTGTTGTTAATATCAACATTGATTATGTAGGTGCATCCTCCAAAAAATCTTTAAGCAAATATTTCAACCGTCATAATATTTTTTTTAGAAATTCCAGCATTGATCGGTGTGTCATTTCCAAATTGAAGGATGCTTAAAGAGAACCTTGTTGACTTTTGTCAACCACCAACAGTGAGGAAGCAAAACTATCAGTGAGACAAGCGGCAGGTACAATTTAACAACGTACGAGGCGCGAGAGTGAATGGGTACAGTGGTCTCGCGTTATGAGAAGCCGCCTCGTATTTAACACGGCTAGTAAGAAACGACTGTTACATGGTAAAAGATCCGGCCATTCAGGCCTCGGTCGATAACGTTATTTTTTTATTTATTTTACAGAAACAAACAGTCGACAATGATATAAGAAATGCAGTTTAAAGACAGTCCAGTGAAGTTTCTAAATAAAAATCATACATATTAAATTGTGGTACAACAAAAAAGTGTGTTTGGGTGTAATTTGATGATTTTCGGACTTTCAGAATAGGGAAATATCACATACTATGAATACCGAAAAAAATGGATTGAGAATAATTCATTGTATTTTCAAAATCAATATGGATATTGGGGAAAAATATTTTCATACATAAATGTAAAAAAGAAATTCAGTAAACATGCTTTCGTAGAAAAACGCGACGTGTTTTGTCAAGATTTGTGAAATGGTTCTACGCAAATTTCAATGGCAGGAATAAATAAACATTAAACGTGACGTATTAGGGGCGTGGCCAATGGAATCACCGTTTTTAAGTATTTCTTATGCCACTAATAATTATTAGCAAAAAATATTTTTTACTGGACAGTATTTCATAGACCTTTATTAGTTTGAAAATGTAAAAAAAAGTGATATTTCTCTATTAACGCAGCTTTGGGCGCTTACTACTAATTTTTTGTCGTTGTAGCAGTCGAAACGTAATAAAGAACAATGATCAACATCATCATTTTCCATGTTCGCTCCCTAGCTAGAGCATATGGTGTCCACAAACAGGTTCCGTGCATCTCTATCGACTTCCCGAGTCAGGTTCACGTCCCGCAGTTTTGACATGAACTGCCGACAAACAGTCAGAACTCAGAACTCGATCCCTTGTAAATTAGGCAAAGGTGGTTAAGGCTCTAAAAATGACTAAAATGAAATAATACAGAATCTGTTTTGTAAAATAATAACAGTCAGCGGTCACCGATTGTTACATCATTAACATTATTATTACATTATTTATCATTATAATTGCACATTTTTTTATCGGACTAATGTTTTTTTGTAGGTGTATCTAAACGGTCTGTTCAGAAAATTGCTCGCGAGGCTTCTTCAACAAAAATAACAACTCCTAGAAATAATCGGGTTGTGGTCCTGTGGCTAGTGTCTCGGACTCACGGACCAAAGGTCTGTGGTTCGAATCCCACTCTATCCCAACTTGAATCCATTTTCTAATAGTGAGTTATTTACAACTCGTTGAAAATGGCCCTCAAAATTAAATATTTGAGTAAATTATAAGAATGCAAACATTTTTTTTACTAAAAAACAAAAAAACAAAAAGAAAAAAAACATCATAATTGACAGCATTGATTGTATACACAAAAAGTTAAGGAGTTTTATGTAGTAACCAAGGAAGTACCTACCATTTCTAAACTTCATATTGATCTGAGAAACGATATTAATTTTGAAGAAAGCCATAAAAATCTAAATATGACTCTTCCGGAAACGAACTGAATATTCTTTACTAATTAAATTTTTTACACTATCCTGTATTTTGTGCACATAAATAATATAATTAAATTTAAAGAAACCGAAAGCTTTAGTTATTTTCTAGAGATGAATTTTCTTAGCTAAAGGCATTTTTAGATATATTCATAGAACTTCCATAAGATACGTCTTTAATTCAATATACATTGTGCATACACATATATTTTTTAATGCCCAAAATTCCATACGATATCTGGAAACATTTAAGGCGGGAATCGCGCCATCTTATACTTGTGGATCTGTATATCTGATTATTTTTTTACGTTATCTTCTTTGGAATTTTATGTTTACTTTTTTTTCTGGATTGTTATTCTATTACATCAAATGTCATTATAATTTAATTAATTTTGCCATGTATTTTTTATTGTTAATTATTATGGCTTAACACGGGCACAGTCTAAAAAGCTTGAATGAGTATATGTAAACGAGTGTGATTTTGAATGAATAAATAAATTGTTAATTGGAAAGAATAAGTCCGTAAATAATAAATAAGTAAATGACGTGCGGACGCGAAAGAAGAAAAATATTTGTATACTAAATTTTCGCGGCGGTTTTATATCGCCGGCCTACTATACCGGCACCAGCGCGACTATAGCAGTGGTCGGCAAACTCATCAGTCAAAAGAGCCAAAGATCAGCATTACGGCGATCAAGATTTCTTTTGAGATCCAAATTTGTTTTCGTTAAACTGTTTCCTCTTCAAAGCCAACGAACCTTATTATGCAGTGAAGATCTCCGTATTTACTCTCTGTCATTGATGAAACATTCTTTAAGTTAGCGACGTAAAGGAGATTTAACGACAAATTATTGTATTGACAATCTTGTTCATCAAATCCACAACATTAGAAAATTTTCGCCTTTTGATGAATGTAATGGTGAAAAAGCATCTCGTGATTAATTTTTGCTTCGAAAATAGAAAAAAAAACCGTTTTTACTTCGGTCATAATTTTAGCTCCATATGTTGAAATCGAAATAATTTCATCAACTAATGTTAGTAAATATTAGTATAAAACCACTAACCGAATGTTTTAGTCTACCGGTTTCGAGACGAACCCGTCTCTTCGTCATTAGTAAAAATTAACCAATCGGATAACTCCACTGCCCCCCCTCCCTCTCAATTCCCTACCAATTCTTCAATATAGGATTAATTTTTTTTTAATAAAGCTTAGTACATGTTGAGACATGGTGGAGTTCACATCCTTATAAATCTTCACGTAATTTTTGTATTTTTTGGAAATACTTTATATATACTACGGTGATGGTGAAGCTGGAGGTGAATTTTAGTATTTGCATGTTGGCGTTTTGAGTGTCCTGACAAAGAGACAGGTTCGTCTCGAAACCGGTAAACTAAAAAAGTCGGTAAGTAGTTATATACTAATATAAAATAACATTAGTTAAAATGTTTTTCCACAAAGTTAATGCTTTAAACATAAATAATAATTTCATCAAGTTTAATATGATGCTTCTCCATGCATTAGATTACGGTATTTGCAATATCCTAAATAATTCAAAAAGTCATAGTCCTAGAAATTCTTTTATAGAACCAGTAGACTAAATGATTTGAACAAAAAGTGTAACTTGCGCTGAACCACCGGCTCGCGAGCCGCGGTTTGCCGACCACTGGACCATGGAATGGTTACGTCGGGAGGGACGCATGTATAGTATAATAATATACTTGTATTACGTAAAGGCCAAGGTCGTCACATCCTGGAGTGATTTTGTTGACAGTTGCTTTCATTTGTTTGAAAAAGATCTTATTACCCGACAAACGTTAATTATTTTAACAATCTGTCAAATTAAATTTTATTTTAAACTTTAAGTTTGATACACCAACATTGTGGTTATGCATTACACAATAATAAAAAAACACTATTTTAAAACCAGTTATTATGTATTTCATGACCGATTGGTTTTTGACCTGCTAGTGCTCTTTTATCAAGGCATAATTGATCGTAGTTATGCAGATAGCAGCCAGTCAACTATTTTGAAAAATTCAAGACGCTCACTAATATTGGCTATACCTCCAATCGTGACGTCCACCAGTGACCTATATAATGCGCGAAAGAATCAAAATATTCACGTACCTGGATCACGCACGACAAGGTATGGTCTAAGGTCTCTGCTGTACCTTGCTTGTAGTGAGTACAACAGGCTACCGGACTCCTATAGAACGCCAAATATAAACGCCAAAAAAAATTTAGGTTTAAGTTTCTTCTTTTTCCTCGGATATTTCTTTCTTACTGCATGTAAATATTTAATATAAATTTATATTATAATTTGTTTTAATTTCTTTGGATTTTATACTTAATTTTCTATCTTATTTCAGTTTTATGTACATATTATTACTTACTATATTATTATTATTACCATACCTTTATGTAAATATTATTCGGTCCCAAAAAAATGTATGATTTAATAAAAAAAAACAAATAGGTAAAAAAATAAAAAAACATATATATGTGGTATCAAAAAGTCGATTATACGTTCTGTTTCATACAAAAAACGGTAATAATCACCTTCTAAAAATAGTTTTGATTACAAAAACGGCATTTCTCCATTTGCACTGGAAACATCTTACGGTATAAATGCTGACGGTAAGATTAATGCCTCACGAAATCTTGTCCTTGTAAGTATTTTAATATTATAAATTAATTTATTTAAAAATACCTGCAATAAAAATGCATGTTATAACAAAGAATGTCACCTCATACATTCAATGTTTGAATGACGTATCGTTCAATATTGGATCTAGCTGTTTCCTGTAAAATGCATATTGCGTATAATTCATCATCATCGTTCCCTTTCCGTACCTAATGGTGCATAGGGCACTGCATTGGTACACCGATCGCAGCGTATCTTGATCATTTTTGTTACTTGAAGGTAAGATGATCAGTCTTACGCTTCAGGTACCAGTCCAGGGACTATGAAATATTCTAGTGTGAAAACACCCATTTGATAAATATTTCACATCAATTTCACACGAGGCCGACAAAATATATGCGTATAATTAAGTTATTATAACAAATAAATGAGTGATTTTTTACAATTTAGTACTCTAATACAACTAAAAACATAACATGTTTAATACATAATAACACAACATCCATTACAGTTTTACGGCTGGCTGTTTTCTGCAAAATGCACATCTTAGGTTTTGTTGTCAGCCATACTTTAAAATCAAGAAAAAGGGTCAAATGCACGATAAAATTATTTTTTGTCAAATTTATACAAATGTTCGTATTTCTTTTGCACACGCAGGTTTTTTACATCTCTTTTACACTCGCAACTCTTTTACTTCACAAAAGTCAACAGATAGAAGAGTTAAAGAAACGTGGATGTTCAAACATAGGCAGAATGGTAAATGTTACACAGTGTGTAAAGTGGCCACTGAAACCAGCCAATAACCGGTTATATGTGTCAGGTCATACTTTAAACTTACCATTAGTGCCAAGCAGGAGGACAATAAATGACCTCATGTTTATTTATTAATTATTGAATAATAAAACAGATTGCCCCGAACTGTTAACTTTAATAAACTTTCTAGTTCCACATAGACCAACAAGACTTTAATTTTTTTTATTTTATTTAATTTTTTTTGCTTTTTTACAATAAACATAATAATAAAACAGAGTATTGAAAAAATAATGCATAATTACATATCAATGAAATACATATTAATAGAAACATAGTAAACGAAAAATTCCCACAAAGATATGGCCTGTTCGTGGGTATACAAGAAAATGTTAATGAATTTTTGCTCCTATAGTAAATAATGGACAGTTATAATATTTTTGAATAACATAAGAAAGAAAAAATAAAATATTCTGAAAAAGATAATATGGTATTTTTTTATAGTAATTAAAGAAGGAAATAAAAATTATTAAAAAAAACACAAAAATATTCCTTATTATTAAGGGGCAACAAAATAAATCATAGAAAAAAAGAGTTCATATTTTTAGTTTGAATCCAGGATAGTGCATGTTTTTTAAAAGAAGGAAAATAATTTAATTTAATAACTTAATTTTTTGTTTTACAGTCATCATCATGGTACTAATTATTCATTGAATTCACCGATTATTCGCATGCAGCGACTTGCAAATCAATACAGTGATGATTTAGATTTATTTTATACCACGCCGCTGATGATCAATTCCTGTGTTTTTAAAAATAATTAACAATTGAAAATTCGAACAATGATAGTTCTTCACTTTTTGTTTTAATTCTTTACATTTGTGTGGATAGTTATTTTTTGAAATTATTATTGTTTAATATCAATATTTATATTAAACTGTGAAGTAAACTTTTAAACTTTCTTTTTAAAGCACTTTCTTTTTTTTCCTCTTCCTCTTTTTTAAAAACTGCTATTTTCTTTTATTTACCTTTCTTTTATAAATGTAAATATTTATATTTGTTACAGATGTTACAGATTGGCGGCCTCCGTGGTGTAGTGGTCAAGACGCTTGACTCACGCTCGGAAGGTTCCGGGTTCGATTCCCGGTGAGAACACAAAAATCAAAATGAATTTTTCTCAAGCCTGGGTGTTCTGTGATGTAATTCACCACTGTAATTGGGCCTACTGGCCCGTAGTGGTGCAAAAATAAATGAAATGAAAAGATGTTTTTTTTTTTATTCACATATCCTGTTTACCATTGTATACATTTCTTTATGTTTTTGTTATTTTTTTAAATATTATGTTATTTTTTGTTGTATTTTTTTTCACTGGTTTTATTGTAATTATGTAAAAGGTTCATGGAATCTTAAAAAAAATAAAAAAATAAGCCCTGTAAAAGTCTAGACACTCATATTCACTTCTCAAAAATGTTCTCCCCCTCTGTTGCAACAAATTTGAGTGTTCGCATTATTTATCATTAGTAAAAGTTTAAAAAATCTATCTGTTGTGTAGATTTGATTATTCACTCTTTTCACAAAAGTGCAATTATCTGAGTTTCACTTTTCTATGGCCGGCTGCTGAATGTCGCACTTGAATGTTATTTAATTAAACGTAGGTATTCAGAAAGTATAATGTTTTTTTAACTTTAATAAATAATGCATTTATTTTTTTTTTTTCGAAATAAAACAAAAAAATTAAGTATGTATTTGACTGGTTTGAATGATTTTTAAAGTCCGGCTGGCTATAAAACCTGAGATGTGCATTTTGCAGAAAACAGCCAACCGTAAAACTCTAATGTATGTTGTGCTATCATGTATTGAAAATAATATTTTATATATATATTAGATTACTTAATTAATTTTTTGTAATAACTTCATTATGTGAAGACATTTTGATGATTTTCAAATTGATTGCAATTAATGCAAATTATTGAATTTTAATCCCCCGCTAAAAAGAAAGTAGCAGCACATAAATCGGTCGGTCAATAAATAAATAACAAGTCGTTAAAAAAAACGTTTCGTTTTACCAACTAATTCCATAATTTGAAACTACTGTAATAGATAAATTGCATAAGTTTTGCTCAGAGAGCTTCGTTCTTAGTTATATAGACTTAAAACCGGTTTCATCGCTCTCGCGACAACTACAGACTGGTATTTTTTTATTTAGCAAGAAATTTCGCTATCTAAATATATATATATAGAGAGAGAGAGGGTGGAAGAGGGGCGACAGCCCTGAATATATTTTTTTACAACACTAACTATAATAATTACCCTGACGTAATATGAGGTGGTTATCAAATATTCAATCGTGTAGAAATGAACACATTCGTCATCTGTTTCAATGGTAAACATGAATTTTTATGGCGTTAAAAGTTCTCTAATAAATCATTTTAGGGCCTTAGTAGAAATTCAAAGATTCCGCTTTTTTGATATATACTTCTTTATACAAATATTGTAATACAATGCATTGGTTAATAATAATTGTAGCCGTAAAAACGTAAGGTTTTAGCAAAAAAAATAATAAAATATACTTAAAATATTTACACGCAAAAGTATATTATGTGTACTTATTTATTATTTTTTTCGATGTTTTCCGTAATTTGCTACCAACTTTGCTTGGCAGTACGCTGTTCTTTAATACAAAATGTATTATTAGAAAATTACTCATTTATTTAATTCCGCAATACGTCCAAAGGGCATTTACAAAAATAACAAACTAAGGTAAGTACGAACATGGTAGGTAATTTGTAATAAATAAAAACAATAAGTTTTTTTAAAAGATGCGTAGGAACCAAAAAAGCATACTGGAAAGCAAAAAAAAATACAAATCATAGTGACAAAAGAGAGAAAAATGTGAATATAAAAGTAAATGCAAACATAATATTAGTTACTATATTACAATTATTTTATTTTTATTTAATAAATATTAAAAATAACGAAAAGAAAAAAAGAATGCACACATCTAGTTTAAAATTTTCATAAATATAATCATAGAACATTTTTTTAACAATAAAGAGAAAAACATAAAGTATTAAATGAGAAAATAAAAGAAGAGCATCGTTAAAAGGTTGGGATGAGGAAAAAAATGAAGGAGAGGAATTTTCAAATTATAATAATTTAATATTGTGATCCCTTTAAAATTTAACCTCATAAAGTAAAATTGAAACAGATAGTATAAATATTATACTATCATCGATATATCGAAATAGTTGTATTTATTTATAAATGTGTATTGTTTTAAATGGATAAAAATCGAACGAGAGTTTTTAAAAAAAAATCATTTTGCTTACCGCGAGTTTGAGCATTTTTATTTTATAATTGTGTCGAATTATAAACGTTTTTAAATTCACCTAGTTTTAACACTATTGAACACTTTTTATTTGTACTGCCGTGTGGTTAAATAAAACGGCACACCCTGGACGCGATTCGTTAGATTCACACTATTTTGAAATATTGGCAATTGGCACCCAATTCGGAGCGTCGCGTCGCGTCCAAGACGTAAATTAATTATGAATTGGGTAAATACTTGATTTCGACTTATATCACTTGTATAAAAGTAAGTGGACCGGGGCTTAACGTGCCTTGAATTTGGCGAACAGGGTCAAAGAGTCAATGTCATCAGTGTTGTAATATCAACATAAACATGTAAACAATGATCTTTTCTACTCGGTGACTGAAAATTGTTTGTGGCCAACATTTGACTAAAGCTCAATCGGTGCCTCGATGTCTTGATAAAATATGTTCACATACCTTCACGTACGATAAATTGTCGTGTACCTTTATGACCCTTTCTTTAAAAAAAAGGAAGATTTATGTTATTTCTTTGTGGGTTCACGATGCCCTGCGCTCTTTTTTCGCGTTTCTTGTTCCGAAGTTTATTTTATTTTAAATAAACAGGACGTTCATGAATTAAAAAATATTTGAAGTTCGCCAAAAGATTGATGGTAATTTTATTTTGTTCAAGAAGATCGAAATTAGAATTTTTAATGTGACCGCTTCAATTGCAAAGACGAATTAAAAATAAAATAATCTTCAAAAAGCAGTCGAAATAATTGAAAAAAAAATACTATCCTTTTTAGGATTTTAAACTTTTTTTTCTAAGTATTATGTTTTAAAAAAAAATTCTAATTCATGAGTAGTACAGAAGAAACATACTTTATTATTTTTCAAAGTTTTGCATATATAGAGATAAATAAATATATTAAATATCTATATCCGGTAAAATAATAATACTTACATAAATAAGTCGTCTCTGAATATTGTATATATCTACTCTTCAAAAGTTCAGAGAACCTTCTTCAACGTTGTAAACTTTTAATACGTCATAGAAATATATTTTTAAAATATGCCAGTGGGAAAAAAAACAATTCATCTATAAATATAAAAAATATGATTTTTTTAAATTTTTAAAAAAATCATGTTTTTTATATTTTCCTTAAAAAATTAGCATTATGGAAGGAAAGTGCAGTTTTTATTAGGTTATTCTGTGTAGATAAATAGATTTTTCGGTTCGATTTAGGGCGAGTTTCATAGGGTAACTCTGGAGCATATAAGGTAATTTAGTGGATTCTTTTTCGTAATTCAGGTTATTTGATTACATACATTTGACTTGTGAATCCGAATTGAAATAGTTTAAATGATTGAGAGAAGTGTCAATTCGACGGGGCAAACTGACATTCAATTCTCTAAACATGATTTTTACATCGACTCCACCTGAACTGTGGATCTTACCCACTGGGATCACACTCCTTTTGTACTACTTCGAGCATTCAGTGCACTGGACCCACACAAATTATTCTCAGAACTGACAAGATAGTCGAGCATCTGGATAGTCAGAATATGGCGAGGTTTGCCAGGTACGCTGAGAAAATGTTGTTGCTCTGATGCAGGATCCACAATTCTCGGTAGGGACTTTTTTTGAGCGAATTTCTCGGTATATTGAAGATATTATCAGCAGTCACTGGAGAAATTATATTTATTTTTATTACTTCTACTGCTTAAGTATTTTATGTTTTTCATCCCAAGAACATCATTGAGCATCTCTTGACCAATTAAGTATCATGTCTCTCAAAAAAATAATTTGGTTTGCATTAGAACTAAGTTTGATGCAACAGAAAAGGGAAATATTTTGAGAAGGAATATGGAAGTGGCCCCTTTACAAACTGTGTAATATTTACCATTCTGCCACTTGAATAGCAGATCGTAAGCCCTGTAAATGCCTAGACTTCCATATTCCTATCTCAAAATGTTTTCCCTCTCTGTTGCAACAAGTTAATTTCTAAATAATTCCCTAGGGAGGAAAGCCTGTATGCAAACATTTGAACATACTCAAAACATTGATGCTATATTACACACATTGAATATAATGTCCGTTTACCCTGTTTATTGCTGGCCGTTTGCCCCGGGAGGTAAAATGTTTTGTTTCTATTGTGAAAAAAAGATGTTACTAGATGTATCAGTTTAATCGCCGTGTAGAGTCACGCAGACATGCCATTTATCTGATCACAACATAATCTGAACAAATTCAAAACTTTGGTAAAACAATATTTTCAGTTGAAGTTTTAAAAATATCGCAAAATATTATATTGTGAACACTCACCTACTACAGCTCAGTACCTCAGTTGCCTCAGTTGTTCTAACTCCCATAAGAAACAATTAATAAAAAAAATAATGGTAAATATCTATATCTTCACCATCGCAACAAAATATCACGACAGGCATTTTAATAAGCAACCGTTACATGCACTAATTAGGTTATGAAAATATTTTGTGTTGTGAGAAAAATAGTTGAAAAAAGAGGAAGGAAATTAAGGGAGGGGCATGAGTTTAATAGATATGGGACTACCATTACAATGGAACTTCGTTTAACGGGTTATATTGAAAAGTTGTTTGATTTCTTATAATATTCCTCGTGGTAAACTTTTTTTAAATCCAATTAGGTTTTTCCAAAACCCAATTTTTTTAATGAATTTATTTTTATGAACAAATAACAATTACGTTGGAAGAACATCAAGAAATTTTGATATTCGTGTTAAAGAACATACGAGGTGTCTTCACATTAATAATTTCTCTGACTTCGCAAATCACCTAATCAATTTAAATAATGACTTTAATAAAAATACAGGACAAAAAATATTACATACAAATAATAAAGGGTTAAAAGTAAACAATATGGAAATATTTCATATTAGGAAAGCTTTAAAAAATAATGTTCGTTTGATCAATAATCAAACAACTTTTCAATATAGTCCTTTATACGATGTTCCACTGTAATGGTCACCCTATTAAACCTATTAAGCTTACCCCCTCCTTCCAACCCCTCTACCTTTTTTCAACTATTTGAATGTTCAAATATTAAAATGTTCTCTATCTCTGTTGTTATTTGTTAATCTTAATGACTCCCTAAGCGGTGAAATCCAGTCTTTTGGCTACAAGCATTTGGACAAACTCAAAATATTGTAATTAATTTTAAGTTTAAAAACGCTTATTTCTCGGTCTGGAATCCCTTCCACAAACCAATACATTTTCCGTTCAAAAAAGTTGAGATAAAAACAAATTTTACCTACGAAGCTATACGTACCTGACACGAACAAGGAAATCGGCTGGGTAGGAGAGGGGGGAGGGTTATTGTGGAAGGGATGCTAGACCGAGAAATTAAAGATTAAACGCATTTTCAAATTATAAAAATAAAAAACAAAAAATATTAGAATTAAAAAAAAAACCATCAAGAATGTTCCTTTGAATTTTTGCAATCTGGTCTTGAAATACCGGGTATAAGTAGCCTAGACATACCTACTTATTACTATTAAAGTAAAACACTTAAGACTTGTCGTAATTCACCCCATATCGCGGGTAATTAACACCACTGAAACGGGTAAATCGTATTTATGTGATTTATTCTCCCGCTGTGTACTGTACATGTTCTGTTATTGAATTGTTGATTGAATCTATCGACTAAGTAGGTAGTTAGTAGTTGGCATGGAATAATTTAATAAATTACATCCGTTTCCATCACGAATTTTCTCGACATTACGACCTCTGATGAATTCAATATGAACACGATTGATTTTGTCACACATAACCCCATAATTTTATGTAGAATATGTAATATTATTATCTTTTTTATCGCAAAAAACAGTTCCTTTGAAAAATATACATTTAAGTGCACTTTAAAAGTATTGTACATGTCTAGACGAATGAATAAGACTATCTATTTGTGGAACGGAGATTAAGAATTCGTTTTTCATTTCCATAATAAATTACAGGTGTTGTAATGAATTCAATTCGTGCGTGAATTAGCTACTGGGTCGTCTCGCACATTTGCTTTGTTTCCGAACCTGCAAAAGGAAATCAGATCCGGCAACACTACAGTCCGGTATTCTCTCTTGCAAAAGATTCGCTGACGACGGAGTTTAATATACAAGATGTGATCCTGTAATTTCGGCAATGCGTGCTTCGAAACGTAAGTTTATTTTAATCTACCCCTCCGGCAATATAAATAGCTGAATAACTAATTAAATACAAAAATTCCCGTAAGGTGTTCGAAGTTCATATGGGTTTAAACTGTCAGTAGGGTCGTAGTGAGTCACATCTTGCTGAAGGGTTTGATTCTATAAAATGCTGCAAACGCTCAGTTGCATTCTACCGGCAACACTACAGACTGGTCCAATTCGTTAGCGTCCACGTCACGAACCCTGGGCAATGAATGGGATCACACTCATAACGGTGTGATCACAGCAGATAACGAGAGGATGAAAGGCGAGTTTCTGGCGCCTCCAAACCAGAACCAACCAGCTAAGGGAAGGTAGCCCCGACAGAAAAATCCACCAGAGAAAGCAACGGAAAACCCTTCTGGTTCTGTTTTCCCAGGAATCACTACGGGAAGTACATTCATTTGTCCTGGCTGCGGAATAAAAGACCAGCGCATGACCGAGATGTTTTCGCTGTAGTGATCGCCAACGTCGGGGGGACCTGACAAGGCACCTCATGAAGAAGTTTAAAGTAATTAAACCTAGGTTTGAGTCATGGGTTATCACTTTTAGGAACAATTAATAGCTACTTACGAACCTGGAAAGCCCTAAATTTCTTCAGTTTTAAACCTAATTCGGCAGTGATTAATCGTTTTCTAGGAGTGTCCTTATTTTATTAAAGCAAAATGTCTACGAGTCTAAGAGTTTCATTAGAAAAAAAACCAGTTATTGTTCTATTATCTAAAAAATACTTTACTAATTGTGATAAAGCAAAGAAAATACAGTGCCACGAATCGATTATGAGGAGATTTCTGAAAAAAAAATCAAAGAAAGTGGGACAATAAATCGAAAAGTGGGCATAGGATTACGCTGCACTTTAAAACGTGATGATTGTGTTCTTAAAAAATATCAATGGACAGAGAATGATTAGGAAAGAGTTGTATTATATTTTGAACCGGGTTGTGGTCCCGGGGTAGGATTGTGGACTCGGGGACCAAAGGTTCCAGGTTCAAATCCCACTCTACCACAACTCGATTTCCATTTTTCTAGCACAAGTTATTTACGGCTTTTAGGAAATGGTCTAAAAATTTAAATACTTGAGTAAATAATAAGAACTCAAGTATTTCTCTTTAAAAAAAAATCTGTAGAATCTGAATTTAATTTGATTAGTCTACATGTATTACGTATACATACTTAATACATACATTAAATACAAACATTAAAGCTTAGAGGTATTTTATCGACGGATCAATTAAAGACAGTTTATTATGCTCTAGTACCGTCAATCATTCAATATGCAATAGTTGGATGGGGGGGGGCTTATAACGATCATCTTAGACCCTTAAAAATTCTACAAAAAAAAATCATTAAAATAATACTTTATAAACCATCCTTGTTCTCAACTACCGAACTGTTCAAAGAATTTAATATTTTAAGAGTGGAGGATATCTACGGAAAGTGCTGTATGCTCCAGGTGCATAAGGAGAGCCTCCCATCGGACCGTATTACGGGAAGGTTAAGAACAGGATGCCTCACTCTACCGAGAATTAAAACTACCACGGCCAAACATCATTATACTTACATAGGACGGAAGGTTTTCAATAATTTACCACAAAATCTATGTCAAGAAATAAATTACGGAAAATTTAAGGATAAATTAAAGAAAAGCTTCTTGACATAATTAACATTAACTGTATTTTGAAAAAAGAGATGTGTGATAATATGTGCCCGTGTTTATAAGTTTTGTGTTTTTATTTTATATTTTTTAGTGTAATATTTTCTCAATTTTTAAAATTGTTTAATTTTTTATTTATTTAATTATATTGTTTTGCATTTTATGTTTTCTTTTTATGTTATTTTGTAAACTTGACAAACACTAGAGCTAGACTCTTTTTGGCAAGTTCAACCTTAAATGTTCCATTTTTCTACTGAATGTATTGTTTATTTATTGCTAATAAAGGTTTTAATTAAAAAAAAATAAAAAATGTAAGTATACGTGTAAGCATAAAACGACAAATCCTACGTTCAACTGTGTAACTGAAAATAGTAAATTTTACAGGAGAACGTTTTAAAGATTTTTTAAAAATCAACTAGTGATATTTCACTGTTCTTACGTATTAAAGCTGTGATATTTGGCAAAACGCTCTTAATTGAGTTATTTAATAAGATAAAAAATAAATGTTCTTTCTGAGATCACTAGTTTTTGTTTTATCACACATACACACTTATACTTTGCTACGGAACCTGTCAGCAATACTATAAGTCGCTGATACAGGCTTATTCAATGGGATTCATTGAAATGTTTCACGAGTATCTGCCTAGTTACATAGTTTTACTCTGAACATCATTTTGAACTACACAGCCTTTACCAAAAAATTGTAATAAAATACGGTTTTTATTTGTTTATGTATCGCTGTCACAACATTAATATTAGATCATTTTCATTATTTTGATAAGTATACCCGTGTTTTTAAATTTTTTCAAATTTTTGACGGAGCCTGATCGCATTCTCTAGCTGTCCTAAGTAGAACTGAGCGACGGGCAGATCTCCGTCGCCCGCACCGCGCCGCATTACCCCCGCGTAATAGTCTGTAGCTGACACTTAGTTAGTTATTCATCGGATTTTATTTTAGATATGTGCAGTTAAACACTTATACGTGTAAAAAAACATGTTCCAACGATTTTTTATATTTTTTTAATATCTGATATTAAAGTTTCAAAGGTGTAGATTTCAAAAATGCAACAGTCGTATAACCGTGGATGAGGCAGTTACACAGTTGTACGTAGATGTGCCGAAAATTGGAAAGGGTGTTAGAATGGAATGGATATAATTAAATATCAAAGTTCTATTTTGTAAGGGTTCGGCTGTTTATGTTGCCGGAGGTTTATATTACAATTGATCATTTGTTCCAAGATTACAATTTTCTAACGTAAGGTTACCTTTTCTAGAATTTCTCGAATATATATTTTTTTGTCCGTTAGAAGACTTTTTAATTGTCTGGGACCAATTTTGTATTTATAGGTTGTGGTTGGAAGAGAAGATTTTATACGGTTGATTTTTGTCCGGCTAGCAATCAGTACCATGTAGATGATCCTATGAGCATCTACATGCGTAGGGAAGGCTAGAACATTTACGTGTTACAGTGAAAACCCAGAAATTTTAAATAAAGCATTATATATCGTACACTATTATACAGTGCGCGGTGATAATCCATTTCTGACTGATCGGTGCTCATTAGACCATTCATTAAATGGATAGCCACGTAAATTGAACCAAAAAGACCTTTTCGAATGTTTAAAAATGATTTTTTTTGCATATTTCCGAAAGCCCTGCTTGTCAGCCAGTAATAACTACTTGATATTGAACAGAGATAGTTGTAAAAACCAGTTTCATAAATTTACAATTCAATGTATTATATATTTAAAACAACCTAAATAAGATTTTTTAAGGAGGAACTTAAGCCCAACGGGAAATTAAATACATATTTTTTCTTACTAACGGTAAAAATAAGAGCATTAAGTTATACGCTAAAGTTTATTGAAAATGTACAAAAAAATATTTTAACCTAAACGAACTACTATGAACGACGTCACTAGTTCATATTAATCAACCGATGATAAGAGAGTTGTGGAAGGTTTCCGGTTTACTTACCGTCAACGGACTTATTGGTAGAACTGATCGAGAAGAAGCGGAAGAGAACTTGAAACGTCACACGTGGAGTAATTTCAGAAACACAAAACCTCAAAAAATCATAGCGCTGATAGTACGGATACATAAAAATAATATATCTTTTTTTGCTTAGTTTAAAAGTCTATTAACAAACAAATAAAAATTTGAAAACCACTTAACTTCCTCATTGTAGGAGCGTACAAAAAAATAAGAAAAAGGAGAAAACTTGCAGGAATTAGGAATGGCTTTAAAAGAAAAAGTACATATAATATCAATACATGGCATTATTGCATATAAGCCATTCGGTATTTAAAAAAAAAAGATTAGAACTTTCTTTTAAGAAGTGTTTAGGTATTTCACTGTAAATTTTCGGAATTATATAATTTTAGACATATTTGTTTCTAAATCTGTAAGCCTTTATTTTGTATAAGTATTGTACATGAGTATACTGTTTCTTATAAGTACTTTATGACCGATATCTGGTTACAAATTTAAGGCACGAAATAACATTAACGGACAGGTACCAGGGACTCTTTTATTTTGAAGAGTTCAGGTTCATCTTCCCTACCAATTCTAGCAAATATGAATTAATTTAAAAGCAGAGTTAAAAAAATTAACCGATACTAGCAAATAAATTGAAATAAAAAGGGGACAAAAAGCTGCCTCTTAAATACCCTAAATAAACGTTATCCCCGCTTCAGAAATCAATAAAATAGTTTTTATCTACAAATACATTTTACATTATTCTAATCTTTATTTATATAATTCCACTGTACGTGTAATGTCAATGAACTTCTAAATGGCTTAACCGATTTACGTGTGGTTTTCAGGGAAATGTAGATCTTTACGCTGCGCGTGTTCGAAAATATTACAATTTTCAAACGAATCTCAATAAAAAAAGTTAGAAGCATAAATCTTTTTTTCATCGACCTACCAGGGTTGCATTCAGCGAGAATGCACATACAAGAAAATTAAAGGATGTTGTTTTTTCGTGATTAAAAAAAAAATGTTTTTGTATATTTACAAACGAAATTCGCTTTTTATGGATCCCAATCAGATTCTTTCCTAACATTCTTTATAATTTTTTCCCATTTATTTCTTTTTACTGGATTTTTGGTAATACTAAAATAATATTAACTGACATTAAATACATTTTTGAAAATCGCATTCATGAATAAAGTGCACCCCTGTTGGTGAGAAGAACCGAGTTTGACATTTGCAAAAATAATTCTATATTTGAAAATGAATTATTTTGTAAGCCAATGTTCTGGCAGGACAACGTCTGTCGGGTCCGCTAGCATATTTATAAAAATAAACTAATCTCTGCTTGAACTAACCTTTATTATATATTTGGTTTCTGATAATCGCCCGATAAAAATAGTTCTTAAAAAAAATGTAATGATAATATATCGTCTCTTCATTAAAGGTGTTAGTTGGAGGTACTCGTGGGTGCCGCATGCCTGGATTATTATTAATGGACATTATTAAGCTTCTGTGCGATGTGAGTACAGCTGGATTTGTGTCACGAAATTAATCACCTTGGGTCATCTTTTGAACAAAATGCTTATTATCCAGTTGATGTTTAATAGGGAGGTTTATTTATTGAACTGAGAACAATTTATTTATTAAAAAAAATATCACAATCGTGTTTTCTTTTTTTAATAAAGGAGTTGCCTATGTTTTGCCTTCCTTATAATGTACAAGGCTTATATTAAATGTAAAAGGAATGTCCTTCTAACGATCACAATTATGTACATTGTACATACAGGGGTAGGCGCTAGAAGTGTTACCAACTTCACACTGCTGTAGCAACCAAACGGCTTACGACAGTGTGCTCATGTTTTGACACGTATTAGTCTGTTATATTGTTAATAATAATACCAAAGCGTATTGTTTTACGTCACAGCATAAAAAGTTATTGAAATAAAATTAAAACTCAACAGTGTTATTGTTCTGCATTTGACTGGTTGCTATTATTAATGAGCTACGACATTTACATGTGAACAAAATGTTTGTGTATCGGACCATTTTATGTTACAATGATACTGGTAGCTTAAGAAAACTCCACAGAGGTGGACATCCAAAAACAGCAACATCGATGGAAATGGTTCGAAAGGTGAAGGCCAGAATTAAACGTAATCCAAGACAAAACGCAGTTTAATTAGCGAAAAATCTGAATGTGTGCTCGTAGCATAGGGCGCGTATCAAAAAGAAGCCCTACAGAATACAAAAAGTACGCCTGTACCAAAGGCAATTCAAGTTAGTGGCGAGCTAGAAAATTTGGTCTTTTCTGATGATTTTTTTTATACGGTTCAGATTGCTGAACATACATACATATTGATGTAAACAAACAAAACGATCGTGTATGACTACCGTGCAAATTATAAGACAATTTAGACCAGCGAATTGCTCTACGAAAGCAAGCGCCTGCATCAGTGATGGTTTGGGTCGCGGTAACTGCCGTAGGACGCTCACCAATCGTTTTCATTGAACTATGTATAATGTATTTATATGGTGATATGTATGTTGTTAAAGTGTTATACATGTATTCGTCCCAACTCAACACATGACTTTGGTTCCATGGAGTTGAGATTTGTGTCTCAATAAATGTTACATAAATACATTTTGAATGAAATAAATAAAATACATATTTTTACCGCTGCCGTACCATTATTAAAGTAAAGCGAGTATTAGCGTTATGTTTTCAAAGAATTTTTTAATTTATTACTGTTAAATAGTTCAAAAACGATGCTTAACTACAGTAACCCCCGAACTGACAGTATTTGGATCGTTTTATATTTATTTATTTATTTTTGCACCACAACAGGCCAGGAGGCCCAATTACAGTGGTGAATTACATCACAGAACACCCAGGCTTGAGAAAAATCTCATTTTTATTTTCCGTATTCTCACCGGGAATCGAACCCGGAACCTTCCGTGCATGAGTCAAGCGTCTTGACCACTACACCACGGAGGCCGCTTTATCAAATTTTTTGTTGATACAAGACGCTTTATCATAAAATTAAAATATTGATGAATTCAACATTGAATTTGAAGTTTTATTGGCATTAATAATAAGACCATTGTCGTGAGCCCAATTTGACGATTGATTGAACTAATTCCGAAGTATCTCTTGAGATTTTAAAGGGTTTTTTTCACTGGAAAGGACCAGAAGTGTGTCGTCTGCAAATATAAATCTGCTAGATTATTTAAAAACATCACAAATTATTGATACATAAATTACGTACAATACCAGACCCAGTATAGATATCTGTAAGACAACCTTGATAAAAATACCCTTGCTGAAATTTGAAAGAAAAAATCTCATTTTCCTCGCCATTTAAAATTATAATAAAAAAAAAAACGTTCCCGATCTTCTTGATTATACAAATTATTAATTTCTCATAATATCAAAATTGGAAACTGTGCTTCTTTGATTATCAATTGATTGAATATCTTTCGTATTCATATCTTTTCACATTTATCAAAACGAGAGGAAATGTTTCCTTAAAACGTACCGCAATTCTTATGTTTTAAGAGGAAAATGTATTTTGTATAGCAAATATGATTTTGTAAGTAGTGAATAATCAGTAACACATTTAAAAGTTCGAACGAAAGTAATTTCGACAATATTTGCATGATCCCGGATGTTTTAAAGTTGCGTGGAGCTCTTTTATGGAGCATCGAAAAATTGATTCGGCCAAGTTTATGAACAGGTTTTCCCATTAAATTTATGTATTTTTGACACATTTTTTCAACGGTTTTAGCAGAATAATGTTCAATTATACATTTACGTTGGGTTGTTGTATAGTTCTAGCTTTGGATAATATCAAGTTACAATAAATACTTTAAATATAAACTTTATATTTGAAGACAAAAGGACTTGATTTATTAGTTTCATTGGCAGTATTCTGATAAAATAAAATAGGAAAGAATTCATTCGTAGAGTATACCTTGAGAAAGAAGCTTGTTTAGTTTTGAATCCGGTGGGTGGAAAAAAATAGTGGTTAAAAACAGAGTGTTTTGTTTTATTTTATTTTAATGAATAAACACAAAGTTAGTGCTTCAAATTCTAATATAAAGAAAACATTTGTTTGGTTATTTTTATTTCTTATAATGAATCTTTTTTTAAATTTATCCATCTCAAATTATGCTTCCTATCCTTAAATGACAAAAATACTCGATAAATTAGTTCCATATGTGTATTATACGAGTAATACTGATGGAATAGGATTCATTAGTATAGTATACCTTGATGAAGAAGCTTTTGTAACTTTGAAACCGATCGGTGTAATAATTGTATAGCGATTGTAATAAATACTTTTTTATGTTATCATAATAATGCCTTTTGAAATAATATCGGCATTCTATTATTCATTCAGATTATCAGTAAACTGTCAGGTTAAAAAAAAAAAACAATACCAATCGCATGGATGCGGGACGTGCACTGCCACCGCCGCACCGCGCTCCATCGCCGACTGTTCCAGTGTGGTGCTGGGGACCCCAACTACAGTACCGCCACTGTACTCCCCACTGTCACCATACAAAACAATACATAATTAATACGATTGATGTTAGTTGACGATTCTCGGTAGAATCCCATTACAATTAATAAAACGGACACTACTCTACCAGGATTATTATTCGTGTATTTTAAAGCTTGATCGTGATAAACGTTCGATAAATACATGGCTCCGACACCAAGAGGCTGAAGTTGATATAACATCCTTTTCCTTATCATTTACAAACAACAATACACTACCAAGCTACTGCAAATAAATAATATTTTCGTAATTTCAGCATATGTTAATTTGGTTTTTATTTTATTTTATAATATTATAAATGTTAAAATATTTGGCTGGGGGGGTTGAATTGACATCCTTATGAGTCTATTAAGTCTAAGAGGGTTATAAAAAGGAACGGTGCAAGGACGCAACCTTGACGAACTCCGGTGGTGACCTCAAACCAATCTGTGACAACATCGTTGATTCCGATTCGACATTCGCTATTTGAGTGAAGGGCTTTGATAAGTTCTACTAGTTTTATAGGCACCCCATATGCTTCTATTATTTTCCAGAGTGTGGGTCTGTGCAAAGGCGTAACAAGGTATAATCACGAGGCGTGTAAAAATTAAACTTTTAATTATTACATATTATAGATGGAGAAAATTTTGGAGATGGGAATATCTAGAATTTTAGGCATCTACAGGGCTTATGGCGTGTCGTTGATTGGTTTAAGTGTTCATTTTACACAGTGTGGAACATTCACCATTCTGCCTATATTTTAACACATATATTCCTTCTCTAAAATGTTCTCCATCTCTGTTGTGATATGTTATTATTGACAGCTCCCTAGAGGGTTAAATCCAGTCTAAAAAAATTTGGACTAACTTAAAACATTGTTCATAGTTTTAATCTTGGTGTGGGGTAAAATGATCCCCGAACGGTAGCAATGTCCTTAATTAAATCATAGGTGACTTTTTATTGCAACATTTTACAGTCTTAGGATTGGCTACTGAAGCGTAATACTTCATGTATTGTAAAAACGGATGATGTGTTTTATGGACAGTTATAATTATATTTTTATTTCGATCGTGTTTTTTTATTGAGCATGTTTAATTCGGTATATTTATGAGAATAGGTATATGAAATTATTTGAAAAATATTAAATGTTTAAACACTGTTATGTTATTCAGATGTTTTAGATAACACACGTTTTATGGAAATTATTTTAATGTCAAACAAATAAAATGTTTATTTAATTATATTCTGTCAGAATTCGCGGCAAAATTGCGTCCATGCGACATTAATTGGATGTACATACATTTTTAATTTCACATTTGAAAAATGTTTGATTAAGTACCTATAAATTAAAGTTCAGCTTATCTAAAAAAAATATGTAGTAGTAAGTAAAAGTTATAATATGAATAATGAAAATTATCATAGCTATTGACACATTTGTAAGTTTTTCTTTTGTTTCGTCTAGTTATTATATTTTTTTTATGTAACTAAAATATTTATTTATTTTAAATATGTATATACGAAAATGGCCCAAAACTGTGAGTAGGGGAGAGTGGGGTAATGGCGAATACCTAAGAGAAAAACGAATAAAACGTATAAATCGAAACTTGTTTGTTTTAAATAAACTTTGGTATTTTCTAGATAAGATTTAAAAAACATACGAAATTGAATGCAAAATATAAAGATACTCTGAAAAATTCGTTATTTTTTATCTCGGAAATGGGATTTTTGATCACTGATTTTCTTTATTACTTATAGCGTTGGGAAAAACATTTTAGTGATTTTACCTGTAGGAAGTATAAGAAGCAATGGCTACATGTAAAATCAGGCAATGACGAATATTAACGTTGTCGGCAAAAATCACATAGAAACCCTTTTGAACAGCTTTTATTTACTGCTTCATTTTTCATGAGCCTGTGATGGGCGTATCAAGCACATTATCCAATCTTCAGTGGGGGGATTATCTTATTTTTCAGAACAGAATAAAGAGAAAATCTCTTCATTTTCTTAAACTGTATTTTCGTCTATTCACAACTTTAAATTTTTAATGGCATTCTAATTTTCACTCATTTTAAAAGCCACTGGTTTCCTTTTTATTGAGTGGTCTTGACTCCTTTCTGATTTTCCTTTTTGTCCTATTTGTTTACGCTTTTTGTCTTATACATAGTTTGATTTTTACAATGCATAATAATATCATATTTCAGTCATTCTAATGTATTTACGTAATGGCATGTAAAAAAATAATTATTTTTCAGTTACTTTTGTACACTAGGGGAAATGGCGAACTATTGCCATTGCCCCAGGAAAAACATCATCTTAGACCATCAAATATTATATAAAAAAATATTTTTAAATCAACATTGTCAATTTTGATTTCATTTAAAACTATTTGAATCAGTGGGTAAGTGATAGCTCCTTGTATAAAATTGAAAAATACTTTACTACATTAGTTACAGAAATACCACCATCTAAAAAGGTGATAAATATAACAAAGTTTTAAAAGAAAATATACAACGGTTTACCCTGAACGGCGTGCGAGACTTCCGTTTACGAAATGCATTTCAGTATTGAAGAGAAAAGCGGCTTTCATATGGGGTGGTTCGTGCGAGAGTGGCGGTATCGAAATCTTCTAGAAAACCATCGTTGGGAGTTACCCGCAGTTCGCCATTACCCCACTCTCCCCTACCTACATTAGTTAGTTAGTAGGAAGTCCGTATAACGCAAACAATGGGAAATAACAATTTAAGGTATCTCAGGTGTGTTCTACACCTTTGTGTAAAATTTAATTACAGTTATAAAATGTACCATTATTCAAATATCAGAAAAGTTTAGCTATTAAATGTATTTGTAGTATTTTATATCAAATTATTAAAGAAACTTTGGCTCTCCAATAACAAAACTTTGTAAAAAACAGAATAAAATAAAATAAAACAAAATTAATAGCATACCAATGCCTATTTCACTACAATAATAGTATTCATGTTATTTTTTATTTTTTTTAAAGATAAAAAAATAATACACAAGTTCTTATTATTCACTGAAAGATTGAAATATTCAGACCATTTTCCGAAAAATGGAAGTCGAGTTGTAGTACAGTAGGATTTGAGTCTCGGACCTTTGGCCCGTGAGTCCACAATACTACCACAGATACATTATTATATGTAAGAACAGAGAAAATAATCTCTACACTTAAATTCATTTACAAGTTAAAAAGTGGACCACTTTAAGTGACAAGTCGAAGGATAAAGGATGCAACAAGCATTTCCAAGATTTCCGGCTTCCTTAGTGTGATGTGATGTGAGACTGGCTAGAACTCAAAACATCCTGTTTTACAGAGGCTTGGAAGTGTTCAATCATTGGCCAGCAAGTTTCTGGGAAGCTAAAAATTTCTCAACATTTAGTTGACAAATAGATCTTCCTATTTGAATGCCCTGTCCAGTAACCCCAACGTTGGCAATGACTCTGGCGAGTGTCTCTCCGTCCCGTGCTGCCCGGAAAATCGACTCCACGGATATTACGCAGCTAAGACATCAGTCTTCTTCTAGCCCCTCGGCGGCCCTCAATCTTACCCTTCAAATATAAATGTAGCATTATGTGCCCCAGATTTTTGATTATTTTTTTATTTAATATAATTTTATACAAAGTTACAACATGTTAACAAAAAGAAATACATAATAAAGCAAAAGTACAGAAACAAAAAAACTAAACGAAATACCACACCAAAAAAGAAGCAACCTCTTGTGCTTGCTGTGGGATTACAATATTAATAATTTAATATATACCTTTATTTATTTTAAAAAATAAATAAAGGCGTATAAAACATTTTTTATAAATAAGTGCATATACATATGCATGCAAATGAGTATGCATGCGCACGCATGTATAATTACACACACATATTCACGCACACGCACACGCACACGCACACGCACACGCACACGCACACGCACACGCACACGCACACGCACACGCACACGCACACGCACACGCACACGCACACGCACACGCACACGCACACGCACACGCACACTCACTCACACGCACATACACATTCATCGACATACATAATATAACACGATGAAGAAAATTATCAAAAAAAGGTTTTCAAGTAACTTAACAAAATAACTTCAAGTACTGTAGAAAAAAACATTGAAATAAAAACAAAAACAAAAAAACATTTTTGCTTAGTTTTAAAATAAACAACTTAAATATGATTTAAATGTTTAAAATCAACATTAAAGGAAGGAGGTTGATGTACAAATATTTTACCTTTAGTTTGAATTTTGAAAAGACATTGATAATTTTTACGTCGTCGGGCAAATTGTTATAGAAATTTATTCGCTGATATACGTAACTTTTTTCAAAATGTTTAGTTTTAAATTTTAGCATATTATTATAATATAGTAGATGTATTTTTTTATGAACTTTTACAGTTGTTAAGGGTTCTTTGTTTGTTCTAGACTTGAGTTCGTTATCAGGAGTGTCTAAAGCACTTTGCGATGTAATGACATCTCAAATGTTCGCTTTCAGAGTCCAAGTCTCGCAGCCACACAACAAGAAGAGAGAGCTCATGGTTGCTTTAATTCTGCATTAAATTTTTACATCTGGGTCCAGGGTTTTTGTTAGAATGCTGCCCAGGTGCTTGTCCACTTTTTAAATACTACTATCCATTAATTGGAAGAAAAAATATATGAGAATATATATGTTCATACTTAATGTGTATAACTAGGTAAGAAAGCGTTTATTGTTTAAAACTAAATAAACATAAAATATTTTTAAACACATTTTCGAAACACTTTTCAAGTAAGGTTCCAATTTTGATTTTTAATGGTAGTAATATCCTTTTAATGGTCCTGTCAAAATACCTCAACCGATCGTCTATTTTTTACACCCTGAAAATTTAAAGTAGACGTACAGCGTTTTGTTACAGAATAGACAGAGCGCCTAGTCCCAAGAGCCATTAAAATATTCATAAGATTTAGTCCAGAAATATTTGTAATTTCCGCAATAAAAACGTATTTATTGCGATCGTAAATTATAAAAAACTTTTGTTGTGATTTTAAAGTGTTATCGTACTAATAATCTGCGTTTCGAAGACATGTTTTGATAAAAATAGTTATAATTTTATTATTACATTGAAAATAACAGAAGGTCAACAATGTTCATAAATATGTTTTACTATAATATACAATCCCAATTGTTACGTTTTGTTTATTTTGTTTTACAAAGTATTTTGGTAGGTTCAAGTATAATAAGAATGCAAGGTTTCAAGTTTAGGTAAGTTCAGGGTTAGGAGTAACTGGATAACTTGCAGTACGAGCCGATTTCAGGAAGTCTCTAGTAAAAAAAATACATAAATTAAATGAAATATTTCCAATCGATTGCCACTATCCGGTATTCACGAAACGTGGGCGGTTTTATCGATTGTACATTATATTAACTATGCATCTATTCAATGGTACCTGTTTAGGTTTTAATTTTAATTGTGATTTGATTTACTTGCAGGAGGAACTTACCTACGTATATAATTAAGTCGAAATACGCTTTGGAATATTAAAAAATAAGGAGAGCTTTTATAATTACTGATAATGAGTTTGAAGCATTATGGACCGAAAATAATAAACGAAATTTATGAAAGATGGATGGATAAAAAAAATGGCTCTTTTACTACACAGAAATTAACCGTTTGACTGATTTCAAGATTGTACAAATCCACAAGACAAAGTAAAATTGAATTAGTGTGGATTAATTTTTACCGCATTCTTATTTGTTTTTAGTGACTAATTTCAATTAAAAACCCTGAAAAAGGAATTCGAGTAGAGATTAGTAACGTGCCTGCGGATTTATCCGATCTTCTGTTTTTGGCTATTAAAAATGTAAGAAACGTGGATGTTCAAACACATGCAGTATGGTGAATTTTTCACAGTTTGTAAAGTGGCAGCTTAAACAAGCCTATGAGAGGGAGAACTTGTAAATCCACAAAAAAATAATTAAGTCCCCTTT
Source organism: Micrasema longulum (assembly GCF_059751315.1). NCBI lineage: Eukaryota > Metazoa > Arthropoda > Insecta > Trichoptera > Brachycentridae > Micrasema > Micrasema longulum. The sequence continues at coordinate 393,572 of NW_028277458.1, read as the reverse complement.
CTTAAGATTAAATAAAAAAAGATTCCTTTTCTACAGCGAAGAATCCATGGATTACAATTTATAACTAACTAGCGGACCCGACAGACGTTATCCTGCTTGAACGTTGGCTCGCCTGCTATTACCTTGGAAAAGGTCTTTTCATTGATAAGTACCTAGCTACTTGTTTATGGTTGAATTCCAAAACATAAAATAATTCATTTTGAAATATAGAATTCTTTTTACAAATGTCAAACTCGGCTCTGCTTACCAACAGGGGCGCACTTTATTAATAAATGCATTTTTAAAAATGTATTTAGTGTCGGTTAATATTATTTTCGTATTAGCAAAAATCCAGTAAAAAATAAATAAATGGGAAGAAATTTTAAGAAATGTTAGGAATGAATCTAATCGGGATCCATAAAAAGCGAAAGTTGTTTGTAATCATTCAAAAACAAACTTATTTTAAACATAAAAAAACTCTTTTCATTTTTTTTGTAAATGCATTCTCGTCGAATTCAACCCTGATAGGTTGATGAAAATACCCGTTTAACCCGTTAAGGAAAAGTTCAGTGACATCACACGTACAGAGGAATTATATATATATATATAAAGATAATAAAAAACACTGAAAATACTTATTTAAATAGGAATAAACAGCCCGCTAAGTCTCTATTTAAGAGGCTTGTCAGCAGGTGAAAAATTGAATATGGAAGGTACATACACTCCATAAAAATCAGACCAATTGAGAAAAAAATTCCTTGGAGTTTTTCTTGCAGTTAACAGTTGGCGGGAATCGCAAAATCAGTTTCACAGTAAGCTGTTTTATCAACTGCGCCATGGCACCACCTTTTTATTATTTCAAGGTTTGTTTTCAAACATCATTCGCAACCTTTATTATTTGACATTTCACCCCTATGTGGCACTGCGCCAGCACACTAATGTAATAAGAGTACTATAAGGAGGTCCACTCCGAGAAAACTATTTAAATTATATTTTAATATTATCGTTGCTGGGAATCAAATCTGGGCCCGTTTTACAATAGTGTTTTACAATGTCGTCTTCAATTTTATCAACAAAATAAAACAAGCTTTTCTGTATACAGATAAAATGTATACAACCGACGAAGATACTTTAAATTTTTATACAAATAAACATATTTTCATACTTAATCATCGAATTTACTTTATACCATCTCGATTATCGTAAGTGTATAGTATACAAACACTTACTGCAATTAATTTTTTGTTATTTATAATTATTAATCTTAATTTGTTAGTACCATTTTTTTTTTAATATTTACAATTTACTTTTGAATTTTTCTCATTTTCTTTATATTCCCACTGTTTTTTTAGGCATATTTTTACCTTAGTATTAATGTATCAATGTCCATATTTTTCTCTTTTTCATTGGGCAAATTTTTACTTCTGATTTTTTATTGCAGTATATTTTTTTGGTTTCTTCATGTCTTTAAAAAAAATTGCGTTGTTTATTTTTAAAATTATTACTCTGTTTGTACTTACCTGTATTATTTTTGTAAATGCCCCTTGTAAAATTTAATATGTTCCGATGAAGATAAAGCTTGAAGTGAAGAGATACGATATATTTTTTTTCCTTCATATTATTATTATAATTAATTCTTTTCAATGATAATTTATGGTGTCGTTCTTAATCTTATAAATATAAATATTTATCCTTTCGAGACCCCACTCTTTAAAACAAACTTTAATTTATAAAATAATTATTTGGAGGTGTTGGTACAAATTAGATACGGTAATTAGGAAGTTCAGTGGTTTTAAAAAAAATAGTTATCAATCAGACTATTCAACTTTAAAAAAAATATATATTATCGCATTATCAGCGCTATGATAAAGTTTTATGTTTCTGAAAATACTCCACTTGGACGTCTCCAGTTCACTTACGCTTATTTTCTGTCAGTTCTGCCGATTGGTCCGTTGACGTACCGTAAAGTGGAAATCTTTCGCAACTCTATTATCATCGGTTGATGCATATGAACTAGTGACGTCACTTGAAGTAGTTCGTTTTTATTAAAATGTATTTAAAAAAATTATACGTTTTTATGAAACCTTGCCGTACAATTTAATGCCGTAATTCTTCTTTGTAAGAAAACCTTTTTTAAATCAAATTTTTCGTTAGAATTAATATTTTATCCTGCCGTTACTTGGCCAATTTTACCTTTTCTGGCGGTGCTTGTTGATAAATTTAGAACAGAGATGAACGAGTATTAGTTAGCTAGATAAAAAGTTTCTCTAAACAGTATTCTGGTTTTAGATTTGTTAGATAGATGGCGCTAGGAACTAACCAGAATTTTTATTTATATCATTAATTAAAATTTATATGTGTTATTAAATCTTATTTGTACATGAATTTATTAATATTTAATACGTAAACTTATATTTTGTCCAATACCGTATTTTGTAAATGCCTCAACAAAGAAAAAAACAACGTAAGTAGGTACTAGTCAGTCTGCAAATAAAATTAAAATAATGTTTTTTTTCAGAAAGTACCCGTGAAATCTCAAATAAAAGTTTTCTAATTTGCTACTGTATCTTTACCCATTTTCTAGAGTTATAATATATTGGTACTAGTCAGTCTGCAAATAAAATTAAAATAATGTTTTTTTTCAGAAAGTACCCGTGAAATCTCAAATAAAAGTTTTCTAATTTGCTACTGTATCTTTACCCATTTTCTAGAGTTATAATATATGCTTATCATGAAAGTAAAACGTGATTACGAATATAATTACAAACTCAACAATATCTTTCATAAAATTAAAACTGTAACTTATTTAAACAAGTATAAAAAATAAAAAATAGTGTTTATTTTATCAAAATAACGTCATTACAATTTTGGGGGAGAACTCATCTCATCGAAGGTTGATACAAAACTGATACTGTTCAATAAAATAATCGTGTAACACTAATAGCAACCTTTTTATTCTAAAATGATTTGTCGTAAAGAGTAACGGAGTGAATGCCAATGTACATTTAGTGAGCATATTATATTATCTGTTCTGTGTGTGAAATATAACCAGAAACCTGGACAAGTGTTTTTGACTCGATGGCTACTCCCAGCTAAAAATCCTGAAAAAGAAAATTGAGCGGGGATATGTCGGCCTCGTTGCTTAACGGATGGCGCATCCACCTTTCCTGCTTGAGGTCTCGTGTTCGATTGCTGTCAGGATCGACATGAAATATTGGTTATGAAGGTGGTTTAATATTACAATATTTTAGGGTCCCTGGAATGGTGCTAGAAGCGTAGGACAAATGTAGCATCTTCTTACAATAGTGTTATGATATGGCGATGATTATATTGAAGATAAATAATTTAGTTATGAAAGAAATTGAAAAAAAATATTGTAAACAGTGCAATAAATCCTATTGAGGTAAGTTTTTGAAGATATTTATTTAGCTCGGTTCGGCCCAAATAATAATATATTTGCCCACGTTGGAAATGAACCTGAAATTGGACACCGGCCGAAACATCCCAAAACCCAACGCAACGGGGTGAATTTTTTTAATTTCAAGTACTCAGTTACCAGAAAAATAATTATGCTCTTAATAAACCCCAAACAAATTTTTCTTTCTCCTCAGTTGTGAATAACAACTGTTATCATTTGTGTGATGTGTTTTCAACTAGTTGAGCCGTTTTTAATTCACGTTTTATTGTTTTTTTCACATATTTTCATTGACTCTTAAAATATTATGGTAAATAATTCCTTTGCACGCGGTGATGTAACATCGTGTTATCACAAAGAAATGAAGGAATATTCTAAAGTTCAAGCACTTGAAAAAAAAACATGGAGATATTCTATTTCATAATGCCTTTTCAATAATTTAAAAAAATAAACATGTAAATTAGCCCTTTTATAGCAAAATAAATAAAAATTCATAAATGCGCCAGTCATTTTACACGCGTGCATCTCCCATTACTGTCAATAACCGACTGAATCAATTTCACACAAACAACGGCCACATAACACCGTCTCTGTTTTCCCTGTTACAAATTATTTATTTGTGCTCTCTCTTAAGATGTATTACTGTATTGACGTCGCATTCATTCTTCGCGTTGCTACGTAATTCCTTGCTGGGATATATTTTTTTAAATATTCAAATCCATCAGAGTTACACAAATTTTACTTTCCAAATTCATTGTGAAAATGTCGATTTGAAGATTGCAAAAAACCAACTTCATAATGTAAAAAAGAGAGATATTTCAAGTTTTGTCTCGTATGTAGACTAGTGTGACATCACAGCCACACAAGAGTTAAAACGAAAACACATGCATACCTAGCTTTATTATTTTAAGATAATAAAGCGACTCAAAGTAAAAAAAATAATGATTGCATTGATTGCATTTTCTGAGCTTCAATCATGAACTACTCAGAAAAGTAAGCTGAAGTTGTCTGTATGGTTTGAAATTTTAAGTTGTCATCATTATTAACGTAGGGTGCTATCGTCATATTTTCAAACAACTGTACTTTTTATACCTAATAGGAATTGAGATTACACCAAAATAATTATAATACTTAATCTTTTTACGGAATATGATTTCTGCATTTGAATTGAAGCTAGGTAACAACTATACTAACAAAAAAAGTTTATTTTATCGAAACACTTAACAACCGGATCCTGTTAGCGCCAACCGAATAACAGCGCGTTAACAATGTTATATAAATGCTTTTGAAGAAAAAAAAATATGGACACGTGTTACAATGCATAACTTTTTTTAAAAATAAAAATAAACAAATATTCTTAGCTCCGAATAAAAATAAATAAAAACTTTTGAATCTTTGTAAGTGCCATATTTGAATACTTAAAGGCTGATTATGAAATTAGTCAGAATTCCGGAATCGTGCAGTATTTTTTAAAATTTCAGAGTGGTCAAAATAAATCATGTTCATTTATTCTAATAATTATTCATTTCTAATTTTTATCTTTTTGTAAACTATGTATGTTAAAAAAAAACTTTTGTATAACTGGCCGATATTTTTTTTGTGACAATGTATGTAAATTAAAGAAAAAAATATAGAAATTTTCTGAGAAGCAGATATTTCACTTATATTTTTTCATTTACTTTCTTTTACATTTATTTTATTGAAGATAATTTAAATTATTGTATTAAGTGTAAACAATTTTTTTGGTATCTGCATGAGTTTCTTACACTAACATACAAAGAAATTGGCAATATTTGTGTACATACTGTTTCTTTACGTAAAAAATTATATTATATAAACATATTTTCTGAAGTTTTTGGCTAATCGTCGATTTGAAGTTCGCTATAGATGGCGCCGTAAATGTTTGAACAAAATATGTTATAATATCTGTCATAAAAGCTGCAGTACACACTTTGAATGTAAACAAACCGGCTTGTGGTCCCGTTGTAGTGATGTGGAATCACGGATCAAAGTTCTGAGGTTCAAATCCCACTCTAGTGCAACTCGATTACCATTTCCCGGCACAAATTATTTACGACTTGCAGAAAAAGGTCTAAAAAGTGCGATAAGATATCAGATTAATGTATACCTTTAAAAATTGCGTTGTAATATATTACAATGTTGTACCTCATTCACATGAGTTAGTATAATAAATACACAAGCACGTTCGTTACATATTCTACACGTTACTTAGTATCTTCTTATACCCGAAGCGCAAGACTAATCAGCTACATTAGTGTAGGTAATCGATTAATTAACTTCATTTTCCATCAATAAATTGTATAAAATGATAATGTTTTGATTTAATTTAATGAAATATTTTATTTTGTTCTTGTCTTTTTTGTTTCTGTTCATTAGTTTTTTGTGTTATTTATATTCTACAAAGGACACTTAATTTATAATTTAAGAGCATTTTAGAATTAGAGATTCCAGTTTGAAAAATGTATTTTTAAAACAGCATTTTACATACCTACCTTGTTTTATAGAAAATCTTAAAATATTTTTTATAGGTACTGTTCAGCTTATGTTTATGTGTGCGTAACAAAAAGTTTTCAAATAAAATATTTCAATCAAACCAGCAAGTACTAACACATTGTTAAAGACTATTAAATATTCGAAGGCATTGTACATTTATGTTTTTTCCCATGGAGTATAATTTAACGGGAACATTTAGTCAAACGTTTAAAAAGTCGAAATCTTCTGTTTACCAAATCATTTAAAAGCAACTTTTGTTTTTGCACCCCAATGTCCAGAATGCGTAGATAAGTCAATTGGTCACACTACTTGGAATTCTTTGGGATAGATCTTCCAGCTTTTCGTTAATTTGTTCGCCACTAAAACAATGTTGGATGAAGATAGATTGGCATGGTTTAGCTCAAAGTTTTATATGTTTATCGTGTTCATGAATATATGGTAAACCATTATTTTATTACCCTCGTTTGACTTAGATACAGAGTTTTATTTTCTTTTTGTTCAGTTTCTTTGTACACGTGTTTCTTCAAATAACTGTTGTAATTGGCTTAGGCCCTACATATAATGAATAAATAAATAAATAAAGCATCATCAAATAGTTTTTTATGACAAAATAAAAAAATTCATATAGATGACGTGTTTTATTTTGGATGTATAATAATAAATAAATAGTTTGCATGTTGAAGTGGTTCGGAAGAGAACTGAAAAGGCGCTGTGCCTCCTCGTTACGCGTGCGGTAGGTGAGCCCCGGTAGGCTGGAAGCCGTTCTCGTCAGCGATGTAGGAGAGGGTGTACTGCTGGCCATCATCAGCCACCCAGGATATGGTTCCTCTGACCACCAGCGACTCGTTTTCTGTTCCTGCATTCTTTAGCTCCGCTTGCTCTTGCTTGGAAGTACCATCACTGGTTTCAAAACTAGAAATGAAAAGTAAGAATGTGTTATAGTTCTCGTTCAAAAAATGTCGGATGGTATTATATTTTGGGACAACTAATATATATTTCAAATATTTATGACTTATCGCAGTACAATTTTAAAAGAAAAATCATTAAGTATGCTAACGACATTGGACCTTTCTATAAAAATCAAACTGACGTATTGACAAACAATGACATATACGAAGACCTTATTATGTTGACTAAATTGACAAACACAAACTTGCTTACACTTAGTGAAAAAAAAGTAATATTATTCATTTTTAATTTAAAAAAAATTTACATAAAATAGATGCCTACATAAATGATGACCGATTTATTTAAATTGAACATGTTAATACTTAAAACTAACTTAAGACAGACAATTGACATGTATAGTTCAAATCAATAATTTACTAAGTAAAGTGGTGACATTGTCGAGTATTTTTTTCTAAATCAAAAACTTTGTTCCAAAAACAGATAAAATAAAAATTTTTGAAGCCTATGTAAAAACTAAAATATGTTACTCAACTACTATGGAAGGAAGGAAGGAAGACTATTTACTTTAGTAGTAATTCGTAATTTTTAATAGTAATTCGATTTATGTAACTTTTCAGATATTATTTGAAATAGAAAATAATGACCTTTTCTACTGGCTCCGTACCTAATATGGAATATATTTGTACTGTCGGTCATCGCATGTAAGTTAGCGAATATTAACTCCGTGCGACCGCATGCAACTTTACTCCTCGTTCTAATACTAAATAATATTTACCGAAGAAAGTGAATTTGTATTCTCGTTTCAATACTAGTTATATAATATTTGTTCAGAATACTATAGCGGTGGTTTTCAAACAGCGAGTTAGTGTGGAAATTAAAAAAAAAGTTAAACTCATTAAAATAACTATGAGGAAAAAACAGCTAAAACAGCTAAAACAATAAATTTATGTTTTTAGAAAATTTTGTGTATCTTAGAATTTCAATTTTGTCTGGACTTAATATTTTATTTTTGTCATTAGCCTGTTAGATATGCGATGTGTGTAAGTAGCAGATTGTGGTGGATTCTGAGGTTTTGCCAGGTTTTGGGTTAATCGTCAGTCAAATCCATCACACCGATTACAGCCATCACACATTTCGGCGTTAATTTTCTATTGTAAAGTTCATAGCTAGTTATCGATGGAAACGTTTTTTTAGGTTTCCATAAAAATGTACAGTTTTCAAAAAAAAATATTTTACTGACTTAAATAATAAAAACAAAAATAAAATGAGAACACCCCCAGATTGGGCTAAATTTTATTTGGCCGGCCAACAAATACAAACGCATTATTTAAGTAAAACATAGCATTATAAACATGTTTTATTACTAAACCAAAATTCAAGTCAATTTGACTGTATTTCACGTCAACATGCAAGAATTGCGCTGTGTTCGCTTATAAACAAATAAATGAACAACAGGTTTTTAAATATAAGCAAATAATTAATTTAATAAGGATGATTACATTTCAGTGACAACTTTGCATAGATTCGATGATAGAATAAATTACGGTTGATCTTTTGGAGAGGATAGTTTCGTAACATTATGAATAGGTACAAGTAATTATTTCTCATAGTTAAATTATGACAGTTATTTGTATATTACCACAAATTTAGGTCGTGGTAATTCATTAAATTATATATTTGCATATATTCTGAAACCTTTTAGCTGGAAACTCGTTTTTCAAATTGCAAATTAAACCTATCATTAGCAATAGGTTATTGATGATTTATGCCATAGGATTACGTCACATTTAAGCATCATAAAGTTGACCAAAAAACAATTTGTTCAAAAATATATTTTAGTCTTTTTTTAATAAAAAATAACGTATAAAGTTATAATTTAATAGCCGAATACTTTCTGTGGAATATAACGTCAGAGGCATTTTAAAATGCTGTTAAGGACACAGCGTGATTTTTTAAAGAGATGGGAAAATTAAAAAAAAAAATGGTGTTTCTTTTTTATGTTAATACATTTTGTTGACAACTAGAAGACAAACGTCTTACAATATCAGTTACACCTGCTGCGACAAGAAAAGTCACTATACCGGTACGCAACCTGCGCACTAAATTCCCAGAACTGGGCCCTGTGGCATAGAATGCTCTCTCAGGGGTGCTATTCTGAATTGCTTTTTTTCATGACACTATTGAAATTGTATCCAAAATTGATTTGATTTTTTTATTAAAATTGAATAATCAACTAAGCCTCTTTTTCAAAGGATTACCAGTCGGTTATAAAGAGAGAATATGGAAGGAAGTTACACTATAGGTGTTATGACACATTAAGACGAATTGAGGAAAAAACACTTTTTTTCCTCTTGCAAACAGCGGGAATGGAACCCGCGAGCCCAGTTTTATAGTGGCCATGTAACCAGCTGCGCCATGGCACCTGTTCGTAAATTTAGAGAAAAGTACAATAATAATAATATTTTATTTTTTTGTTGGGAAGAAATTTTTTTTTTTTGATTTACCCAAGTATGTAATTACGTGGGCCATTTTCAACGAGTTGTAAATAACTCACGATTATAAAATAGGAATCAAGTAGAGGTAGAGTGGGATTTGAAACACGGACTTTTGAGCCGTGAGTCCGAGACATTAGCTGGAAGACCACAACCCGCTTCTATATATATATATTTTTCGTAAATCTATAGAAAGATTATTTGTGATCTCAATTTCCAGTTTTGATAATAAAAATAATATACCTAGAAGAAAAAACACAAAAAGGTTCACTAAATAAAGCGTATCTTGATCATTGTTGTTACATAAATGTAAGATGATCAATATTACGCTTCAGATGTCAGTCTAGGAATACATCTTTAAAAAATAATTAAATTTAAGACCTCTTGCATTGTAAACACACGCGCTGACCATTAACTAGACTACGAAGTGGACAAAAATGTTTTTTAAATACAAAACAAAATAATAATAGAGAAATGTTTATCTATCATTAATAATATTATGCAATACTGTTAATGGGACGAGTTATAATGTTACATGTTAACCAAACAGTGGGGTATCGTAATTCGTTACTAACCTTTCCGAGCCTAAACGCGAAAATATCCGCGAGTTCCTGAGCGGGGTACCAGGAATACCCTAGATTAAATGCTATTAATACGAGTTAAAAAAACTTATCATGATTGTCATGGTAGTGTTTATAAAAGCTGTTTCATTATGTTTCGAGTTTTCTGCGAAATTGATTAATTTATTTAGAAATCTGGATTTTCGTAGTTATGGCTGTAAAAAGCGACCAAATAGCAAAAAGCGCACGTTCAAACTGACCAACATTTCAAAGATTGTTAAACTGAAGAGCGATGGATTGTAATGATTGCTGTTTGCACGGGGCAAGTGAAGACAATTTTTTTTTTTTTTTTAATAACTCGGCAGATTTAAAAAAAAAAAAATTGATATATTCTTAACATTGTAGCGTAGGATACAAAAAATAAATCAATAAACAAAAAAGTTTAAAAAAAAAATATTCTACCTGGGGGACCCTAGAGACCCCATCTAATCCCGGAAGGGCTACTCTCGTACATAGTTATAGAGTTATTTACTTGACATCTCTGTAGACGACACGTGACCCCACGTGATCCAACGACATATGACGTAACACTTGGAATGTCAAATAAAATCAATATGCTCTCAGAGAAAATTCCTTGTTAAATATTTTATTAATTCCTACAGCAAACAAGGTTGACTAAATAACATTAATTTATTTTTTCTCACTGGGTTTGAATATTCCAAATCAACTGAATACGTGTATTTCAAGTTTGATAAATATTGCCACAGATATGGAGAACATTTAAGGAAGTGAATAAAATACAGAAGTTTTGACATTTACTGAGTTTATGACTTGTCTTTTTTACTAAACAGAATATTTTTTGAGTGCTTATGCTTCAATCGAACATTTAAATTACTGAACTATTTTCAAAAGAAAAAAGTCGTAAAAAAACACAAGCAAACCGGAAAAAAAGTTGTGGCACAGAGGTATTCGAACCTCGACCTCCTGATCTGAAGTCCGCAACACTATCTCCGGATTACAATCTGTCTGTTATTGGCGCATGTAAGTGATCATCTTACGCACTGTGAAGCATTCACTATTCTGCCTGATTGAAAATAAATTTGCATTAAATGATTTTTTATTATTAGAAGGAAAGGAGCTGAAATCTTAAATGACGTAAATGAGGTTGTATCAAAAAATATCACCAATTTTTCTAACATTTTTATTTTTTTGTAAACGATATAATACTGATTTGATTTCAACAAAATTTTGGAACAAAAATCTATAAACGCTACAATGAACGTACCAATGTATCTAGTAAATATGTTTTAAATTGGTAATTGACTGAACAGAAAGCATAGACTAGAAAATCGATAGATATTTCAAAAGATATGGAGAATTTCCTTGAAAGTGCAATAAATAAGTCAAGGCAATTTTATGACTACCAGTCTGTCGATCGTCGGTACTGGTCACTTTGCACACTCTCCATTCACCATTCTGATTATGTTTGAACAGAAAAGTTTCTTTAATTTTTGGTTGGAGGGTTGAAAGAAATAATTGTCGCTAAACATACCAACTTAAAATAGTAATACATACAAACATAAATATTATTCAACTTGCCTTACGCGAGGGTTTCTAGTCAGACATTCAGTGGGAATAAAAACATTGAAATGTGATTTTTTATTAGCCATAGGCCAATTTAGCAATTTCATACGGATCTGATTGTTGAAATCCGCATGGCACGGTAAAATTATAATTAAAACTTTGAAGTTCTCATTCTGAGTGCTGGGCTGACTCGAAGTTTTACATATCCATATTGAAAAGATTTCACAAATCAAATATATTTAGCCAAAATCTCAAATAATATTGAATACGAGTATTTAAGAACTTCACACAGTTAATATTCAATACAAACATGTTTTTAAATCCATACATTTAATATGTCATTCATAAAATAAACATAAAACAGAAGAATCACACTAAGTATATAACCTGTTCTGAGATTGCTAGCAACCATACTTGCAATTTATAATATTCTAATAATTAATAATTACAAACCATTACACGAGTATATTAAGAGGATCTGAAGTCTGGTCATGTCAAAAGTAGGCAGAACCGAAGGGCATGTATGACAAGATGTCTGAATGTGGAAGAAGCTAGAAATGTATGCCAGGATAGACGTGTGTGGCGGTCCATTCTCTCTGCCTACCCCTAAGGGGAAATGGCGTGATGGTAGTAGAAGTAATATAAGTAATTTTATTTTTTATCGTTTAACGAGATTTAAAATTGTTTAATTTTTTTTTATTGATACGTATCGTTTTCTTCGTTTTTTTACAGGCTTTAAGCCTTGAGCTGTGAGAATGTTTTGTCATTTCTATTACTAAATTATTTATTTATTTATCAATATTTTTAATACTGGTAATATAATTTTTATATTTTTTACCCTTTTTAGACTTCTTAATTTGTAAATAAATGTTTAGTATTTATTTGTTAAAATACTTTATTTTACTTACAATTCTACTTACATATATGCAGATTACGTCAAAATCAATTATGTTCAGGGGAGCCATTTTAGTGTTTTTCTAGAGTCCAATTGCTTCTTAAAGATCAGATTTTTTAAGTAGGTGGTTGATAATTGCATTATATGTACGTCACTTTCAACTTTAATGTAAAGTATAAACGTATTTCAAAAGCATTATCACTTTTAAATAAATATTGCAAAATTTTGCGGATAATCATTTTTGTTTCATTCATTAAGAGAGGTATTATTTTATTTTATAACATTTTTAATATTTATAAAGGTCAAATAAACACAGAAATACAAAATAAATGAAAAGAACAAATTATTAAAAAGTGTTACGTAATAATATAAGGAATAAATTTTATTAATTAACTTTTTATAAAAATTAACTATATCTGTCAAATAGAAAACGTATACTAACTTACTAACTACTAACTAATAACTACTAACTACTATCTACTAACTCTAACTAACTCTCCACTGGTGACATCACCTACAAGTCAAATCGACTAACTGTTACTTAGTTAATTATTTGGATCTCAAATTTACTAATAAAAGTGACTATGTGTGTTGGTCAGTTTAACTTGTCAAAAATCTGTGAGCTTCTATCAAATGGTCATATATTTTACAAACTATTTTTTTTCGGAGTGTCAGATTGACTTGACATTTTTACCAGTCAAGCATTATGCTAATACGATGTCAAAAAGCCAATAATCTCAATTTAGAAGTTTTTGCAAATGTTCACTTTTACTTGTATAACCACGATATTATTGTATCAGCACCTAAAATGTAAAAGACACTAAGTGCCGTTCATTTCAAAATAATAATAATAAAAAAATACTCTGTAGTATGTTTTATAGCACTATTTTAATAAAAGAAACTTACGCATAGTTGTATCCACCGAGTCCAATATTATCATTTTCGTATTTGAGGATCACGGCGTCCTTGGAGGGCCCCTGGGGAGCCGCTGTCGCCAAGACGAAGAGGCCAACGAAAACTAATAACTAAAATAAATTACAAAAAATTATATTTTACGTTATTTATCTGCAAGTACAATTGAACTTAGTTATGCAGAAAGCAGCCAGCCATTGAAAAGTTAAACTGAGATGATAGCACTTTTATGAAAACAGTGAATAATCAAATCAACACAACAGCTGGAATGTGTTTGACTTTGACAAATGGTAAACAATGAGTTCTTAAGTTCTTTTTATATTACAATCAAGAATCTAATTATCTATTTGACTGGTTTTAATGATTTTTAAAGTACTGTATGATTTTTCTAGTGATGTGGGTGTTTTCTGCAAATTGAGAAATGGCATTTTTGTGATCGGCACTATTTTCAGAAGGCGATTGTTACCGTTTTTTGTATGAAAGCGTCTGGCTGTTTTTAGCAGAACATAGAAATGACCTTACGGCACCCGACAACTCCAATATCTTATTTTTTCAAAATCGTTGTTTGGCTGCATTCTGCATAACTACGTTCAATTGATAGTGTCTATGGACCAGTGTAGTTGCTTCATCCGCAAAAAACATAAATTGTAAAAAAAAGAATATTTTGAGCAAAATTTTAGTATGTAACATATTCATTTCGGACATTCGACGGATTTAAAATCCACGTTACCACAAACTGTAGAAATGAAACGTGTACAAATAAAGTTATATTCTTTCATAAAAAGACATTCCATGAATAAGTGTTATAAAATATACATTTAAATATTATCGGAATAATCGAAATAAAAGTATGAATGTAGAGGAAGCGAGATATGTGTGCAAAGATAGAGTGATATGGCGTTCTATCTTCTCTGCCTACCTTTACGGGGAACCAGCGTATTGGTTAGTTTGATTATTTTTTGTTAAGAAATTATTGAAATCAGCATTTTTAAAGTTGGTTTTTTTTTTTCAACATTAACATTTATCAATTCTAATAAATAACTAAAAACAATGCAATAAAAATTCAATCTCGAATTCAACAAAAAGTATTATGAAATTCGAGTCTTTTAAAATGCTTTAATTTCATTTAAAAAACCATAAACTTTAGTTCGTTTCCTGTTTAAATCGTTACAAAAATTTAACTTAAATACTTCGTCTTTGTACGAAGACCAACGAAGTTTGTTTGGTTTTCATTTCTAAAAGGCGTAATCTGCCGGTCGAAATGTAATTGTATATTTTTTGTACAAAAGTTATTTTAAAAACAATTATTTTTTTCTAATGTTTATTAGGCGCCATTTCGTAACAACAGCGCTGCGTTTGAAAATGGCAAAATCGTGTGATTTCCTTACTGTTTATCAACTGCCTTAAACGACGTTAGAACTCCATGTGCCTTGTTCTGTGATGAGATAAAATATCAACTAAATACATAGTAATACAGCATTAATTTATTTTATGCATAATATTTACATTTTCAAATGAACAACTTGATTCCATTGTCCACAAATACAATGATCAATAAGTCTAATTGCCATCAAAAAGTGAATAACGGGGGTGGGTTGTACGCGTGCATGACCACTGAACATGTATTCAGGAGAGGATCGAGTCAAGTGGGTAAAAGAAAAACAAGTAGTATGTGGAGTTATATGGTATTCAATGCAATAGTTTATGTAAAAGTAAAAGATGATCATAGTAAAAGATGTAACTGAACGTAACTTTCCATTTTTATTTTGTATGCCTCTATTTCACTTTCGCACCATAGATTTCATAATAGTATTTCTAGATTTAGTAGACGCACACAAAGGCCATGCCTATGTGTGATTTTTTTGTTTGAATAAACATAGTGATATATATAATAAGAGATATACCAAAATGTAAAAAATATATAATAATAATATAAAGAAGGTATTTTGATATCGTTGGAATATTTCAAAATCTCTAATAATTGGCCCCAAAATTAAAATATTCGCTAACACTTATTTTTCATTTTAAAAAATACACCGCGATTGCTGAACCAATGTAGTGCCGTAAACAGCTTAAGGGAACGATGATGATGATGATACATATCAAACAAATGTCTAATTATTTACTGACTCACGCGGAATAAGTGTAAGACCAATATTATAAATGTGAATAGATAAATCTGAACACAGCAATGCATTATTAATTAATAATAATAATTTATCAAAATCGGTAGACATATCGGCGACCTCCGTGGTGTAATGGCTAAGATTTGACTCTCCCACGGAAGGTTCCGGGTTCGATTCCCGGTAACAAAACACAAATATTTCATTTGATTTTTATTAAGCCTGGTGTGTTGTGATGCAAACGAAAATTGATTCACTGATTTTCAACAAAATAAATACGTAGTTTAATAATACTTATTTGACATGGAAAATGACACAGTCAGTGCAACAAATATTAAATTTAAAATTAGTTTTGGATAAAGATGCGACGCGTTATTTTGTTAGGAGTTATATGAATTGATTCTGCTTTCTACGTATGAATTAAACTTACTGTATTCATGATGATTTGGGGCTGAAGTAAGCTGAAGTACAAATGACCATCTTCTTTAGACTCACCAATTTATACCTGCTCATTTTTCTATGACTAAGTATTCGCACCACCAACCAGTCTAAAGGCACCGAGTAAAAATAATAAACATTAAAATTAAAATTATTTTTTTATTCTTTTTAATATCCAAATAAAAGTGAATCAACCGTATCATCCCTTTATCTGAACCCGATGGTGCATCGGTCACTAAAACGCAGCGCAACTCACGGACGAATTTATAACTGACTGATTTGTTATATCTCAAATGTTAAACATAATTTCGTTTTCACTTTTGATGAAGTGTCTCAAAATACGAAGGTGTTTAAATAAACTTTTGTCTCGTGCAAACCAATCACATTTTTCAAGTGATCTTTGTATAAATAATATTTCTACGTTAAATGTTAAAAGGAATATTCTGTGTACCGCAAATGCTATGATAATATTTCGTGTTTGTTGATATTATTCCTTTCCTCTTGAGTAATTACTGTTATTCATTATATTTATGAAATAAAAAACTCTCGTAAAGGCTATTAAATTGCAATAAAATAATTATTTTTATGGGTTTGGAGTACGTAAGTATGAATCCTCCTCATGCATAATGCTAAAAAAAACTTATCTATATATTACTATAAAATCCATTGTTACCGAATTACTCACCTATTTGCTACTGATGTTCTTATTTGGGAAACATATATTTTTATCAAATCGATCTCTAATATTGTAAAATATTGAAAAACAGTAGAATTCCAACATAATTTCAATTAATTGCTGTAGGGTAGACTGAGGCTATTCGGATCAGGCGGGTTATTCGGATCAAGCTAATAAAATAGGCTGTATCTCGTCTATTGTTACTACATAACAATGAAAAAAATAAACGTAGGACCGCCATTTATTGGATGCTGTAATAAAAAAATTACCGGTATTACAGTTTGCGTGGTTTGACAGCTAAAAATCGATCTTAGTTAAGACAAAACAAGTTAGGTATCATCTGCGTTCTAAGTGTATTTTTGCGAAGATAAGCAATGTAGTAATATTGAAATATTATATATTTCTATTTAAATGCACAGTAAAAATAATAAATATGAAGTTAAAATGAATTAATTTGATTTTAATGTTTTTTTTTTAGAAAATATAAGTTTCTAACGCAAAGCAGATAAAAAATGATCTCTCCGAAAACCGCACAAAATCACAATTCAGAGGAAAAACTACCTCACTGCTGATCCGAATCACTACATATAATGTGGTGGTTCGTATCAGTGAAGAGGTTTGCAGGATTCTTTTAATTATTATTTTTGTGTATTTTACGTGATTATCGATAAAAATATCTAATGTAAAAACGTCTAACATTTTATATGTTTTGTTTTTTGTTTTTTAAGGAAATATTGAATGTGATCCGAATAACTTTGGTCTACCCTATATATTGATGTCCATCTCAGCCAACAGACCAACAGTTGGCAGTAAACAGTTACCGTAACTTCTTTACAACAACGTCACACTGACTGACTAATCAAAACGAACGGTGGAAGAGAAGGACAATAGCGCGCGTAGACAGAATTATTATTTTGCGAATCGCAGTATGTTTTTGTCTCAATTTGAAAATAAAATCTGAATGCGATTCGGATATTCGGAGTTCGGATAGTTGGAGGTTTACTGTATTGTTTTACACCTTCATTTTATGAAGGAATAAGTTTTACTTTAACGTCAAAATCACGCGTTTTCCGTAGTGAGTAAATTTGTACGAGTAGTTTGTTATACAAAAGAAAATGGATTCATTGCATTTTTCTCGGATAGATAAATTTGTGTTGATATATTGTCTTTATGAACCGTAAGCGTGACTAACTATTGTCTTTTAAAAGCTCATCATTACATGCTTATTTAATTGAACTACAATAATTTATATAAATTATTTTAGTTTTTTTATATAAAATATAAGCGAAATTCCATTAAAATATAAATTATGTAAAGTTTTATTTCAACAGACGCAGTTGGCAAGACGGCCAACTGTGAAACTGGCGTCGCGGGTTCAATTTGCGCCAGTTGTAAGAAAAAATCTAAGAAGTATTTTTTTCTCAATTGATCTGGGTGTTGTGGTATATTTTTCATTACCTCATTCCATATCCCCTCTATTCCACCTGCTGACAAGCCTCAAAATAGAGGCTTAGCTGGTTATTCCTTAAAAAAAGAGTAATTTTTCATAATTTAAATATATATCAAGATAGTGCTACATAAAAATAATATAATTATTTATCATTTTTTTGGAATCCTCTTTTTTTTAATTAATTTATTTTTATTTATTGGGGATATCAACAGTAATACATGTAACAAAAATATAACAAATAAAATATACAGAGAATAAAACTAATGACAGATATCCACAGATATACATTAAATACACGTACAATACATACTAGTGTGTTTGTGTGAGTGTAAGTGAGTGAGAGGGTGGGTGTTATATTGGAATGAGGGTGGACATGTGTGTAAATATTGCACAAGTGTCAAGTGTCGAAAATATAAATAAATATAAAATATTAAGAATTAGAGATAAAATAAAATAAGATAAAATAAGATATTATTATTGAAACTAAGTATAAGGCAAAAAATTATGTTTTAAGACGCGCATTTTAAATGTTATTTTTTTACAATCAAATGGATCAATAAGGGGAAAGTTCAAATTATATTCACTAGCAAAACGTATAAGTGAAGAGTTTTGGGCATAGTTCGTACGAACTGCTGGCACATGAAATAGAGAGCTCGACATGTGGACGGGTGCGGTAGCCGGGGACATTTAATGATAACTCCGACAAAAGAGCCGGACTATCAAGGCGTCCACTAAGTATGTCATGAAGCACCCCTATGTCCAACAGTAGACGGCGATCTTCTAAAGTAAGCAAGTGGTGTTTTTTGCAGGAAAACATATAATTGAGATCGGTATACCTGCATCTCCAGTTAAGATGTCTAAGAAATGTCCATTGAATTTTCTCAAACTTTTCTTTATGTGTGACATATTGTGGAGACCAAACAGAAGAGGCATACTCGAGCAAACTGCGAACATGAGCAAAGTAGACCATTTTAATACACGCGATATCTTTAAATACCTGACATGTACGAAGTACAAAACCAAGGTTTCTATGTGTACGGGTTTCTATATGTCATCGAAGTGATTCTCAAATGTAAGTTTGCTATCAAGAATAACACCCAGATCGCGTACGGTATCAACTCTCTGTACAGGTTGGTTTTCTAATATATTAATAAATGGGATGGGATGTCGACCTGGCGAAAAAGAAATAGAAATATGGCGAAATAGAAAAATGTCAGAATTTAATGAGACTTAAAAATTTACTTATTTCCTCAACTCTTCGATCTGTCGATTTCGGTAAAGCAAAAAAGATGATACACGTTAATCTGCATTTTTACTGCATTTATAACTTAGTAACCACCTTGATTTATCGTCGACCAAAATCTATAGTTTTTATTTCGCTTAAAATACCTTTTCGATAACTATTTTTTAATAAACATTTAAGGTGACATAGGGTCAAAGCACCAATGAATGACCGTTTAAGGTTCAGCTTGTAGTGAAATCCACATTAAATGTATAAATTTCATTATTTAAGCGTACAAAATAAAAGAAAACAATAAAAAACCCATTATATTTTCTAAGTTCTTTTACTCTTTTATTCAAATACGAGTATTACAATTATAATTAATATTACTCTAAAAAAAGAGCAGAATCACCAGTGAATGACCACAACTACCCTAGTAAAAATAAAACTCAGATTTAGTTACATCATAACATTATAAAACACTCTAACACATTAGAATATGGATATATTCAAAGAATTGCATAAAAATAGCATCAAATAAAACACTTACCACACCTTTCCTTATAAAAACACTATCAATCTCAGAACAATAACGGAAAGACGCACAATTACCTTTTGACAACTCACAGTTCAAAACTGATAGATTTGTTTCTTACCAAAAGATGTGTCCGCCTACTGTTTTTGTCATAGTTTCTAGTGTTAAAAGTTTTTTGACTGGACACATGTAGCAATTCTTATTATATTGTGTTTTATTAACCAATGGTCATTTACTGATGCTTTGACCCTACAATAATACGTAATGCATACTAGTATTATATATTATAAACGAAAACTCGTTTTCTAATATGATTTTTGTTGTTATTTTATATAAGTATGATTATTGAAATTTATTTCTGCATATGATTATTAACTGACGCCTCTGAAAATCAAATTGTAGCTCTGTTATTGTGTGATTGAAAGTTCGGTAAGAATTTTTTTTTAATTCACCCAAACTACACATAACGGTTTTTTTTATACTACCCTTTGATAAGCATTAAATATTCTCATTAAGATAAGTACTTATAGAAAACATAGCAAAATTACAGGTCAGTAACTAGCGCCATTCATTTGGTATCTTCTCATTAAATCCGTCGGTGACAGAAATCAATAAACTAATCTATTTTCATGGGATACAAAGCGGACTGAATTTAAAATACTTGTTTATTATTTTATAGCAAACACCTGCAAATTATTATTATTTTAGTTGTTTGCCGGCATAATAATGTATATTTAAAAAAATGGTAATTTTGTAAAGAGGGACAATATGGTTTATTTATTTTTATAATTGAAAAATTTTTGACTTAATTTGGAAGTCAGTGCCTTCCCAATTTCATTTTTTATCAATGTTTCTTATTCTTCTTGCGATGGCTTGTCATTGTCAGATCAGACCGACGTTGGCGAACTCAACAGGGAAAGCATCTCGCTCCTGCGCTACTCTTATATTACGCAGCCAGGACAACTGCTTTTTAAATGTACTTGCCATAGGGATTCCTCGGAAAAGATGACCAGAGTGGTTTCCAGTTGCTTTCTCCGGTGGATTTTTTGGTCGGGGTTTACTTCCCTTATCTCATCGGTTTTGGGTTTGTGGCGCCAGAAACTCGCCTTTCATCCTCTCGTTATCTGCTGTCATGGGTGTAATCTTATTGCCCTGGGTTTATGATGCGGACGTTAACGAGTTGGACTAGTCAGTAGTGTTGCCGGTGGACTGAGCATTATTTGCGTTTTATAAATCACACCCTCTAGCAAGATGTGACTCACTGCTTCCCCGCTGACAGCTCGAATCCCTTATAAGCACATATTAAATTAAAATATGTAAAGCTATAACTTTGTGATTTTGACTTGTAAAATAGTATCACTGCGTAATAAGGTTATAATATTTATAATACCGCCCCAAAGTTAAATAATATGATATAAATTTTATATTTGAAATCAAATCAAAAACAAAGACGGAAACTAACAAATTAATTTTTATATTCTGCTTCCACAATAAATAAAGCTAACCCACCATAGCAATGGAGGCGGATTCTTTTTATAACTGTCAATTTTTCTAAACAATTATCTAATTCTCTGACATTAAACATTAAACCTGCATTTTATCCAACTAATTTAGGAACGTTGTTGAAAAATCACAAAGACAAAGTCCAAATACCAATTAAATTGTAATGATTTTGATTCAATCTACATTGGGAAAACTAGAAGAAACTTTAATATTAGAGTAAAAAAACACTTAAGGTGCCTAAACAATAATATTTTTCGTAAACCAACTGATAGAAAATAATTATAATTTCAATAGACACTGGATTAAAAGTTCTTCATGTGGAAATTAAAATATTAAAATTCAACAGCTTGGATATCTTAAAAATCAAAAAAGCGATTCATAATAAGAATAAAAATATAAAAAATCAAATTACAAATATATTCTTTAGTCTATTCCTGTCTAGTTTTGAGCGTATCCATCTCAAATAACACTTCCCATCCATACAAAAATGATTCCAGACATAGAGATGTAAAACACCGAACGCGTGTAAGCAGATAAGGATTAACGGTTAAAATGCCCGACTTCCATACGAAAAGTTACCTTCAAAATTAACTAGAGAATACTGTTTCAATTTCTAAGCATATCTTTAATTTAGTCAGTTTTTTATCCGACCGTAAGTGTAAGTGGTGAATTAAAATCTTAACGCGTGAACGATTTTAAAAAGTCAATAATTTTTCAACGCAAGTAACACTAATGGCCTAAATACAGTCGATTTAATAAATAAACACCTTATGACTGAGCTCGCGTTTTCATATGAATAATTTTGATGTATGAAGCGAAGCGCATACAAAAAAATGCCAAATATGAAGAATCATTTCTTAACTCGGGAAGCGCTCAAACGATATTTGTTCATGGCGTTTTGTTTCTTATTATCGAATATTTGTTGAAATTCTGCATAAATGTCGCAATACGCCGCAGACTGTCCGATACCACTTTTACTTTCGTATCACATACTTAAAGAGGTGAATATTGTATTGTATGCTATGCATGATAAATACGAAAGTGTCCGGGCGAAATAAAGAATACAGAGTAGTTAGCGCAACAGTCACCGAGTGTTTGTTCGCCTGCAGTAGAAAAGAGCATTCCATACTATTAGAATAATGACAGATAACAAATTCATGATATTTTCTGAGGTAAGATAATTGGTTTTTGTTATTTTTAAAATATTTTTTTTTATAGTGAAACATTGTTTAATCTGTTCCGAATTTTAGATAATATTAGAGTAGAATTATGAATACAGATACTGACGCAGCGAATAATGGCCAGTTCAGTACATTTTAATGATAAAACAAATATTTTACCAGTTGAAAAAATACAAAAATTAATTTTAAAAGTTATTTTGAAAAATCCGTCCACTTTTCCCACTGTTCAATTATTAAGAAAAATTAAGGTTTTAGATATGAAATTGCTCCATAAAAAGAATTGTTTGCTTCAAATACGTGAAGATAAAATAAATAGTAGTATTTCTAGGTCTCAAAACGTAAGTACGCGACCTAGAACAGGTGGTAATATCTTAATTACTAAATTAAAAACAACTACTGCACAACATCATTTTACTTACAGTGGCATATTTTTCTTTAATGATATGAACAAAGATAATAAAAATTACAGTCAGGAATACAATATATTTAAGAAAGAAGTAAAAAATTACATCTACAATTCTTCTTTATGTAACAATGATTGAAAACATCGTTTACATCTTTTTTGTAATTTATAAATGTTATTTTCAAAATATTATTGATTAAAATAAAATAATCTATTGTAAGACGTCACTCCCCATTATGTACCCAAGAATTGTTTATTTATTTTACGTATTGGGAAACGTTAATGTAAATATATGTATTTTATTAATGTAAAAAAATGTATTTAGTTGTAATATTGTATTTTAATTTTTAATTAAAATATAAAAAAATTGAAAAACAAATATTTACTGATTTAGATAAAATTATCAATAAAACTTATTGTTTTTTTTCTTTAATGAATAACTCGCCAAGCCTCTATTTAGAGGCTTGTCAGCAGGTGGGATAGAGGGGATATGGAAGGAGGTAATGTAAAATACACCACAACACCCAGACCATTCGAGAGAAAAATCTTTCTTGGATTTCTTTCTTGCAACAGGCGAGAATCGAACCCGCGACGCCAATTTCAAAGTTGACCGTCTAACTAACTGCACCACGGCACCTGTCTAATTTCACTTTTATTTCATTTGATCAAAGAGCGAAACTAGATAATTTGGTAAAATTAAATTATATGGGAAATAAAATTTTCAAAAAAGATTTGTAAAAGTAGATATGTTTAAAAAAAAAGTATGCCTCCTTTTTCAAATTAAGTGTAGGGTATCGCACCCGTCGGCAACATGGCAAAAAGCGACCGCAAGGCGATCCACGATCATTCGCTTAAATATTTTTACATTCTCTCGAATGACAATGGACCACCTCGCTGTCACCACTCACCATATCTCCCACAAGTACGATAAAAATTATTGTAATATTTATTAAAAACACGTGTTTTCACATTTTTAATTACCTTGTCCAAGAATCACATCGCCACAGCTCATGAAAACCTCTGTAGTGGTTTCATATCCTTAGAGTATCGCTGCCTTTTTGTTGGCTACTCTCAGCAAGGATTTTTGTGCTTTCATTAATGGCTCTAGTGTGGTTTTACTTGTTCTTTCCCACCGTATTATAACGTGATTGATAATTTATTGTGTTAAAGAATAGTATTCCTTAATATTTATTTTTGTTACAATATTTGAGTTTGTCCAAGTGTTTTTCCAAAATTCTCTATCCCTGTTGTAATTTGTTAATCTTAATGACTCCCGAGGGGGTGAAATCTAGTATTTTGTCTACAAACATTTGGACAAACTTAAATATTGTAATAAAACCGACTGGTCCAAGAAGAAGTTTAAAAATTGGAAAATAGTTTTCAGGCGTTGTCTAGTATGTGAAATTATTCAGTCAGATGAATCTCTTCAAAACAATAAAGGTTCAGCTCTTTAATTTCTCTTAAATCAACAAATGGAATAAATGAAGAAATGTGGATGTTACACATTGTGTAAAATGGCCACTTAAACCAGCCAATGACAGGTCATAAGCCCTGTAAATGCCTAGACTTCCAAATTCCCTTCTTAAGGTATTCTCCATCCCTGTTATAATTTGTTAATTATTTGTGTGTTTAGAATATTTCTGATGTTTAATGAATATATGATTTTCATTAGCTCGGTTTCTTTGTGTAAGTTCCACCTTAAGTAACAGTCAATACGTGCACCTAGATATTTATTAATTCTTTTTATTAATACTGCTTACTCGTACAAGCGTTACTACTACCCATTTTAAATTACGCTGAAATTACTTCGATGACTGATTAAAGCTGCGAGCAACTCGATTAACTTAAACGATTTCAGAATACATGCATAAGGTATATTTTTGATCTTGTGAAACATCACCACATTTCTGACTATCGTAGGTAACTGAAATGGCTCAAAGTTAGACAGCGGAGAGACTATCACTCCTTCTCACTTCTTTTCTACTAAAGATCATAGTCTTAACGCTCCTTTATACCTTCGAGAAAAATTTCAATGTTTATCAGTTCATGGTTTACCTCTTCTTTCTAACTCTTAAATCACCCTCTCCCATCCACAATTCCTCTTTCTTCTCTAACTCGTATAGTGTCCATGTGGCTCGACTGTGGAATCATCTCCCATCCACTATCAAAGATGTACAGTATCTTTGTTTAAATCCCGTCTCAAGAAACATTCCTTAATCTCTCCTCCTTTCCTCTATCCTATTTCCTCTTTATTCCTTTTTCCCATTGAGTAATAGTAGTGATTTAAGGTTTTTATATACAAATAAAGTTATGTATATTTTTGTATATCTTTAGATTATTTTATTTTATTTTTTATTGAATATGGTTTGCAACTTGAATTATAAAAATAAAACTTTTATTTTATTGATTGGTTGGAAGAAATTGCCATTTGGCAATAAGCCCGTTAATGTACAATTAACATTATGTACAAAAAGTCTAATAAAATATTTTATTTTGTTTACCTTTTATATAGTTTGGCAGTCACAGTCTCCGTTTCTTATACGATACACGAATGAACTTAGGAAACAAAAGCATGACATACTAAGAGATCGGTAGATACTTTGTATGAAATAGAAGCATGAACGACTGTCTTTGACACTCAGTTAAAACATCCTGAAAAGGAAAATCGTTTACAGATTAGCTCGTTTTGCGGTGTACGTATTTACTAGTTGGTGCATTTGCCTACCACATAGTTCCCGGGCTGACGTGAAATATTACATTATATTATAGTTACACCTAAAGCGTGAGTTTGATCATCTCGCCTTTATGTATATAACAAATTGGTAGTCAGATGGCAGAGGGGACCACCTAAAATTTTTAATTTTTCTACAGTTTCAATAAATATTTTAGTGAATACACAGAAAAAATAGCAGCATAATTAAATATAAAATATGACTCGACAGACGTTGTCCTGCCCAAACGTTGGCTTGCCTTGGAAACAGACTATTTATTGATAAGTAGGTACCTAGGAACTTGTTTGTGATGAAATTCCAAAACTAAAAATTATAAATATTCAAATATTGAATTTAAGGAACCTAGGAACGTAATAACTTGTTTATGGTTGAATTCCAAAATATAAAATAAATATTTTATATTATATTATAATTTTTTTTGCAAACGTCAAACTTCGGTCTTCTCACCAACAATCTTCTGGGAAATCATCAACTGAGCCAACCATGAGTATCAACCGAAGACGTCGCATATCGAGTTCCATCTGCGGATTTTATTTTGTAAAATCAACATTATTTCATATTACGGCAAGAAGGAAACAATCAAGAATCTATTTCAGTTGTCATTATTATTGTTACGAATATTTATTTCTTAGATAAATTAATTGTCAACCCTTTATTCATATCAGCTAGGCAGAGTTCAGAATTTTTATATTAATTATTCTTGTTACATTTGTAGAGAATTGCTTCTTTTATTAAAATTTTGTATTTCACTAACGAGTTGTTTATTTCATAAAATCCAGATCTTTAAGTCATATTTGTTCCATTTTACAGTTAGGTATTTTAAATATAACGTTTTTGATTCCGTTCATAAAATTAAATTTACACAACATAATCGTATTCTTTTGGAGAATTCTCATGTTCTTGCCGATTGAGTGAAACAGGTGAAAGGTAAGCTGTTTGTAGGTACTTTATTTGGTTATATGCATTATTCTTCTAAATCTTAATTGCTTATTAGTTTGTGATAACCTACTTCTATAATGTCGCCCAACTGGGACCAAATAATTTATTTCAACCTCTTATAAACACTGACCCTTCACAATATATAAAGATTATGTACAAACATTTGACTTTTTGTTTTTCAATTTCGATTCTCTTATGACACATTATGTCCATTGTTCATTGTAAGTTTAAAATTATTTTTAGTCTAGTATTAAGTACATATATTATATTATAACATTATCATTGTGTATATGACTCTAGATGTCAATAAATAAAAAAATTAAAAATTGCCATCGCTTCATTTATATTGTTTTTTATACCGAAGCTTAGATGATAAGTATAGAATAAGTTCTTTGAGGAGGTCATAAAAAGTCCAACCGTTATTTTACTGGCGAGTTTACCCATGGCTGGAGTGCAAGAATCAGGAGGCTATTTGATTTCCGACTCCGTCAGAAACCCATGGACTGTGGATCCTACATTTCGGAAGAGGACCTTACTTTACCAGAAATCATGCGAGTAAATCATCATCAATGATATTTAAATCGACGCAACTAAAAAGTTAAAAGTCACGTACGAATTTTAAATGTAGATATCAAAACTCCGTGGATGTTAAAAATAATTTGACTAACCTGACCTTTAATGTTATCACTGCCATTAGAATTTGCATTACCAACATCATACACAACAAGTAAAAAATCAAATACTCGTTTTTAAATACCGTACTTTCAAAAGTCACACTTACTCATTTACCAAGGATATTTTTTAAGTAGAGAATTCAGTGTATTTTGACAGGTATCTAGGTTATTCAGTGAGATGGTTTTGACATAACCGACACCTTAAGAGGGCCTTAATTTGTTGCAACAGAGAGAAAAAAAATGTGAAGAGAGTATGGAAGTCTAGGCATTTACAGGGCTTATGACCTGTCATTGGCTGGCACTAAAAAAAATTTTTTTTTCACCTATTATAATTTATTTTTTGCATTTACAATAGGTAAAAAATAATAAAAAATAATAAGTAAAAAATATCCAAAACACTATTATATAAACACAAAAAAATCCACAAAGGCATGGCCTGTGTGTAGGTATACATTTTATTTTTTATTGAAATAAAGGCTACTGAAACAAAAGATATCAATAAGTTAAAAAATGAGTGGTGATATAAGAACACAATTTTTTAGTCACTATAAATGAGACAATTATAGTAAAGGTGTATTTTAATCATTAAAAAAAGAAGGTTTTAATCCGTTGTTTTTTATTCATAATTTTAACAAAAATTTTTATCGAAATATGCGAAATATATTCAAATAATTCCCGATTCGGGATTTACAATAAGGAATTTCAAATAAACTATCCAATCTTTGACTAGATCTATAAAAATTTTTAGGAAATACATGTTGGCGCATAAAAACATACAGATTTCTCGAAGCTTCAAAAGTTCAGCTTCCTGAAATAATTAGTTTGAGGGAAAAGTTGAATTTTTGTGAAGTATAATTTTAATAATTAGTTTTTGTACGATTTCTAAAGGCTTTATTCATTCACCATTCTGCCTGTTTAAACATCCACATTTCCTCAACTGTTTCATCTGTTGACTTTTGTGAAGATTACTTCTCTATTAAGAGATGAAACCTTTACCACGTGGTTGAGATTCATTGACATTTCATCTGTTGACTTTTGTGAAGATTACTTCTCTATTAAGATATGAAACCTTTACCATGTGGCTGAGATTCATTTTAAAGGGGAACGCGGTCTGACTTCTTCTTCTGACTCTTTGAAAAAACGTATTTCCGTATTTTCTCCCTAGATTATAGCACGAGATCAGTGATTTTTTACACACAATAGATATTTACCACTGGCGTACCTCTATCGTTTTGTTATTTTAAAAATAGTTTATTGTATGATCTAGGACTATCCGTCGTACGGTATACAAACACGATAAATATTTTTGAAAAACGCAAAAGGCACCGACACATTCTGACAATCTTACTAAAAAAAAACAACAAAATCGGTGTAGTTTTGGGGTGTGGAAAACGGGACTGCAAAACTTCGAATATAGTAATGCATAATCAGTCCGTATGCATTTGTCTTTTTCGCACAGTATCGTTGAGGCATTTGGGAGAGAGTTACAAAAAAAAATGTTTGAACAAAAATTATTTATAAATATTACCTTCCACCAAATATTCCTCAAAAAATTGACAAGCATACGAGGTTTTGTATAATGCAGGGAAATAATATGTAAAAATCTTAGAGCAATACTATTTAGACCCAAGGATATACAGCCTTTTCCCAGATTCATGAAAGTGTGGTGGAATTGCCAGGCTGAGGAAGTTGACTGCATTTTTGATCTGTATTGGTCGGAGGGAGTCAGATAAATTGTTGTCCGATAAAAAAGGACGAAAGTTAATTTCTTGTTTTATTGGTAATGACTTAAGATTTTGGTTTATTGGTATATTTATTATTTACTTTTAAATCTGGAAGTAGAGCACACATAAACTTATTCTTATGTGCCCTAGTAATAATACTGTTTATACGTGTATCTCATTTATAAATAATGTTTTAAGTATTATATCCTAACTTTAAGAAAAACTATCAAAATTTATCATATAAGTAAATGGTATTTATGACAAAAATAACTTTTAAAAATACATTTTTTACTGCCTTAGAACGGAAAAGCTATCCCTAGTTAGAAAGTTTAGATTACTCACCAGCAAAAAAAATAAAATGTATGTATTACTACTAAATTAACTCATATTTTAGAAAAACTTTGTACAGCATTTTCATTATTTTATTTTTTATTTTATTTTATTTTTTACATTTTATATATTTATTTCGTTTCACAGAAAACAATATTAGGACCCCGAATACAACGGAAAATTTGGACACTGACATTTTCGTTTAAAAAACAAGGATAACGGAAGGTAATTATGCTAACTTCGTATTAATATTGGGGTTTAGCTTCATTTCATTTAAAGTTCTCGTTCATAATCATAAATGATCAAAACATTTTCAAATACATGTTACCCATAAACACACTTAAAAAGTGTATGATAAAATTCAAAATTTCGTTTGAAAAAATCGATTTTATTTATTTGACACTTTATATACTCGTACTTATACAATTTATGCACATATAAGGGCGGGCATATTACCTTGAGGCAATTTTTTCCTACCTACCCAAACCGTTCAGTTTGAGAAAATTACAAGTACATGGACATATCTGTGTTATTATGCAGAATCTTATAATTTTATACAAAAATTTAAAACGAAAAATTAACTTTAAAAAAATACACTATACTATAAAGAAAGAAAAGGAAAGGTGATGGGAAAGTAAGAGAAGAGAGAGAAAGGAACAATTCAAACATTTAGATAGTAACATTACATTATTGATTTAAATGTAAATAAAGAAGGGGCGTCTCTAACATTAGTGGACAACAGAATGTAATTCTGCTAACATCCCGTTATAATCGGGATTCAACTACATCTCATTAAAAGTTCTTGTTCATAATCATAAATGGTATTAATATTTTCTTAAAGTATATATATTAGGAAGTTTACAGTATGCAAAGCGAACACAACAAAATCACACGTTAAAAAAAGTAATACCAATAACGCAATGGTATAACGCATTCATAAAAATTACAGACTGTGTGTGCATGTGCAAAAGAAAATATGGATGTGTTTGTGCGTTGATTATTTTTAATTTAACTTAAAACAAACAGGTGATAAGCTCTGTAAAAGCCTTGACTTCAACACTCCCCAAAAATATCTTCTTCTTGATTGATATATCTTTTAAATAATTATTTCCTACGTCTCTGTTGAAATACTCGTATCTTTTGATTACTAATCTACTATTGTTACTTTTCTAATTATTTTATTAATTAATTTAAATATTTTATTCATTATGATTCACAAACAATAAACAGTACATATGAAATTTGTATAATAATCATAATTACAATATTTGAGTTTGTCTAAATGTTCGTAGACAAAAGACTGGATTTCACTCCCTCGGGAGTCATTATGATTAACAAATTACAACAGGGATGGAGAATACCTCAAATAAGGGACCTGGGATAAGGGCCACTTAAACCCGCCAATGACAGGTCATAATCCTTGTAAATGCCTAGACTTCCATATTCCCTTATTTAAGGTTTTTTCCATCCCTGTTGTAATTTGTTAATTATAAATTGTTGTTTGAGATATTGTTTATCAATTAAATGTGAACACAGCATGCACAAATAAAGAGAAAAAAAAGTTTAATATCGATTTTCTTTTAAATTGGCTAGCTTAATTAAATTCTATGATTTTTATAAAAAGTATTACAATCTATAGTATTACTAACAGGTTATTTAAAATAATTTATCCTAACTCACATAAGTGACTATTTGATTTTATAAATTGCGTTACAGTTTTCCTATAATTGTTGAATGTATCGTTAAAGATATCAATATCAGCATTACTTTCTACATTATTTTACAATCTTAACACACCTGATAATGCACTAAAGTGCGCCATATTATTAATAAAGATTGGAAGATAAAATGTTGTGTATGATCTCAATCTCCGACTGGGGACATTCTCTAAACAAAATGTAGAATCAACATTACAATGAATTATTTTATAAAGATATATCACGTCTAAAATCTGTCTCTTAATTCCATTTTATCTAGATCAGAATCTTCTGGCGCTGATCATAAGACTGAAGGGTTCTGCCAAGGCCACATTTAAATGTTAGGATGCGAAGAAATTTTTTAACCTAGATTTAATGAAATTAATGTGAGTTATGTAATGTGGTGGCCAGACTACAGATCCAAATTCCAAATAACTACGAACTAATGAGTTGTATAAACAAATTATCGATAATACAGATTTAAAAGGTTTACATATTCTGAATATAACTAACATCTTTAGGGCTTTTTCTTTTCTATTATTAAAATGTGTGGAAAATATAAAGCTGTAGTCAAAAGTTATTCCTAGATCTCGAACCGTGTTAACTGAATGAATGCTCATATTGTTAATACTGTTAATACTATCTTTTGTTGTTCATTATTGTTAAAGTATTGAAAGATATTCCTTATTTTATCTTTATTATCGATAAAATTTGCGATATACTCGCCGGAGTGCATTATTTAATATAAAATAAAATAGTATATATTATGCTATATAATAGATTAAATCTTTTTCATTTATGACATTTTCAGCAGTATCGGGTTTCGCCTTGACCAACATCGTCAGACTGGCTGAATAACAATTTTATCTGACGGGAGACTAATCAAATTTATTTATTAATTTGTCCGACGATGTCGGTCATGAGTCACGATGAAACCCGGTCACTGGCAAATATTTTATAAATAAAAGTTTTATAAACTAAATAAAGTATTTTTCTTAAAATAACCATAACATAAAATCATGTTAATTACATACAAAATAGAATGCGATTTTTCTCAAACTCGGGAGCCGTGTGGTGTAAATCACCACGCTAATTTAGTCTTTTGCTTGGTGGTAAAAAAAAAAAAAAAAATTACTGATGCAATAATTATGATTGATTTCAGTAAAATTTTACGTCCATTAGAATGATTATTTAGGTAAATGGAGTCCCTGCGGCTGGAATCCATTCTCGTCAGCGACGTAGTTGACAGTATACTGCTGACCATCGTCTCCCACCCAGGAGTAGGAACCCCTGACTGTCAGGATTTCGTTTTCACTTCCAGGATCCATCACCTGCGCCACCTCTCGTCTGGAGATTCCGTCGCTGGTTTCAAAACTAAAATAAACTCTTTATTTGTTCATTTGGAAATATTAACGATTAATACAATGTTGACCTTCTGAGTTACATTAATTGATTGATTCTGAAATCAGAACGAAATGTGTGATCTTTCCATTGACTTGACACACTTGTAAGCAAATTAAATTAACAGTTATCTCTATTTTAATTTTGATTGAATTACAACAAAAT
The DNA here is from genome assembly GCF_059751315.1 of Micrasema longulum. Classification (NCBI taxonomy): domain Eukaryota; kingdom Metazoa; phylum Arthropoda; class Insecta; order Trichoptera; family Brachycentridae; genus Micrasema; species Micrasema longulum. The sequence goes on along the minus strand of NW_028277458.1, from coordinate 361,119 downwards.
GTTTTTAATTTAAGTATTTCAAACTTGAAACTTTTTTTATAGTAATACAAATTTTACTTTGTATTGGGAATATTTTTTTTTTTAGTTTCCATTGTAGGTATATAAATGCCTATTTTTTCGGTAAATGTTTAAACATGCACATCTATTTCGTACTTTTATTTTAGTAATATACATTTATATACATTATTTTTGTAAAAAAAGGGATAATTTTGTGTTTGTTCTACTTTTATTTTCAATGTCGAAATTTTACTTTTATATTTTGTGTTATATTTTTAATCACGCATCACATGGTGGTTACATTATTTTTATGTAATTGCGAATATTTTTTGTTGTTGTTAATATTGTGTATATTACGGCCTCGTGGTGTAATGGTCAGCGCGTTTGTCTACCATGCAAGAGGTCTCGGGTTCGATTCCCGACACGGTTGATATGAAATATTTATGTAAAAAGGTGTTTTCACACTAGTCCCTGGACTGGTACCTGAAGCGTAAGACTGATAACCTTACCTTCATGTAACAAATTTGATCGAGATATGATGCGATTGGTGTACCAATCCAGTGCCATATGCACCATTAGATGCGGAAAGGGAATGATGATGTGTATAATATGTATATGCCCATGTAAATGTTTACAATGCGTGTATAGTATTTATAATATCTACTGGGTTTGATTTGATCAAGTCAATTTGAAAAGCGTATCAGGGCCCCGATTAAAATAAAATTTGTACGGAGTTTTATTTAACTGTCTAAAAAACAAAATGGTTTTATCTATACAAAAATGAGTACATTTCCATGAAATGAATATCTATGTCAGAAATATATTAACTCAAGACAAAATCCGGACTTTTGGTTTTTTGGTTTAAGTTTACAAGGATTTAAACGAGCACTAAATAAATAGTCCAGATCTTGTCTCGATGTCCCTTTTATTTTTAATGCTTCTTTTCTTTAACAATATTTTGAGTTTGTCCAAATTTTTGTAGACAAGGACTGGATTCAACTCCCTGGGGAGCTATTTATATTAACATATTACAATAGAGATGAAGAAAATTTAAACCAGCCAATGACAGGTCGTACGCCCTGTAGATGCCTAGACTTATATATTACCTTCTCTTAAATGTTCTTCTTTTCTTTTTTAAAGATGTTTTTAGCTATTCTTTTATTATTTTATTAATACCTTTTAAATTTCAGAGTAATAATGCGTTACCTAGAGAGAAGCCTTATCACCATGAACGCCATAGAACGCAAGCGATGTTGGTGTGTTGGTTAGCAACCATTTTGTTTTGTTTGACAACAAACACATAACGGTTCTGTCAGATGTTTTTGTCGGTGTGTTTGGCTTTGTTTGTAAATTACTTGAATATTTAAGTAACAATAAATAAAAATCGACTATGGTGAATTGCAGTATGTTTGGTTGCAGCAGTAGGAGGGTCAAAGTTGTTAAAGGAGTCAGTTTTCACAGGTAATTGATTTTGAATATTTTCTCATGATTTACATTAATTTTTGGTATTTATTTTCCCGACTTGTGTATTATGTTGCTCAAAAACTATCATTATATCAACATATTTACTTCAGATACTATTTTTTCTCAATTTTGGGGAAAAATTTGTGAATTAAAGTATGTTTACTGTTGGTAATGACAGTTGATTAAAGGCAATATGTCAGGCCCGCACTAGGTATCCATGTAAAGTTTGAGTCTTTATCGAGTAGAGGTTGATAAAAAATTTACTCGAAAAGAGCAACGTCAACCTTTAAACCGCATCTTAAATGACATGTCCAAATTTCAGGCCACCACGACTCGCTGTTTCGGAGATGTGACGGACAAACAAACAAACTCAACACCAGACTTTGGTTCTGGGATTTATGTCTCAATAAATGTAACACAAGTATAAAGTGGAAGTGGCAGCCTCCGTGGTGTCTTGACTCACACGGAAAGGTTACGGGTTCAATTCCCGATGAGAACACAAAAAAAAGCGTTCTCAAGCCTGGGTGTTCTGTGGTGTAACCCACTGTAATTGGGCCTCCTGGCCTGTTGTGGTGCAAAAATAAATAAATAAATAATTAAATAAATAAATAAAAAAATAAACACTCACATGTATTTTCAGTTTTATAAAATAAATAACCCTGCAATTATAAATACACAGGTACATATTTAAAAGTATTTACAAAGCAAATTAATATCCATTTGGCAATTCTCGACCTGAGTGCGGCCCATTGTTTTGCTGCGAACTGTAGCTAACTTAATATCCAATAGTCATAGAATGTTTTTTTTACGTTTAGGCTCCTCGATAGCTTGGCGCATTATTACTCTGAGCTTTGAATTTTATAAAAGGGCAATGTTCGTTAGTAAATAAATAAATAGAACATTATTTTTGGTACGTGTACTTGTACAAATCTGGATTTTCTCCCAAGGGGGAGTAGGTATATATTTTTATTTATATCCCTACAGAGATGAGGTAGAATTTTTTCAAATTCAGGATTATGGATATTCGAGTGGAGTGATATTCGTGGATGTTTTCTCAAATTCATAACATAAATACAAAAATCAAAAATGTTACCTGGTGTGGATATTCGCTAATAAGCGGAATGGGGAATGTTGTAGTACTTAAAGTGGCCACTTAACTCAGCCAATAACAGGTCATAAGCCCTGTAAACGCTCGAATATCCATAATCCTGAATTTGAAAAAATTCTACCTCATCTCTGTAGGGATATAAATAAAAATAAATAGAAATCTATAATCGATGATGTTTTAAAAAACGTTAATCGAAAATTAAAATTTTAACGGAAACAATTCGATTTTACATTAAAGACAATAAAAAATGACTCTGTGATCTCCCATTGCAATGTAATCGGTGTCCAAATCTCTTATTCCAATAACGCCATGCATCTATTACCTGCGTACCTAATCCAAATTTCAGAAAATATATGTGTATTGTCAGAGTTTTGATATCTTTAATTTATCAGTAGCATGGTCGACAACCTCATGTATTATATAAGTAGGTATGTGCATGAACTAAAATTTTATATTTTTATTTAATAAATGTTTCCCTTGTTATTAGGTCGGTGGAATTTTCTTCTTTATCCATGTTTGCGAATACTCATCTAACATTAACAAATATTATAACCCTTGACAGATATTGCGATGCCTAATTAAAATGGAATCCCGAACGATTAACGCATTATAATATACATTGGAACTGCGAAATTGAAATGCCACGGTATACTTACTCGTATATTTTATATTACCTGGCTTTAGAAGAAATTATAATAATACACAAATACACCTTATGTATCAAATTCATTTTGTATAGAGTGTGTTTTTTTGTAGGTGACCGTTTTTTTTTAAAGGAATAACCCGCTAAATCTCTAATTAAGAGGCTTATCAGAAATTAATGAGAGGATTTGAACGAAATTTATGAATAATCCACTATCCCACCCAGCCCAATTGGGAAAAAATCTTGGTTGGAATTGTTTCTAGCAACTGGCGGGAATCGAACCCGCGACGCACAGTTGGAAGTTTAACCAACTGAGCCATGACATAAATGTCATTTTTATACTCTTCTTAATTTAATAGTGACAGTTTAAAAAATATATTTATTAGTACTCTATAACAATACTCAACGCCTTGCACTCGAACAACGCCAACGCTTGCAAATTGTGGAGAAATGTTTAAAAATCAGTCTTCAGTTTGCCAAACGTATAAATAGGGGTTTTCGTGAAACCCAAATTTTCTGCTATTTTAGAAGTGGTCCGGTTAATTGGCTTCCGGGTCAATGAAGTTAAAAAACAAAGTTAATAACTCAAAGCCGAAATCCGTCCATCAAAGCAAGAGGTAGCGTGCGGTTAACAGATAATTACTCTTTCGAAGCAGTCGACCTTACTGTTTTGGCTCTCGGTCTCACGAAATGGTATGAGGAAACACCAGAAATAAAGACACGCTTTTCGGCGGGCTACAGAACATATTTCTCTTCGCTGCCAGTGTTTAGATCCGGAAACATCCATAGGAAAACGAAAATTACCCCGTTCTAGACCATTATTTGGACTGTATCGGCCTATGGATGCGAGGCACTGACACTGACCGTAAAGTATGCTGAAAAGATGGACATGTTTGAAAATAGAGTTCTTCGCCGAATCCGTGGTACGACGAAAGATGGAGAAGAGTGGCGCATTAAGCAAAATGTCGAGTTGAATGGAATATGTGAAGCGCCTAGTATCTCAACCCACATTAAACAGCTCAAGTTGAGATGGGGTGGACACGTTTAAAGAATGCAAAATGCGTAAGTATCTAAAAAATCCTGACTGGACATCCAAGGAGTAAAAGAAGGATCGGAAGGCCCAGACTGAGGTAGGAGGATGACGTAAAAAAGGATGCAGCGCAGCTTCTACAAGTTGCAAATTGGGAAATGGCTGCTGAGGACAGGCGGAGCTGGAGGCAAAAGTTGAAGGAGGCCGAGGCTCGATTTGAGCTGTAGCGCCATCGCTGAAGAAGAAAAAGAAATGGCTTCCACGTTCCTGTGATTCAACGCCATTAGATTATTACCTATGAAGCTGCGTTGAGTCTATGGTCTACGGAATCAAACCAACAATCTCGAAGCATCGGAAGCTAGTATAACACGCACCATTGCGGAAATAATACCGTATTGGTTGGAAAAAAGGGTATAAAATTATACCTATATAGTACATTTTTGTCGGTTATTCTTTATAAAACAATAAAAACTCATTCCAGCAAAAGTTTCCTTATATAATTTCAATTTAAAGGTGTAAAACGAATAAAAAACAGGCGATACCTGACCTTGGCGAACATTAATTAGAAACAAAATATGTATTATTTTGAAAGGAGTAGAGGCTTAATTTTGTTTTTTAAGCTCTTTTGTAAAATAAATAATCAAATTAGAATATTAACAACTTAAATGATGATCAAAATACTTAAAACACGCAATTAATGAACCGCATACAGGAAACGTAACCTCGCCTTAGTGTAGGCACGTATATACGATGAAATTATTTAATCAATACTAATTATCATCATCATCACCATTCCCCTATCTGCACATCTTAGTACTACAATTGCTACGTATCTGGACTTTACTATTACATTCATGTGCCCGTCCAACGATTAAATACTTCAGTGAAGAACCAACATTATAACCAATATTTCATGTCTACCCCTCCGGGATTGAACCTAGGACGTATGGTGAGTGAACGCGCCAATCACTACACTACGGGAGGGAATTACCCCCACTCGATTTAAATTTTCAGTCGAGAACACTCGTCCAGGCTTGCGGTTTTATTTGGCACACAAAAATGTATTCCATATCCACTCGATAAGCACTTTCCATCAAACTTTTTATCTTTTATGGTTTTAAAAAGAGGTGTTAAAGCAAATTAAAAACCTAAAATAATATATAGTATAGTAAGTAATTTTACTATGAAAATATTTGTTTCTGTAAAGTATACTAGTATACACTGTTCAATTCGTAATATTATTGGGTATCAATGTTTTGCTTTTTCTAATCAATTAATTGGCTGGCGTGGGAACCAGATCTTGACACTTTATAACGATAATAAGGAGTGTATTTTAAAATTATTGTGTTAATTAAAAAAAAAAACAAAGGTGATTTGAGAAACCATTTTTTGTTAATGTATTCAGTAAACTCACTCAAAACTGTATCCCCCGAAGCCAGTTTCTTCAATATCGTATTTTAGTATATGAGCATCAGGCTTCTTCGGCGGGGCAGCATACGATATGGTTATGAGAAGACCAAAAACAAATAGCTGGAACAAAGTAAACAGGTCTTAACTTTACTATCAATAACTAGTGACTTAATTATAACCTATGGCATAATAGGATGGGGAGGCACTTATAACTCAATATTAAAACCTCTCGAGTCTGCTCAAAAATCTATTATCAAAATAATTTTTAAAAAGCCCTTCAGGCACTCTAGCGTCAAGTTGTTCGAAGAATTCGATATATTAGATATAAGGCAATTATATATATCTAGAATAAGTATGTTTGTGAGAGCAAATTATTCTACCAAATCCCAAAAGGAACACTCCCACACTACCAGAAGTCAAACTAAAGGATGGGTCGTGGGGTCAACCGCAAACTCTGAATTTGGGAAAAGAAATTTTAGGTTTCTGGGCCCCAAAATATTCAATATATTACCCAAACATTAAAAAAACCACGGCCTGAATTCTATTAAATAAATTTGTAATAAAATTCTTACTGGATTTAGGTAGAGAAAAATCGGAAAACTTACTAAAAAACATTCAAAAATAATAAATGGTAAATTTATTGTATAACTATATAATAAATTAACCTGTAGATAGTCATGTTATTGTTTATTTTTGCAAAAAAATGTCTACCTTAAAACAGCGTCTCAGCGTGAGCCATTCCTTTTTTAATTATTAAATAGTTTAAAGCACATATATATGGTATGACCTGACCATGAAAAGAAAAGAAAATAATAATAAAAGAAAAACCAAATTAACATTTACTGAAATTACGAAAAAATAATTTATTTGCAGTATGCATTTTTTTAAAAAAGAATGTGTCTATCTGCTCATTCCATATTAATTCAAGACCTCAAACCTACTCTAAACTGTACCAGTGATCTAATGTTTTGTATTTAAAAGCACTTACTTAATTTGAATTTCTGTGTTAGTTTTTTTATTTTTATTTCAGTAGGCCCAAATTTTACATTGGTAGGTACGTAATATCAAGTGATCCCTTTCTTAATCGAAAACCACATCGCACGCTTCTGTTTGATACCTGCGTATGACGAACATCAAAGATTTGAAATAATTTATGTAAATATTCATTAAAATGTTATTTCTCGTAGGCTTCTACACAGCGCAATTTCAGTCCTTTCAGTATTATTAAAAAGGTTGTCTTAAGTGTTTTTATAGTACGTTGATCTTAGAATGAATTCGATAATAAATAAATATATAAGTAATTAGTATTTCAAGCCTAAGACTGATCACTTTATATTGCTCTAGCAAAATTCCTCTAGCGAAATATGCTGCATTTAGTTAATAATGCAGTGCCCTATCCACCAACAAGTATGGATTAGGATTTGAATCATCATGTGATTTAAACGACGTGCGTCGCGTTGTATTTAGTATTTAATCTGCGTTAGTAAAATAATAAACTTAATCAACGCTAGTGATGTTTTTTTGGGTTGTTGTAACGTGGTACTCTTCGTTTTGATGACGTTTTGTGCAGCGTTACAGTGTCCATCATCTGGGCTTTTGTAGAATTTGACGCATACAGAACCACAGTAATCCAGAAAAAAACATCAAAAGTAATTTAATTACTGAAAACTTGATGAATCAACCAACGCCGATTGTTTGTTTAAAATATGTTTTGTTATTTGTAATCAAAGTGTTTCGAAGGTTGTTTTGGGCGTTGGAAGTATTATAAAAACAAAAAATTGCTCAAGCTGTTTGGTCGGTCTCTGAGAATTTTTTGCCACTCTGTTTTTATAAAGTTACCGAAATTAATAATATGCACGTATATTTTATATAGATGGCGCTGTAAACGAAGAACGGTGTCATTCGAAAATACACGCAACCTTTAAAATGAATCGAGAAAATACAAAAAAATAGCTTAAAGCTCGCGCTAAAAGATGTCGTCAATTTTGAGAGGCTCGTAAAAAAATGTATGATTTGGGAAAGTTATAAATATTTTTTTTCATAAAATAGTTATTGAGATTAAGAAGTAATTATTTTTTAAATCCTTTATTATTTATAAGCTTTTTTAGAGAAATTAGTTAGGTAATACATTAGTTTTGCCGTTTATCAATAAGAATTTTCGCCATGCTTGTATCGACCGCCGGTCCCCTAACTATAACTATGAAAAACATGTGACGATCTGGATATCTATGGCGACATAGCATCGTTATTCTGTTTATAAATCTATAATCCTACTACAAAACCAAAATGAAAAGCAAACCAAAATAACCATAGATATAATAAGTCAAAAATAGAAATTTAAAGAATTAATTTCACATTAATTAGTATTTACACCACCTTACCGCCTACTCATTCTTAAAAAAGTTGCTAATTGTTAATATTATATATTTTCATGGTATTTTTTTATTATTCGGGATTGAAAAATAAGTATTTTGCTTCTAACTTCTTCTGCTATACCCATGCAAAAAAAATTGTCAATCGGTCGCTTCGTTAAGACGTGAAGGAAACACAAACAAACGTACAAACACACTTGTCTTATTAGTATGGATGGATTTATAAGCATTTCTTTTTCGCATCTAACAGTGCATAGAGAACTACATTTTCATTCGAACCGCCAATTATTAATGATCGGCATGAAGTTTAGATGATCAGTCTTACGCTTCAGGCGCCACTCCGGGGACTATGAAATATATTTTGATTATGATAATATCAAACATTTAAAGATTCTTGTTTTTGTACGATAAAGAGTAAATGTTGTATGCAAAAGCTACACAGGATGACTTCGCTGGGCGAGTCATGTCGCAAGTATGGAGGACAGCTGACCATCTGAATAACAAACATACAGAGGAGATAGATAATAGTCCCCTTATATGGAAGGCGAAGTGTCTGGAGACCTGAGGCGAGGTGGTCGGATTGCGAGGAGAGGAACAACGCCCCAAGTAAACAGGTTCGGATTTAGTAAGGTCAGAAATTTATTTAACGCGACTTTATACGCTTTTATAATAAAATTCCCAAAATATCTTGATCTTGACAAAAAAAAAGAAAATTTAAAAAACCCTCGTGAATCTTGCACCCAGCAGGATAATACTCCAAACCAAATTCAATGAGCAGATATCTAGGACAAATTTGAGAAAAAATGATTTTTTCTATGGCGCATGTTAATTGTCGTAACACCGTTGTCTCTGGTCACGCAGACAATTTTAATTTTTCTTATACTAAATACAGAAAATTCCTTATTGGCGTCGGCATTGATAGTACGCCCATTTAGAAATACGAACATGTCTGTAAATATATATTAATTATTTGTTATTTTCAATTATAGTTTTCGAATCAAATATGTTTGATGCAAAAACATAAATATATATTATGTATGCAATTACCAACTTTTTATTCCAAATTTAAAAAAAATATTATTTTTTTTACAAAAAAATAGTAAACAAAAAATCCCACAAAGGCATGGCCTGTTCGCGGGTATACAAAAAAATGTTAATGAATTTTTGCTCCTATAATAAATAGACAGTTATAATATTTATGTGTAACATAAGAAAGAGAGAATAAAATATTCTTCAAAAGATTATGTGGTATTTTTTTTATAGTAATTAAAAAAGGAAATAAAAAATATTTTAAAAAAACATATAAATTTGAAAATTGATTTTATATTGTGCTGTAGAAAACGTATATTGACTATTTTTACCACAGACATATTAAATACCCTATTCAGTGGTTTTTACCACTTTCATTTCTATGTACTCTTATTTTCCTTATGCATTTTAGAACTGTTATTTATTTCCCAAATAAATCAAAACGACCTTTTAAAACATTGAAGTCTTTTTTTAAAAAACACGGCCTCCGTGGTGAAGTGGTTAAGATGCTTGACTCACAAACGGAAGGTTTCGGGTTCGATTCACTGTGAGAACATAAAAAATAATTGTGATTTTTCACAGGTCTGCGTATTCGGCGCTTGTAATTTACCGCTGTAATCGGGCATCCTGGGCTATTGTGGTGCAAAAAAAAAACAGGTGCTTAATGTTCGTCCATCCAGAACCTAATAATTGTGTTAAAATTTGGAGATCACTGTATAATATCAATGTGTATGTGTATTCATTTAGTTTTTTTAAATTTAATTTAAATTTTAATAAAATATTTTTAGAAATTCACATTTAAAAAGTTTAAAATTAATATCGACATCGGGATCATGAGAGATACAGGTGGAGTTAGAGACGGGGTGGAAAGAAGCTTTTTGGACATAGCCAGAATCTCAATTGCTTTTTATCCGGGAGTGTTAAGATTATGATAATGATCAGAAGCAATTTCCCACTAATTCAATCGGTAATAATGTTTGGCTCGGTATTTACCGATTAATTAGTATGCAGCAAGGAGAAATGCAGCTTTATTTTACACTTTGGAAATCAATCTTATATAAAATGATCAGTTGCTCAATCACAAATAACTATCGACGTGTTTGACAACATGCATTTTAGCGATCACAATGAGCAATAATGATCATGCTTTAGTTATCGCAATGACAAATCAATGCGCGTGTAATCTCTAAATCAACGCTCGTGTCGGTTTGTTTTTTGTTTTCCTAAATAAATACAGTTCACGGGCAAAAAATCAGTGCTTACTATAAAAAATAACACTATATATTGCATTTGCAAAATAGTAAAGAGTATCCAATACAAAAAAGTGAAAATTTAGATACAATTACTATGGCGACTGCTCTTTTTGACATTTGGCTTGCCAAACGCTGGTAAAATGCAATAAATAGCGTGATAAATAATAAAAAAATAAATATAAATAGCAGTTTTGGAATATTTTCCATATTTGCACCGGTGAAATTCAAATATGTGAATGCGCAGCAGGATTATACGTCGCGAACCGTAAATATTTTGACATTTAATATTAGGTGTTCACAGATGTTGAATTGTGATTGCGAATACGATAAACAACCATGGTGAGAAATTTTTATCACGTCGCTTATTAGCGCGTTGATAATTATGTGTGCTTGAGCTACAGAAGTAGTTACAGATTTATTTCAAAAAGCACGTTACATTAATTATTAAACAAAACGATGCAAACCGAAATCATGGTGATATTGTGGATTGCAGAATGTGTATTCCTCCGACTGTCCTACGCCACACTGTTAATTTTAAAACTTACCCGCCTCTCATTTATACCACAGTTTCAACAATAAAAGTGTAACGAAATTGTAAGGACGCAATCTTTTCCATATATTTTATGGTGCGATTTCGTAAAATTATTCCTGTCTGGAAATTCGTTTACTGATCATTGTGTCCTATTGCGTCACAGAGCATCGCAACTCTCGAGAAATGAGACAAACTTGCGACACGCGCATTTACACCGACACATTCAATAAGACAAAGTCATAAACACTTTCAATTTCTAGATATTCGCAAGTTAAATGAAAAAACACGACAGAGCTCTTTATACGGCTCGAGTGACTATTTTCGGATACTTACATATTTAAAAGATTGCCTACAACCCTCTTAGTAATTTTTGTCTCATGAAGATCTTGAAGAAGATAAGTATTCTTGATATCTCAAAGGGCATGTTTATATTACTTCGTTCAAATACCTGGTAACCTAACAAGGGCTATTGCGTCTCTGTTTGGACAGCACAGCATGTGTGAAGGTGAATGGGTCATCACCTCGTGGTTTAACATTCCTAAAGGAATCAAACGGGGATGTGTAATGTCACCATTGTTGTTAAACATATACATCGATAACTGTAAGAAAGAACTGAAAGATTTAAGAATGGGAGTAAAAATGGGTGGTATAACTGTAAACTGTCTTCTGTATGTGGATGATGCTGTGCTTCTTGCTAGCAGCAAAGAAGACCCGCAATTCTTGGTAACAAAAGTCTACGATGTATGCAAGAAAAGCGATTTGCTTATGAATGTTGATAAATCGAAAGTGATGGTTTTTGAAAGGGATGAAAATGTAACTAAATGTAAAATCACTGTGAACGAAGATATTCTGAATCAGGTAAAAAAAATCGTATATCTGGGAAGTATGTTTACTAGGGATGGAAAGACCGAGAAAGATATTGAAAGGAGGGTGAGAGTCGGGAACAGGGTGAACGGTGCACTGAAACCTACTTTGGCAAACAAATGTTAATCGCAGGAGGCTAAACTAGCAGTTCACAATGGAGTTCTAGTGCCAGTTCTAATGTAAGGAGCGAAGTTTGGAATTGGAAAAATGATGATGAAAGTAGGTTAAATGCAGTCGAAAAGCAATCCCTCAGGCGAATGTGTGATAAATCGATGTATGATAGGTGCACACATGTCGAGATCCGTGAACTGTGTAAGGCTGAGATATCTATTATCGACAGAATCAAGAAAGGGGTGCTGCGTTGGTTTGTACATGTAGAGCGAATGGACAACGAAAGAATGGCTAAAAGGATCTACGATGTGAATGTTGATGGATGCAGTAAACGAGGGAGGCCGAGAAAGACGTGGCACTATCAAGTCCATCAAATACTTGAAGATGGACATGTCAAAGGTAGAAATAATCGGCGTGCGTGCATAAGAAGATGTGTGAATGTAGAGGAAGCGAGGTCTGAGTGATATGGCGTTACAATTCTTAATACTACACAACAAAGATCCAAATACATCACGAGGCAGAAAAAAATAATTTACATATAAGAGCTTTTTTTTAATGTAAAAAATAAATCCAGTTTTTTACCGGGGAAGATTTAAATATCGTATGGCAAAACATAACATACGACGTAACATAATATTTTCTGAAGTATTATAATAACGATGTAATATAAATTTGTATAACGATGCTGGATTTTAATTCAAAAATATTTCACCTCGCTACCTAAATAATGGTGTCCGCAAATACAGCAGTACATCTGTATTAGAGAAAGCACGAATATATAACACACAACAAGGAAGATAGAGACGCTGTTCTGTAGACGGCGATGTTCGAAACAAATTCAGTCGGCTCATGGCGGTGATGGGGGTCGCACGCGTGAATTATGAGCGACGAATTCATGATTTATATATTTTTTTGCTGTAACAGGGCTAAATTACATGTTTATTTTTATAAATTACGGAAAAGGAATTATTAAACTGCATGTATCATTGTTTTTTTTTTAAATGTCTTCAGAATTGTCCGTCTTTTGCTCGTGAAAACACGATGTTACATCATTGCGCGCAAAGGGATTATTTACAACATTCTTTTAAGAGTTAAACAATATCCACAGACTACAAATACAAGCACAAAAAATCATCTCATATTAAATTAACGGTTTGTTTATTTATTTATTTTATTTTCATAAATGTCAACAGGGCATAATATAACCGGTAAACACTTTTTTGGCTTCGACAATACGTTCAAAGTCAAAATAACTTATCGATTGCATATTTATATGTTCATTAATTTTGCGGTGGGTAAACCGTTTTCCTGACAATTTACGGACATTTTGAAAATAATTTTATTGAATAATGGAAATAATTATAAAAAATAAACTCAATTTTACATTTCAAGTGGGTGTAGTTATGGTACTGGAAATTTACTTCGCTACCTCAAAGATCTACATATGTATATAGATTTTAAGAAGGAACTATTCTGGCCCTGAGACCCGTTTGATTATGGGTCTGAACCCTTTGTTGTCCGCACTAAAGGTCATTTCATATCTGGAGCCATCCTGAGCGGTCCAAGAAACTGCTCCCTTGACAGCGAGTGCGTTACTTTCATCGTTACTTCCCTCTTCTCTGCGTGATGTTCCATCACTGGAATCAAACCTGCAATAATAGTAACATAATAGATAATAATAATTAGTATAAGTCTTTGACGCAATTCGTTTTTTCTGTATTTTTTTATGAATATATTATTTTACCATACAAAAAATACACAGTGTGCAGAAATAAATACTTCAAATAATAAACAGTTAGTAGATAAAATAAACATAAAAAGTTTTTATGGATATATCGTCACTTAAACGGCAACATGACTTATTATTTTTTTGCACTTTACAGGAAAGACAAAAAACTTAATAAAATAAGCGTCACGTTGTCTAGAAAATTTTGATAAGTCATGTTTATATGAGACAATTTGTGGCGCCTCTAGTGGGAGTTTGTCAAAACTGAGTAGGCATGTCGATTCAGAAGGCTACAAAGCTTTTTACATACATATCTCAATCTGGTAAAACCATGAGATTGGTCATGTTGCCGCTTAAGCGACGATATGTTATAATTAACACAGTGGTTTCATACGATGAACACGCTAACATATTGTGCAAAATATAAATCATTAAAGGGCATATAAAAGTAAGAAAGTTTGAAAACTATTTTAGTAAAATGGACAGGGAGGTACATCTTTATTCATCCATACATTGAACAAAAAAATACAAAATATAATTAAATCCAGTTAAAGTCAAAAAAATACTTTCGTAATGTTAAAAATAACAATTAAAAAAATATGTAATATGTATTCACCAAATTGACGAAGAGGTAGAAAAAAAAAGTTTATAGAAAGCAAAGTAAATCCTAAAATATTTAAATTTAAAAAAAAAGTTTATCAAAACTACGTTGTAATTTATGTGAGAACTTAACAAACTGAATGATTAATTTAAAACGCTTAGTGGAATGGCTTTTACAATTAAAAAAAAAAAAACAAAAGTATTCCGCACTTTTGTATTTTTTGCTGTTGGATATTTGAAATAAAAAAATATCAAAACAAATATTTTTTTTATTAAAATTAAAATGGCGTTGAAAAAGGGTAAAAATAAGTTTCACCTATGTATGGTAAAAAAGGTATTTTTTTTGTAACTTCTTGTTTTAAATAAAAGCGTGACATTAATGGATTTATTATAATCATTTTCTATGCTTGAGCAATTTGCATAGCCATGGGTTTATGTTAAGAAACAATTTAACATTTATAAAAAAAATACGTATTTCGGTATATAAATAAAATTTTAGTTTGTAAAAACGTGAACTTGTGTAATAAATAAACATGAAATCATACCCAAAACGATAATTGTTAGTTGGTCCTCGCACAAATTCGTAATTATTTACTACGGCATTCTTCGAATTGTCATCTTCTGTTAGAACAAATGTAACTAATACCGTTGAAAATATTAAGATAATCTGGAAAAAAGAAATATCTTCTTAAAAAAACGAGGATAGAACGCCACAGCACACTGTTTAACCATAGAGACTTTGCTTTCTCTACATTTACAAGTTTTTTGATTAAAATAACGCGTTTAACAGTAAGCCATCAGGCGGACTAATCTTCACTCCATTATTTTTTGCAAGATTTTTATTCGAGTGAAACCACAAAATAAATTCAAACAATGTTTTTAGAATGTCCAAATGCTTGCGGACTGACTGGATTTCCCTCCCTAGGGAGTTACTTAGATCTGAATTTGCTATGACAGAGAGGGAAAATATTTTTGAGAAAGGAATATGGAAATCTAGGCATTTGCAGAGCTTATGACCTGTCATTCCTTTTTAAAAAACTCCCAATAGAGGAAATCCAGCCAGTCTGCGAGCATTTGGACATACTCAAAATATTGTTGAATTAACTAATTGGTAAAATAAGAAGTACAAAAATTGGAATATTGTTTTCTGTAGGTGAATTAGTTCTGCCGGATGAAACTCGCCCACATGATAAAGGTTTCGGCTCTTTTAGTTTACAAAAGTCAACAGATAGAAGAGTTGAGGAAATATAAATGTTCAAATATTGGCAGAATGGTGAATGTTACACACTGTGTAAAGTGGCCACTGAAACCAGTCAATAACAGGTCATTAGCCTTGTTAATGCTCCTTTCTCAAAAATGTTATCCCTGCAACAAATTTAGATCTAAATTAAAACTCCGTAAGGGGTGAAATCCATTATTTTGTCCACAAGAATTTGGACAAACTCAAAATATTGCAACTAAACCCACTGGTCCAAAAAGTACGTGTATATATGTACATTTGAAAATAGTTTTCAAGCGCTGCGTGAAATAATTCAATCAAATTAATCTTTTCGCGGTAGTACGTGTTCCAGCTTTTTAACTTGGCTAATATTAACAGATGAAAGAATTAAAGAAATATGGATGTGTCAATATAGGAAAACTGGTGAACTAAGTAGCCATAGTGTGTAAAGTCGCCTCATAAAAAAAAACAACCTAATCGTAACTTTCTATTTTTATTTTATGTCTTAATTTCACTTTATATTTCACGTAGATTTTATAATAGATTCTTAATTTAGTATACCCGCGCACTAGCCATGCCTATGAGGGATATTTTTATTTTAATAAACATAGTGATATAGATAATAAGAAATGTTCTAATATGAAAACAAGTAAACCAGCCAATAACAGGTCAAAAGGCACGTAAATGCCTAGACTTCCATATTACCTTATTAGAAATTTTCGCCTTCTCAGTAAATCCACCCCAATTATAAAAACACGATAACGTGCGGCGTGGATTTGTACAACAGATGTAAAATGGCTAAAGTCAGTCAGAATAAAGCGGGATGGTGTGTGTGGTACAATGAACTCCAAAATATTTTCCATTACTAAGTTTTCTTTAATAAAAAAAACTTGTAATCAGACGTAACATGCTTTTTTTTTCTTAACAATTATGTGCCTGCATTTAATACTATACAACTGTTTAGAAATACACCCTGGCTTTGTGATTCCTTTGATTTATTATTTCATTATTATATTAACCATTTATTTAAAGACTTTTTATTTTTAAATTTTTACGTTTTTAAATATTTGAAAGTTCCTTAAAGCTTCCTTAATACTTCGAACGCATGTTTTCATTTATTATATTTATATTTATTAACGTTTATCGAAATATTTTTTGCATAGCCTAAATTACAAGAATACTAGGCTCTACCTCTATTATAGAAGCTCGTTAGCAGGTGCAAAAGAGCAGAAATTGAAGGAAGTTATGAAAAATGATTCACCGTATAGCTGATTTAGAAAATATTTTCTTGGATTTTTCTCTTACAACTGGCGAGAATTGAACCCATGACGCCAGCTTTACAGTTGTCCGTCTAACCAGCCGCGCCACTGCGCCGGAATCTATCTTCGTTCGTAAATATTGATGCTATTTGTAATATAAAACTAAATCGATTTTAGAAACGAAAAAAAAAGTTTATTCGATAAATTCTTGGAATCTGAAAAACTATAATCAGATGAATCTCACTGCATCAAAAAAGGTTTCAGCTCTTTTACTTCACAAAAATCAACAGACGGATGAATTGATGAAATTTTTATTTTTAAATATACGCAGAGTTGTGAATATTTCACAACGCAAAGTGTCCACTTAAACGAGCCGGTAACGGGTCATCAGAGCCGGACCTACCATCGGGATAGTTTGCACAAAGAACCAGACTCATGCTTACAAGGGAGGGGAGGGGAAAACAATATGCTCGTGTTTAATTACAAACGTCACGAGCCCTGTATATGCCTAAAATTCCACATTCCCTTCTCTAAAATGTTCTCCATCTCTGTAGTGATATGTTAATATTATTTCTCTGTTAAAATCTTACAAATATCATTGTTAAAGTAAGCATCAAATTACAAGTAGTTTATAATTCTACACGAAT
The DNA here is from genome assembly GCF_059751315.1 of Micrasema longulum. NCBI lineage: Eukaryota > Metazoa > Arthropoda > Insecta > Trichoptera > Brachycentridae > Micrasema > Micrasema longulum. Next base: position 343,855 of record NW_028277458.1, on the reverse strand, counting down.
TAATATTGTCTACATACTTAAGTTTGTGGAAACAATAAACCTCGATCATTACCCCCGATTTCGCACTTTACATTTTGTCCATTATAAAATGTGATTTTACCATTCAATGAAGAGGGTAATAATATTTTACTGCCACATAACTCTTTAATTCTGATGTTAAATATCTCACATTACATATTTTTTCCGGGGTATGCTTTTCTAGTAGTTTCATTAAAGTCTATATTCTATAATTTGCAAACAGGTGGCGACATTTAAAAAAAACACTACCCCCTATCAAGTTGTTAATACCTAATTGTTTGTACTCACAAAATTCATCGTTGATGTTGATATATATATATTTTAAAAAGTAAACTTATTTGGTAACTACAACAACCCCGTTGGAGAGATAACACTGAACTGTGATATTATAGTCTCTGATTTATTTATAAATATTAAATCCAAATGATATATCACATTATGTGTGCTGGTATAATATATTATTTTTACATATGGTGTCATCTTGAGGATTCTCGCTAACTGAAGATATGTTTTATTTTTGTCTGCAAATCGGCGCAACCAATCAATGTTTTTTTATGGCTGGCCTTGTCTAACAACCAATAGGGCGGGCATTCGGGCATATTGTTGTACCTACAGGTTAATATTAGGTAATCAATTACGAAAAGAATCATTTTTTTATTATCTGCCTGGCATAAACTATTAATATATGTGTTTAAGTCCCCCGACAAGTAATCGATTGTTAGTAACTTATTTGTTCTACAAAATTTATAATAATAATAATAAAAAAATATTATAAACAATATATTTTAATGACTTATTGTTACAAGTAGGGCAGTGGTTTTTGTTTTATAATCTGATTAAGATACTATCTATAACCTGATATTTAAGATACCAAGATTAAATTCAGACTGACGTGAAAGCCAGTTGCAAAAAAAAAAATATGTAATAATTGTTACGTTTTTTGTAAAAATGGGCAAAATGTCTCATTTTACTTACGTTTTCAATCAAAAAGATTTGCTAATTTTGACAAAAACGCGATTTCCGAAACTTATTTAAATTTTAAAAAGTCGGTGTAATTGGAGCATATTCTGTTAGTTCTAAATAAAAGACTCATTTCTCGATGTTCCTGAAATCTTTTAAAAAAATCCTCTAAGCATTCCCAATCGCAGGCTTAGGAGTAATGCGATACTATTCTAGTCATCACAGTTCTAATTGGTCGTGGTCAGGTCATTCAGTCGCTTTTGTCCAGTGATCAGGCTGGTGAATACTATGACTGGCGAGAAGTATAACATAAATATAAATGTTTTTTTTATTTTGGTTGATTTGTTTTTGATTTTGAATCTTGTAATAGGGCAAACACAAACATATTCTTATGTGTGCCTTAATAATAACAATGTACGAGTAAATATATTTCATAAGTTGTTAAATACATTTCTTAACCTTTTCTTTAAACTTTGAATTTTTTTATAATAAATGTTTTTTCCCATGTCATAATATTTTATTATCTATATATATAAAAGGTTAATTCGTAAGTGTGTCTATATATATAAAAGGTCAATTCGTATGTGTGTCTTTGATAGACTGAATAACTAATGGACCGATTTACGTGCGGTTTTCAGTGAAATGTAAATTCTCGCCATGAGTATATTTATAATTCTTTAAATCTTCAATTTATTAAGTAGAAAGAAAGTTAGGATATAAATGTTTTTTTCGCCGTTACCAGGGCTGCATTTGGTAAGATCTTATTTTTTGGGAATAGAAAAATATTTATATATGTCTACAAGCAACATTAGTTTTTTATGAATCCCAGTCAGATTCTTTCCTTAAACTCGTTTAATTTCCACCCATTTATTTCATTTTATAGATTTTCAGTTAATTAAAAATAATATGTTATACAACAACAACAACAAACCATCACGCCGTTTCCCCGTAGGGGTAGGCAGAGAGGATAGAACGCCATAACACTCTATCTTGGCATACAGACCTCGCTTCCTCTACATTCATACATCTTCTCATGCACGCACGCCGATTATTCCTACTTTTGACATGTCCATCTTCAAGTATTTGATGGACTTGATCGATATCGAGATCGATTGATAATATTTTATTGTTATCGAAAACATTTTTGACTTTGTGGTATGACATTTTACACTTATTTGTGTATAAATTTGTATAAACTACTTTAATTTTATTTTTAATTACACTTCGACCGGTTTCGAGGTAACTACCTCATCGTCAGTTAGTTAAATTCCTGACGATGAGGTAGTAACCAAAAGCATAATTTCAGAAAATGGGTGGTGGAAAGACTTATTCCAAATTTATCAGAACCATCTATTATTGTTATGGATAACGCACCTTATCATTCCATAATTGTTAACAAAGCACCAACATCGGCAACAAAAATTAATGATTTCAAATATTGGCTGTTAGAAAATAACACCCCCTTTGATCCATCATTAAGGAAACCTTCATTGTTAATATTGGTTTGACAACACAAGCCAGAGCCCATATATGAAATAGATTAATTACTAGGAGAACATGGTCACACCGTGGTAAGGCTTCCACCTTATCACTGTGACTTGAATCCCATATAGAATTAATATGGGCTTTGGCAAAACGAAAAGTTGCTCAAAGAAACACAGGAAATGGAAACAATATAAAGGAACTGACTGAAAATGCATTTAATGACATAAGCTCCGAAAACTGGAGAAATTGTTGCCAACATGTAGAAAAAATTTAAAAAAAGTATTATGAGGATGGAAACACCTTGTATGGAAATATTGCTGACTTGATAATTCAAGTAAATAACGGTGACAGCGACACCTGCGACACGGAAGATGAAGCTGAACTCAGTTTTATAGACGAAGATCCATTTTTGGGTGTTGAGTTTTTAGATTCTGAATCTGATTCTCAATGAGATTTAAATATGTTTTTTATCTATATATATATATTATAAAGAAGAGTGTCCGTCAGTCTGTACGTTTGTATTCTATACAAATCTTTAAAACACGAGGAATGTCACCGTCTACATGAAACCACCTTATATTATATTTAAAGTTACATGTAATTATTTTTTTTCTACCAACTTGTGTTAAAAAACATTAACAATTCTATCTTTACTGTATGTTTCGATAATAAAAATATTTTACTATTAAGTTACGTTTGTATGTTATTTATTTATTTCATTTAATTTTGAGATCAGTGGGTACCTATCTATATTGCAATGAAAAAATATTTTTGTGTAATTAATTTTTTACAAAATTGTAGGATACCCAGCTTTACATTTCCAGCAAGTGTTTTATTTTTAGTATTGCCATTTAAACAACAGTGGCGCCCTCCCTTATTTTCTACTCTTTATTGACTGACTGTAAATATTGAACAGTTTAAATATTATATATTAGGATAGTAAATGTACAAAAGTGATAAATAATGTTAGAATAAGTATAGATGTAAATATTAGACTATGTTTTTCATAAATTAAATTAAAAAAATATTTAAAAATATAAAAAATAAACGAATGTTTGCATTATTTATCAAAGTAAAACACATTCTAACTGTTGTGTAGATTCAATTATTTACTCTTTTAACAAAAGTGCTATTTCTCAGCTTCACATTTCTATGGCTGGCCGATTTCTGCATAACAACGTCCGATTTGTCTTATATCTATGTCTTTGCCATTGCTTTTGTTCTACAGCGAGTTATTCTGTTTTTCATTCCAACTTGAAGAAGTAAATAAATTATAAGTGTATTGATTCCGACAAACATATTCATATTTATACTTCTGTAAATGCGATGCGCGATCGGGTACTTAATAATATTAGGTGCAGTGAAGAGTATACATTAGTTTACTATGCATGTCTAGAGCCAGAGAAACGTGATTTGAGAGGTAATGAAAGGTTAATGGTTTGCGTTTTACTCAACTTGAACGTTAAAAGACACTACGTACCAAAATTATTTTTTACCATTTCAAGGCATGTGATTGTATAACGATGATTTCATTTAAGGTCGTTTAGTTTTTTAAATAATTTAATGAACTTTGTAAATTTATTATAAATCCGTATGGTAAATATAATGTGATCATATTTTTTTTCTGCCAGCAATATTAATATAGTTTTACTTGTATTTAATAATGGCCTTGGTAACGAAGAAAACATGTTTCGACATAAACTCCATCTTTCGAATTCCTTAGCTATATAGTTTTAACGGCAACGCGAGAAATTAAAATTAATTTTATTAAAATTATTAACTCTTATTTCACAGGTCATAAATGACAGACTGTTACATTTATTCCTGTGATGTTTACCCTCCGCATATATTAATTATCATTTAAATTTTTCTTTCTTACTGTCAAATATTTGGGCCGTAACATAAGGGAATGCAGCCTATATCGTGCCACCGCCTAAATTGTACCACATCGCGTATTGAAGTAACGGTTGAAATTGACTAAAATATTTAACTTTTCTCAAAATAAACAAACGCGCTACTTACTTTATGCCTTATAACCGCAAACAGGTGAAAACGTGATACGAAAGAAAGCGACCGTTTGATGCAATTGTTAAGGTTTTTCGTAAGGATCCTTGCTAAATATCATACGGTTATATAGGTAGTGCATACGCATACGTGAGTTCTGAAGTGAATATTTCAAAGCAATTTGTTTTTTTTTTCAGAATTTAAATACATAACACGACGAAAAGACGATATGGAAAATGGAATGCCGAAAAAAAAGAATGCATTAGATTTTATTTAAGAGCAAATAAGTTTCCAATTTTTACATATAGTCCCTATAAAAATGAACTACCACCGATTAAAAAAAAACTTAATAATGCCAAAAATAAACTAAAAAAAAAACAGTTTTAGGAAAATGAAGTAAGATAAAAATAAATATGAACAATGAGGGGTAAGAAAATAAATAAACCTACTTTTAATGAAGTCAAGAATGTATCCATAATGAATGGGACTGTTTTATAAACAAGGAAACTGTAATACAAGAAACGGTGTAATGTGGTCTTTGCAAAAAGTATTCGTACTGAAAATTTATTTATTTACTCATACAAAAAACAAATTACAAAAAAAAAATAACGTATCCCCTATAAAATGTGTTAAAAACATTTTAAAAAAGCATTGCGTTATTTAGGCATGTTTCGATTCAAACAGATTATTATAACGGACAAATAATATTTTTTTGTACTCTACTAAATATTTAATTTTAATAATTGTAAGGTGTTTTTCACACTTTTTATTTTACTTGTCTATAATATTTTTGAAATATTCAGGGTCTATAAACAATAAAAAAGATGCACTAATTCTTTAATTCCAATTAAGTCTCATTATATACTTACGATTCGATCCATGAGCTATTTAAGCCATTAAAAAAGCTCTTTCTTATCTTAGTAGAGATATAGAAAAAAATGCTGAAAGTCAAACTATATATGCTTTATAAAAGACGTTTAAAAAAGAAGTGCGTACGAATGTTTGAGTAAACATACTGTTCGAGCAATCTATTTTTCTATGGTCCATTTACATTTATCATACCTACGCTGTGTTTGGGGTTTTGCAACTAAGCGCAAAATTTCAAAGGTGCAGGTTATTCAGAATAGAGCGATCAGAAACGTGTTTCATTTACCGTGTGATACTCATGTAAGGGACATTTATTTGGAAACAAAAATCATGCCTTTTAGCGTGCTTTCCTATTTCGAGATAACTAGCACTGTCATTAATACAACTCTCGAGTACCAGTACACAGTACCAATAGAGACATCCATCAGTACACAGTACAGTACTCGATCAAAAAATAATATTTATATTGGATCTGTGAAGTCTACAAAGTTTTGTATTAGATCTTTACAATACATGGGTTTCAAGGAATTTAATAAATTGCCACAAAAAATTAAAGTACCTATTTAAAAATACAGAAACCGGACATGCGAACTAAAGAATTATTTTTTGCTGAGGTATTTTGAATAAATAATGTTATTTGATCCAGAGAATGCGCATCTTGAACATCTAAATTTAAATATTTTACCGTTCTGCTTGTATATGTAATTTTTAATGATTTTTATGCTTTTTCATACTTTTTTAGCTTGTATTATAATTATGTAATTTTAAAACGCTTTTAATCTTTTTTTAACCTGCATTGGGTACATATATTTTGTTAATTATAAAAACTGTTTTCATTTTTGTAATTTTTAATATTTGCACTCTCATACTTGTTCAACTTGTAAATATACATACATGTAATTTTCAAGCTTTTTATATTTTTAATTTTTCTCTTTTTTTTATATATTATATTATGTATATATAATTTTGAATTCATTTCCGTACCTTGTATTATGTTTTTTTGTAATTTTTTGACACTTTTTTATCCCCTTTTAATTTGTAGTGCATCGTAATTTTTGTTCTGCTATTGTAAATAATGTTATAGTTTAAATTAAAAAAATGTTTGTAAACAAATATTGTTACCTGCATGCCCCTAAACGAGTTTTTTTACAAAAACTCTTTGGGTTTATTGTGTAAAATTATGTGGAAAATATGTTTTCAATTTATTTATTTGTTTTAATTTTAGACACACTAAAATATTTTATCAAAAAATGTTCGGTCACTTGCACATCAGAAAAGGTTTATCAAAGATTTAAATGGACTATACACAGAAAAACATAACGTACAGAACGTTAACTCTGTTCCCACTAAACTATTTAGTGTAGGTATTACACATTATTCTCCATAACAGTATATGCATGCGTTTTTTTGCGAAACGTAAGCGTGACACATCTTCCAGTATTAATAATTAATGTTTATTTTATGTCCATGCATATTTTTGACATAATTTATTTGCAACGATCTCTACAATCCGATAAAATAAATGGTGGCATCAGAAGCGGAACAATAAATCAACTTGATTTTTGTTTTGCAACCATTATCTGTATTGTGATTTTAAGAGTGTACAGTTGAATAATATTTCAATTATTTGTTCCAAATGAACAACACATAATGAATTCTAAATTTGTTGAAACAGAGAGGGAAAACACTTTTGAGGGGGGAATATGACAGTTTAGGCATTTACAGAGCTTATGACCTGTCATTGGCTGGTTTAAGAGGCCAATTTACACACTGTGTAACATTCACCATTCTGCCTATTTTTAAACATCCGCATTTCGTCAACTCTTCCATCTGTTGCCTTTTGTGAAGTAAAAGAACTGAAACCTTTATCAATGGGTGAGATTCATCCGTCTGAACCACTTCACATTCTAGGCAACGCCTGAAAACAATTTCTAATCATTTTACTTCTTTATATATCAGTTATTTAAATCAACATGATTAAGGTTTCACTACATGGACAATGTCCGTTAATAAATAAATAAATTACATTTTACATTATAGGTTAGCTTTGGTTTTTAAAGCGTTCATTTTGAGTCCAAATTCTTCACATGTATTATTTACCTTATTTATTTTTTAACGGAGTTAGTCCATTCAAAAAATGGCAAAGGCAAATCCTTAAAATATATTCTTATTATTATTATTTGTGGTAGGAGTCAGTGCTATGCAAGCTCCTGACGTCACTGCGACCTGTGAAGATCTATTGTGACTGTCTATCTACTCCTGGTCTATAAAGAGCCAGGCTACTGTGTGGAAGGCGAAAGTTTGCATTTTGTCAAATCTCCCTAAGCTCCTAGAGCTATTTAACATCCTCTGGTTTAACCAGTGGTTCCTCGAGAATCAGGCTCCTTTTATGATATAAAGCATCACATTCACAAAAAATGTGTGTACTTGTTTCCTCATCTGCACTGCAGAACCTACATTTAGAAGTTTCAGAAAGGTTCGTTCTAGCAAAGTGTTTGTTTAATCTAGCTCTAGTTATAACCATCACTTGATTACTTATTTATTTATTTTAATTTCTTTGGAATTTTTACAACTTTTACATAAAACAATAACTAGAAATACATTAACAATACTAGAGTCAATTAAAAAAATCCACTGTAAATCTAATAATACATAATAGATAAGAGAAAGAGTTAACGTAATTGTATGTGTGTGACGTTTGTATTCATGTGTGTGTATGTGAATGCATGTGTGTGTGAATGAATGAGGGAGAGTGTGCGGAGAGTTACGGCTGAAGCAAAACTTTGCGTGTTAATGTGCAATTGAAATAAAATACAAATTTAGAATATTCAAGTTAGGACAAAAAAATAAATGATAACTGCTACCTAAAGACAAGATCTAGTCTATCTTAGTGATTGTTTAAATCTAAAAAGACTCACGCCAAAAAAGTCCAGATCTTGTCACGAGTTTACAATGCGACACAATCGGGACATTGGAACTTGCCGACCAGTTGCTGTAGAAAATCAGCAGTATCAGCTATAATGGCAGTCTCATCAGCGTATCTTTATTATTGATTACTTTACTCTTATTAGATTTTAATTCCCGCGTCAACACCTTGCGAGGCCTCTCTTAAAACAAATTTGGAGTATGAGTTAAAAAGCATTGGCAAAAGTATGCAAACTTGCCTTACACCTTTCTGGAGCTCAATCACAGATGGCTATCGACATGCTAAAAAACGTGCTAAGTATTTGAGCAATCACCACGAACAATCATGAACACGCTGAAGTTAAAGCGGTCGCGTTGCAAAACGCCATAGATAAGTTCCTGTGCGAGATTCAACCAATCCTCTTGAACTGACCGAAGTTGAATTTCGTTTTGCAACGCGACCGCTTTAACTTCAGCGTGTTCATGATTGTTCGTGGTGATCGCTCAAATACTTAGCACGTTTTTTAGCATGTCGATAGCCATCTGTGATTGAGCTCCTGGATATGTAAGTTATCAGTTTTAATGCCGTTAATACGGACGTGTGCAGTTGGATTTCAATAGGTGATAATCCTCATATCTTTTCCATTCAACCCAATTTTGTTGAGAAGGTCTAACAACTTGTCGAGTCTCACATTATCGAATGCCTTCTCATATTTGATAAAATACATAAAGGAATCTCTTTTTTGGTCAAGATATTTTGGGGTTAGCATTTGAATGAAAAAAAGCGCCTCTCTTGCGTCAAAACCAGTGCGAAAACCAAACTGCGTCTCACTAATGTGCATATAGACCTTTCTCCTAAGCCCGTTGTGCAAGATTCGTAAAAATATCCTAAGAACTGGCTCATTAAACTAATCAATCTGTTATCGTTACATGACTAAGGATTTGTTTTTTTAGGCTGTGTGATGAATTCTGATGGTATCTGTTCTGTGTCATATATTTTGCTAAAACATTTAAGCGGAAGATTAACGCCGCTTGAATCCAAGTGTTTTTAAATAGTTCCCTCGTTAGGTCCGGACCTGTTGCTTTGCCATGTTTTACTTATGGAATTGCCTTTTCTTACGCGTACTCGTAAAAAGTGTTCCTAGACTATTATAATTCTATGGATTCTGGATTCAATTAAATAAAACAATTTAATTGAATAAATTGGTTCATAATCACCAGAGAAGGTTTATTTTATGTTATAAAATAAAAGAAAGAAGCGCTTTTCCTTTTTTTTCCAGATATAATATTACAACATTACCGAGTGTTTCTTCAGACGTGATTTAAGAAGAGATCACATATAAAAATCTCATAAGGTAAAGGTGAGGTGATTCCACAAAAGAAACACATGGACTGTGAATATTTTATTGAGAAATTATGAATAAATTACTGAAAATTTAAAATTCTCTGTGTCCAAGTGGGTAAAGAATACAGTTCTGTGTAGGAATTAGAACCAGAACCCTAGACGAGTGCGTTCGACTCGATAACTGTTCTCGGGTGAAAATCCCGAATAAGGAAATCTATGGTATTTCAGGACGGATGAAGATAAAGCTCTGTGTTTGTGAAATAGAACTAGTAACCTTGACGGGTATTTCGCTAGCTACTGTAATTTGAATCCCAAAAAAAATCCCAAAAACCGAAAACGAGTGGAGAAAATTTGGATGGTGCATTCGCCTATTGAGGTCCTGGGTCTGATTCCTGGGAGGGTGGACATGAAATATTCTTTCACAAGCTTGTTTTACACTATGATATTTCAATGTCTAGCACCTAAAGCCTAAGACCGATCACCCTACCTTCACGCTGCATTTAATGTTCCGATTCAGTGCCTTATGCACAACTGTTTTATTATTTGCGTTCATATTTAATAGCTAATTTATTATTTGAGGAAGAGAGAGTACCTGTGTTATTATCATATAAAACGTCTAATTGTCTCGTGTTTTTACAAAACATTACCTGTAATAACATGTTTTTTCTTCTGTATTACAAATCTCATAGATACGCGTTTGAAGGGAAAGTAATAATTATTTTTTGTTACAATAATATAAGTATTATGAAGTATAAAGTTCACAAATTACTTAAGTAACAGTCGATTTTCGTATAAACGTGAAAGTTATCCAAAAACATACATTTGTTTAATTATGTTAAATCAATGATGTTCCTTTGTTGTGAATTGCGATATAGAAACACAATTTTTCCATCTAAAGATTTTCTAAAGATTTTAAAATCTATGTAAATACCATTTCAATGACATATTCAAATTAAAATCTAAATATATCAACTATAATACCATCTTTTTTTTTAAATTTTCTTAGATACTTTCATACATTTAAAAACTCCATTACTCTTTTTTTATAGATTTTTAAAAATGGTTTTCCCTTCACAATATCAGCTTTAAAATATGATATTATGTTTTGAGTACATTTTTTTTTTGTCATAAGTTAATAGGTTTAAAATTATAATAATAAATGCATTAAGCTAATGATTGGAATACCATCATTGTTTGTCGTGTTATGTTCGAAATTTTGATTCAATTTATTGCAGAAAGAAAGGAGACATAAATATAACGCAAACATATCCGACTCAGTCCCATCGCATTAAATAAAATAAATATTACTGAACTCTTAAAACTAGAATCCTTCAAATTTATTAATAAATCAGCCATTAATGTAATTGTTGACCAAGAACTTATAAACCTGGGACTGAAGTTATGCAATAAACTACTAAATAAAACTAAACAAAAGGCTCGGACAACCTAAACAAAAGATGAACAATAAAATATAGATTTGAATGTATATTTCAAACGATCTGTAGTATCTACACGGCACGATTAAAATTATATAAATTGGATAGATTTTTACTGTATCATTATTAATTCACTAACCAGTACACCGTGAAGCCGACTAATTTCCACACTATTTTTTTTTTGCAAGATCTGTAGCTGAAAGTAGCCACTAAATAAATAAAAATAATAAAAGACAATGCAATAAAAAATAAATGCACCCTAATTTTACCGTGTCATATGGATTTGTACGTCAGGTGTTTAATCGAATTTATTTATTACAAAGATGGTCTTTTAAAGCAATATGTCATTTGAAAAATTTGCAGTATGTGTGATTTTTTTTTAAATGATTGAATTTGGAGAAAAAAACAAGAATATAATATATCTATCTACATTTAATTAAGTAGAATTTGAGCGCTCATAAGCTCAGTAAATGCCTGCATATTCCCTTATCAAACTGCTCTACATCTAAGTTGTAATATCTTTCAAAAATTCAATAAATAAAAAATATATTCAAAGAAACTGAACCACTTTTTCTTAAAAAATACTTTATTGTGTTTTTTTATATTTTTGTACATGCTCAGTTATGGTCCATGGTCGGTCAGATTAAAACGTGGTTTTCGGAATATGGTCTCCAACAGGTCTGAAGCCATTTTCGTCAGCAGTGTATGTGACAGTGTAGGTGACTCCATCAGGTCCAAGGTACTGGAAGTTGCCGGAAACCGATAAAGCTTCAGCATCTGTTCCAGGATTATTCAATTGCCCCACTTCTGACCGATATGTTCCGTCGCTTGTTTGAAATCTAAAAATGGAATTAAAATTAAAAATTTGAAAAACAAGTATGGTCTCATATTTTTATGCCCACGTTACATTAAATGAAGCAGCATTTACTTTGTCTAATTCCCTATTACATTTTTGAATTATTTTTTTTAACGTTCGTTTTACCTAAAAGAGGCAAAGTTAAAAAATGTTGCGTTTGAGTCAAACTGGACAAAATTATTTGCATGAAGAAATAAGATAAAAAAACTCATTTTGACCATACTATTTATTTTTTAATTTAACTTGTTTGGGTGCAACCGGCCCGAAGTTACTTTTACGCCCGAAAAATAAAACGAGTTGCACAATCGCATTGTGTTGACTAAAGTCTTAAGAACGATACAGACGTCGAAGACATGCGGTCCGCCCTGGTCCGCCGACGAATCATTGGATCTTCCGCGTAGTGTGCCCGATACTCGTAATAGTAAATCGACGCAATAAAATGTATAGGCGTTTTGCCGCGGAACATCGACGACGGAATTTCCGCTGAGTGTGGCGCTAGCTTTAGGGTCTCTTGATTTAGAAATTTATTTCGTTAAACCATTGGAGTCTCTGACTGTATTAATAATAAAATACAAATGCAGTTTACTTTTCAACTTCTTTTTAGACACCGGTTTCACAAAAAAATATTGACATCCTTATTTTTACTATCCCACGTCTGCTCCATAAATAGAGCATATGGCGTCGAAAATTTGTCCCTGGGTTTCTTTGTCGGCAGTCTCTCTAGCATAACGTCCACAGGCATATGAACTGTCAGAAGCAGATGTCCAGAACAAGAGAAACTAAAGCCACGTAAAAAGGATAAACCTGGTTTGTTTAATCGAACCCAATTTCAGTTTTGTTTACAACGTGAATTAAAAATCATTTATATCATCGTTTCCGTATCCGCACCCAATAGTACACTCCAATTGCAGTGAATCTTGATCACTTTATAAGTGAAGACAATGATCGGTCTCACTCTTCAGATTCAGTCCGGAAATCATGAAAAAATGTACCGAAAATCATTTACAGAAACCTATATATTCCATGTTGACTGTGCCAGGAATCGAACCCGAGACCTAAAGATAAATGCTCTAACGAGTACTTTTCAGAGACTCATCTTCGATCGATTTCCTTTTTCTTGAGAGCATCACCAAATCGGAAACACTCGTCCAAGGTATCGATTCTCCCTCACAGAGAACTATATTTGTCATACCGCCTGCGCCGCCTGGACACTGGATAATTGATGAAATATAATGATGTGCTATCCTCATTTTCGCTTCGACCTTGTTTCTTTTTTACCATTTGGGCTCACCCAAAGCTAGCAACAGAATTTGAAGTTCAACACTTACACAAAATTATATGAATCTATATTGTGCTCGCTGTCGTAACGTAAAATCTCGACGGGTGGCGCTGCTAGTGAAGACACCGCCAAAAGTGATAAAACGAACACCTAAAAATAAAAAAACAAAAAGGGTTAGTATACTTATTTTCCAAGTCCTATGTCAATACAATATCTCTGAAAAATCTCTAGGCTTGAGTGGGTAAATAACATTAATACGTGCTATAAATAAAATGGATAAACCCTGTTCTACTGCACTGAATGTTTTTTTTAATCAATTTGAAACAAACGAAAAGTTTCGAGCGATGCTATCGCAAAAAAAATAAACCGTTTAAATTTTATTAAGGATTTTTCAGTTAAACAAAATCGACATAATGTTATTGGCATTTTCAAAATAAATTTTTAAAATGAATAAGTTTTTACGATTTACAAGAGAAGTAAATGAATTTAAAGAATTATATATCATGTCCAATGAATCGAATTAGTTTTGGTACTTGTAAAGTACACACTTCTTCTATAATTCTTTTAAACGTCATAACTAGCTGCTTTTAACCTTAAACTGCATTTCTTTAGCTTTTTTTTAAAAAACCAACTTAACTTCCAAACACAGTTCTATATTTTATCACTTTATATTGTATTTTTAAAAATTTAAGTTGTTTATATACTCATCTTCTTTTTTTATACCAACGTTACTTCTAAACACTGTTCTATCTTTTGTTGCTTTAAATACAATAGTATTTTTTTATTTAATGTTGTTTATATACTCATATTTTATATAAATTTCAAGTATGTAAAAGCCTTATGGGCGGGAAAAATTAATAAAAATATACAAAAAAATAACCAATTAAAATGAAATTCCTAAATTATAGCAACATGCGTATTTAGTATTCCAATAAATATTTGATATGTCCTTATTTTTAAATCTAATTTTATAACAAAATCTATTAATTAATTCAATAAGTACGATTGTTCTTTAATAAAATAGTATAATTTCTAGTGTTTATTTTAAAATATTTAGTGCATTCAATCAGTGAAAAAGTAATTATTATTGTTTTTGGAAAACTTATTTAAAAAGTTACAAAAAACGATTTTATTTACCAATTTCATTTTGATATCAACCTTTAAATAGAACTCACAAAACTAATGCTTGACGACTAATTTATAAATGGCTTAAAACATTATTTTTCGTTTACTTTTTATAGAAACCGTTATATTGTGAAAGAATTTATTTACATACCTACCTAAGTTAGGCAACAGAGTAGAAATTAATTGTGAATATTTCCCGAAGATGTATCACAGAATATTTATTAGGTGCTTACCTATGAAATTTCCGTTTTGTATAGAGATATTAAATACATTTTTTTTGTATTAAAATTATATCGTCTATGCAACCGTAATAATATATCATGCAAACATATATTTTTTTCGCGATGTTTTTGTGATTTACCGCCATTTTGTGAAATGTCATAACACTGAAAAATCGTTGGGTTTGTATTTTTCCGATTAAATTCACCACTTAAGAATAAGAGGGTCTGCTTCAAATCATCCTTCTTCTTACTTAAATGATAATATTGAGAGGGCGGATGTAACTGGTGCACAATCTCAAAGATCAACAGTTACAATGGGTGTAGCATAAGGTTCTATATTAGGACCTTTCCTATTCCTTGGCTATATTAATGAACTACCTCATCTTAATAATAACAATAAATACTACAATCTTATGATTATTAATAAGAATAGGCAAAATGGTGAATGTTACACAGTGTGTAAAGTGGCCACTTAAACTAGCCAACGACAGGTTATAAGCCCTGTAGATGCCTAGACTTCCATATTCCCTTTTCCAAGGTATTCTCCATCCCTATTATAATTTGTTAATCTTTATGACTCCCGAGAGGGTGAAATCCAGTATTTTGTCTACAAACATTTGGACAAACTCAAATATTGTATTATCCATAATTATTTTCATGAAAATATCTTATAAAAGTAGAAAGGCTCTAAAGCAAAAAAAAAACAGTTTGTAATTCCTACGCGAACGATTGTTAGTTCGTAAAAACAATTTCATAGGTAAGCACCTAATATTATAATAATAATTCTTAAAGCCAGTCTATGATCTATTTTCAGCCAGGCGCAGTCGAGGACATAAAGCTGAATTTATTTGACAATTATTTAAATTTGTGTGTAAGCTGGGAAACGTACATTTCTGGCGCAAGTGCCTTTTACCATATAAAATATAACAGTATAATAAGTTTAGCTAATCGAAAAAAAACAATAACAAAACATGGCCATATAAAAAGTAATTGAACAAGAAGAATCGAGTTGTGGTCCCGTGGCTAGTGTTGCGGACTCACGGGCCAGAGGTCCGAGGTTCAAATCCCATTCTACCCCAACTTGATTTTCATTTTCCAATAGTGCAGTTATTTACAACTCGTTAAAAATGGCCACCAACATTTTAATATTTGGGTAAATTATTAAAACGCTAATATTTCTTTTTACATTAATAAAAATTTAAGAAGAAAAATATATATAATCATAATTATATATTACAATGAAGGCGTGCAACACTTTAAGAGAAAATATAGACATCTAAGCATTTACAGGACACATGACCTGTTATTAACTGGTCTTTGAGTGATATCATAACACGCTGGGTAAAATTTAGTATTCTGGTTTAAATTAAGAAAGTTTTATTTTAATAATTTAGTGGAATCTCACTCGCATAAATGTTTTAGATTTTATTACAAAAATCAATGGAAGAACTGAAAAACAGGATATTTGAATATACAGGCTGTTTTCAAACTCTGTCACATCCGAAACCACGATGATCAGTATGGGCAAGAAGACATATTAACATATTCAAAAAAATATTTAGAACGAAGAAATTTTTTAAAATTAAATATTAAAAAAAACAAATGGTTTCTTACTTCTGCGGGGGAGAAGCGAGGGCGAAATTTATTCATGGAGTTGATTATTTGGGATAATTGCTGAATGTACATCTTGAGTGGTTTATAATATATGTAACGCATGTTATGTATGTGTTTCTGTGGTTTTATATATGTATGAGTGTATGAGTGTATACGTTCATGTATGTGTGCATGCATGACTCTGAGTGTGCATTCGCTATTTTTATTTATTACTAATAATATCTTCCATGGAAAACGCAAATGCTTACGATTATTTTTTCTCACTTAAGTTTTATTATTTATTTGTTTTTTGTGACTTTTAATGTTTACTTAATTTTTTTTTTAATATTGGTCTTTCGATGTTAGAAAATCGGTGTTTTTAATATTTATTATGTATGAGAATGTATGTTTTTCTGAATAAAAAATTATATAAATATTGATACTTACAAAAAATTAAATCTACGATCTAGTAAATGGTCGGTCATTATTTTGTATCTTTCTCAAAAATATTCTCCATCTCAGTTCGAATAATACATGTTTATGTTTTACCTACTCGAAGATATAAGCAAGTATCATATTAACTTTTTATTATATAAATAAAAGACGAGTGATACTTTAATCCACAAATTTGTAATATCAATTGACCGGTTTCATAGCTTTCGCGACATCTTCGAGACTGGTATCTTTATTAAGGAGTTCAATGTATTTATACAAAACAAAGGTAAGGATATATAATTAAAAATAATATGAAAGTAAATTAAAAAAAGTAATTTTTATTTCAAGGATCATTATCAATTTTTTTTCGGGTTAACAATGAGTTGATATTATGTTATTTTAATGAGTTTAAGTATTTTATTTTTAGTGTCCCATCCTTCGTGAGTGTAATTTTTGCCAATTATGATTTCTGAAAAACAAAGGGTAAAACGTCATTAGTAAAAATATATTACAATGGGTAAATTAATGGAGAATGCACGTGTGCTATCTGTTTATTAAGTAATTCTACGTTGGGTTATTTTTTTGATCTATTAATTTCGAGAATTTCTAGTTTGTCAAATTTATGGCCTTTAGGTACAATATTAATTATTTTTTAAGTCAAAGGAATGTTTATTTTCTATTTAAATTATCTTAATTATTAAACCATGATTATATGTGCTCTTTGATGCGTGTTTTAAAGGCTCTACCCGTTTGGCCTACGTAGCATGTATTTTTACAGTCGTTACAATTAAGAAAGTAAGTTCCTGAGTTGGAAAATTAATCTTTTTGTTTTTAGTTTTAACCAACAAATTACCTAAAAAAATATTATTGTAAATGGCTGCGGTGTCCCAAATTCGTGGATTAAAGTATCACTGGTCTTTTATTTATATAATAAATTACAATGAACTTCCATCAAGAATTTTCACTTACAAACTTAAATGTTTCATGAATTTATTGAATAGAGACATCTATATATACGGAATTATACTATTTTATTACATATTGTATTTCTCAGGACCGAGCAGAATATTCAGCGAGTCTCACGTGGTCTTCAGTATTGGTATAATCAAATATCCATATTTTTTTGTTACCGGTATAAACTTACTGTAGAACTAAAATTATTTGAACTTTGACTATCCGAATCACTTTCAGAATTTCAGAAAAAAAATATTAAGACGATAACGTACTGCGATTCGCAAACTTGGCTGCCCGAAAACAGATGATGAAAGTCAAATAGTTCACTTCGACCTGGGATGTTCAGGAAGCAATGACTTTAATTTACAGTACAGTAAGTACACACAGTACTAATTTACAACACTTGTAACTACGCTTAACATGTAAAAGCATTGCCTTTTCATGTAAATAATGAAAGGTCATTTTTTGTTTTCAATTATTCATTTTCATTTTCATCATACATACAGTAATTCATTGAAATATACCCCCTTTTCAGAAAATAATTATCTGAACGGGGTCCAGTTCCAATTGATTCGGATGATAGGAATTCAACTGTAGATTTTATTATGTATTATGTTAAATTATTCAAGAAAATAAATATGTTACTAGAATATTATTTTTCATAATAAAACTTAGAATATCAAAACAATATTTGTACCGATAAAATATCAACCAATAGTTGTTATTTACATTTTTTTTTAAATCCAAGTAATGTGATGCAGGGTTACGGTTGCGTTTTATACTTCCATGAAAAATACATTTATTCGTTATTAATTTTCATCCATAAATCGACAAAGGGGTAGTAACAAATACAAATACATTTAACCAATAATGCCATATACATAAAGTAAGAGATAAAAAAATATTAAATTACCAATAAGAATGACAACGGTTTAAAAACTCATAGTACAATGTAAATGCGTTTATAATATTTCAATGAGCTACCAGAACCAATAAAATAAGTAAATATTCAATAAAATAATTAAATAATGGAAGGCGAACGCACTGACTGTTGGACTACCAGAAGACACCAAAAGGTCTATGGTTCGATTCCGACATGAACGACATAATATACATATTTCTTAAAGTGTATTTTCTCTAAAATATTTCAGAGTCCCTAGACTGTCACCCGAAGCGTTAGACTGATTATCTTACTTTCGTGTAACAAAAATGATCAAAGTACTTTGCGGGTAGTGTACCAATTAATAAAATAGTAATATAGTAAAAATACCTTTATTAATATTTAAAGCATTAACTTTGTGGTCAAACATTTTACTAAATAATATTAAATATTTGTATATAACAACTTACTGACTTTTCTATGTCTACCGGTTTTGAGACGTACCCGTCTCTTCGTCAGAACACCAATCAAACCAACATGCAAACCAACATGCAAAACCCACTTTGCACCTTCACCATAGCTGTTGCACAAAAATATAAAACCAACACGACATGCATTTTAATAATCACATGCACTGATTAGGACAAACATGCACTGATTAAATTAAAATATTAAAATATTCTATGTTGTTTAAGAAACGGTTAAAAAAAGGTAGATATGATGGAGGGAGGGGGTTAACTTAATAGGTTCAATAGTATAGTGGGTTTTGCATGTTGGTTTGCATGTTGGTTTAATTGGTGTCCTGGCGAAGAGACGGGTACCTCTCAAAACCGGTAGACGTAGAAAAGTCAGTAAGTGGTTAAATACAAATATTTAATAGCATTAAGTAAAATTTATTTATTTTTGTTTTAAAAAATATCACATTTACGTGGCACAAAATAATAAAATATGCAATGTTTACATTACAGAAAATATGTATCTATTATCCCTTATAGTGTAGTACAATGTACTATGTATATTTCCAAAGTTAGTTGCATCTATCTATGTAGGTAAACCCGTAGCAAGATAAATGCAAGTTGTCTGTGGTACTTGAATAATTCAATTGTTTTGAACTTAACCGAGGTTCAACTTTTTTTTCTTAACATATGTATAAACCTCACTCTATATTTCATTTACGGCTACATGTTGTAAGTAATTAACCCCTGGTCTCACCACAACACCATTAAATTTTATATGATGCGTTGTACTTTACAATGATCTATTTAGATAAAAATAGTGAACAATATTTTAAATGAAACAACACATTTTAATTCATCAGTCTTTTTATTTGAATACAAAATATAGTTTATGTATCTAAATTTCATTATCTATCGTACATAGCTAAAAATACCTTAAATACATTCAAATATAATATTAGTATTAAAAATAAACTTTTAACTTAATTTATTAGTAAGAACTTATATGATATGCAATACCGAATTAAGTACTGAAATTCGGTCAAAAGCTCAAGGCCTCGATTACAAAAATACGGTAAGAGATTTATCGGTGTTTCGAAATGGTAAACTAAAATTTTATTTTCGAATATAGGAGTTGATAAGTATCGAACGCCAGTATGTCCACCCAATTTTTTTTTTTTGCTTGTTCTACAAAATATGGAGAAAAAAAATATGATCATTCCAGTACGGTTCAAATTAAAACATGTCCTCATTATTACAAAAAAACTCTGTTTCAATTCAGAAGCTAGAAGGTACACATGGACTTTGTGGCGGGTCGTTGTACATATGCATTTTCGAAGGTACGTTGATTGATACCATGTAAAAAGTAACTGATAAAAGTAATGCAAATCATGAACAATAAATTAATCAATAAAGATATTAGTTTTTTGTGCCTTTAAGGATAAATACGTTGAACTAAATGTTCAGGAAATAAAATTTTGTTATTATGCGATTCCCAAAACATATTGTTTTTTATCCAAATAAGATAATTTCAATCAATAAAGAACTTTCAATGTAAAATAATAAATATTTTAATAACAATAGTACATATTCCAATGGCGAATCTGGGATAACTGATGTTTTTTGAGTTAAAATAAATAGGACTTCAGAAATTTATTCCAAATGTTTGCAGACAGGGAGTTATTTAGATCTAAATTTGTTGCAACAGAGGGAAAACATTTTTAAGAAGGGAGTATGGAAGTCTTACAATTTACAGGGCGAGCAAATGACAGGTCATAAGCCATTTAAATGCCTAGACTTCCAGATTCCTTTCTCAAAAATGTTTTTCCTCGGTTACAAGAAATTTAAATTTAAAAAAGTATTTTTATGAGGAAAGTGGACTTCGGTGTTTTATTCACAAATAAAATATTAAAGCTTATTACGATGATTTCAGCATTTTTAACTTCAAAACGCCAAAATTTAGACCCCTATGTTTTATCCTCTGAGCTACAGATATTATTAAGGACATTATTATTATTACACGACATACCGCACATTAAGGATATATATAATGTTTTATAAATGCGTAACATTACGATAAATCTAAAAACATTAAAAAATAACAATAAACATAGATTTTGCCCAAAACTATACCATTTACAAGCATCGATAAATATTTTCTAATGAAAATTTTTTAAAAGATTTTAATAAATATTAAATATAATGTACAAAATAACAGAGAACAAAAAATATCGGATCAATATCAGCTTAAGCTCCTGCTAACCTAATTATAACTAATAACAAATATAATTACGATGTTTTCAAATGTAATTTACAAATACGAACCTGTCTCGTTTTGTTCGTAGAAATAAAATTATATTTATGTAGTTTTAAGGCTTTATTTACATTAAAACTTGTCGCAACAGAGAGGGAAAACATTTTTGAGAAAGGAATATGGAAGCCTAGGCATTTACAGTTCATACGATCTGTCGTTGGCTGGTTTAAGTGGCCACTTTACACACTGTGTAACATTCACCACTCTGCCCATTAAACATCCACATTTCCGTAACTCTTCCGTCTGTTGACTTTTGTGAAGTAAAAGAGTTGAAACCTTTATTATGTGGGTGAAATTCATCCAATTGAACAATTTTACCACTAGGCAAAGCTTGAAATATTTTTTAAAATTTTTACACTTCTTATACTGTTAGTTAAACCAATAATATTTTGAGAAGGTACGTCCAAATATGTGTAGGCAGGCTGGATTTCAAACCTTGGGAGTTATTAAGATTTCAATTTGTTGCAACAGAGAGGGAAAGCATTTTTGAGAGGGTAATATGGAAGTATAGGCATTTACAGGGCTTATGACCTGTCATTTTCTGGTTTAAGTGGACACTTTACTCACTGTGTAAAATTCACCATTCTGCCTATGTTTAAATGATTTTCTTACTATATAATAGTAAAAAAACGATTTTGAAGTAAAATATTTATGGCTTTTTACAATTTAGTCTTAAACGTAATGACTAATGACTGAGAAAATACATATTAAAAATTGTGGCATTGACTCTGAACTTCTTCGGAGTAGTCAGATTCTGCCGCGGCACGGCTAAAATACTGCTAATTATCTAGGAATTTGTACAAATATTTACATATATCTACACTTGCTTATATTATAATTAGTTTTTTGGGGATTTTCAGCAATGTTAAATCAGATTTCTCACAAAAATAGTTTAATGAATTGGCTTCGACAAAGTTAGGTCAAAAGTCACAACTGTATTGCCATAACATTATGACTTTTTATTTAAAGTGATTTTACTTTAATAAGACTTATAAAAAGACGTAATATTACAAATACAGTTGAAATCATGATATAACGTATAACATAGGCGAAATACTTACCATTAAAAGTCCAATAAGAGTGATGATGAAATTAATAAATTTGGTATTACTTTTAAGTCGTTATAAATTAAACAGGCTGTTTCTATACTAAACGTTAAACTATTTCACCTTCGAGACTATATTCAAACATTCAATAAATAGTTACTATGTAAAATCCTCAAAAGGCTATCGATTATTTTTTTAGTGGGTAATATAATATTTTTACATTTATGTATTTGATATAAATTGAAAGTAGTTATGCAGAAAGAAGTCAGCCATAGAAAAATTATACTAAGAAAATAGCACTTTTGTGGAAAGAGTGAATTTTTAAATCTACACAACAGTTTTGATGTTTTTTTACTTTGGCTAATGATAAATGACGCATACATTCGTTTTCTTTATAATAATAAATAGAATTTAACCGTGTATACCTATGACCAGTTTTAATGATTTTTAAGACTTGCTGACCACACAACCTAAGATTTGCATTTTGCAGAAAATACGAAGCCCTCTTAAAGCTCTAATGATTATGTATTGAACATATTATTTTATATTTATGTGATGGTACTTGATTTTAAATAATCATTCAATCAATTAAATAATTCATTGAATGAATTTTTAGGATTTTTTTTAGTCTGGCCAACCACGCAACCTAAAATATAGATTTTGCAGAAAACAGCCTGATTTTATATTGAATATTAAATCATACCTCATTCAAACTTTGAATGTATCATATAATACTCGTGTTTTTTTTTATTACGTGTATTTTTAAATCAATGAATTTGTATAGTTGCAATTCTGGAGTATTTATCCACTTAAATTTATTTGAGAGAACAAGATTTCTGAAGGCATTAATCTTTTTTAAAAAAATTATTTAACTTTTTGTACATAATGTTATTTGTACATTGGCGGGCTTATTGCGAAATGGAAATTTCATCCAACCAACCAATGTAATAATAGTTTTATTTTTATAATTCAAGTTGCAAAACATGTTCCATAGAAATTAAGGACTAAAAAGCTAAAGATGTATAAAAATAAAAATAAACGTAATCGTTTATAAATTACCTTAAATCAATACTATTACTCAATGGAAAAAGGAAAAAAGAGGAAAAAGGAAAGGAGGAGACATTAAGGAAGAGAAAGGAGATGTTTCTTCAGACGTGATTCAAAAAGAGATAGTATAGTAACATATTTGATGGTGGATGGGAGATGATTCCACAGTCAAGCCGCATGGACACTATGAGTTAGAGAAGAAAGAGGAATTGTGGATGAGAGTATTTTGAGAATTAGAACGAAGAGAACTGCTAAGCGTTCTTAATCTTATTATTATCTAATTCTTAATCTTCCCATAAGCATCAATTCCTCAAAAAAATTCTAGTGCTGTGGGTGTTTTCTGCGAATTGAGAAATGAAATCAAGACTTTTTCCTGACGGTGATAGTAACAGTTTTTTGTATGTAAGTAGCCTGGATGCTTTTAGCGGAACAGGGAATTGACTTTTATTACCCGATAACACCAATATCTCATTTATTCGATATTGTTGACTGGCTGCTTTCTTTATAACTACGTTCAATTTATCCTCACTTAAATAAATAAGTTGTGTGGGTTTGTTATTCGGAAAGCTTAAAGAGCGCACAATATTTACTATGATTATCTAGAAAACAGTTGACCTTCCTTACACTTCATCAGGGCCATGATGTGAATGGTTCACAAGGTCATCTTCTCTTCGGGTACAAAGTCCATTAAGATTTCAACACTCACCGAGAGCGTTATCAATGACAAGGCGAATTCGAATTTTATTTTATAAATAAATAAATAAATTATCCAGTTCCTAGGAGTGATCCCACAAGTCCCGGAGGAAGTCCATATCTAGTGTCCAAAACTTCATCCGCATTTGAGGGATCCAAACTTTTCTAAAATGAATAGAAATACATATTGAATTGGAAATTGTCAATTATTAATTAAAACCATTTGTTAACTAAGTGATTTGTCATCGAATTATTTATAAAACACTTTCCAGCATTTATATGCGGGAGATCTGTATTTTAATTGTTGGCTGTATATTTTTATTTTTGTATTTTATTCACAATTTAACATTTATTGAGACACAAATCTCAGAGTTCAGTGGAGTGCGTTCGATATAGGTACATAAGCGGTGCCTACCCTACTAGAATTTCATTAAAACAATAACTAAAAACAGTATAAAACATGCGAGTTAGTATTTGTAAAATTTGAAAAATGCGCCATATATACATACTTTGATTAAGTGCTGTATCGTACCGATCGGCCAGGGTCGGCAGAGGCACTAACTAAAAATGCTTATTTTGTTCATATTGCAGTAGCTGTTTACATGAACAAAACGTGTAAGTGGGGGGTTTTTTTTCCAGTTGTTATTACGCGTGTATGGGTAAGTTTTTAGGCAGTGCTTTTCATGAACAAACAAATACGTTACTGACATCTAGCGTTTTTTTTCCAATTATTATTTGATAAAAGATGGTCAAAGATCAAATGTCAAATAAGAAACCTAAATGCTTCAAATCAATTTATTCCATACAATCGAGAATATGGTCCACGTTTATTTTGTTAATAAAAAAATGAAATGGAGTCCTTTGATTTGACACCAAAGAAAGTATTTACCACAGTCTCTTAAGAGTTAACGAGCTATAAATAACTCTTAGAAATTTGGTATCAAGTTGGAGCAGAGTGTGGTTCGAACCTAGAACCGTGCGACCGCGACACTTTACGGTGGCCTTCATGGTGTAGTGGTCAAGACTCTTGACCTACAAACGGAAGGTTCCGGGTTCAATTAACGAGAGAACACAAAAAAAGGGATTTTTCTCAAGCCTGGGTGGTCTACGCTGTAATTCACCACTGTAATTGCCCCCCCTAGCCTGCTGTGATGCAAAAAAAATATTTGTGAAAACTTCATTCACAAATTTGTCGAATTCGACACTAGCCACAGAATTACAACCCGATTCAATATAATGTCAGATTGAAAACAATAAAGACATGTATTTACACTTCGTTTAAAAAATCCAAAATTGTACGTTTGTATTTTTATTGTGTAAAACTTTCTTTATAATAAGAAAAGTTGTAACGCGAAATTCGGAAATAAATATCGAACTGGCAGGCTATCGGAGTGTTACATTCTAGGACATTCGACAACTGTTTTATCTGCCCGACGGGCCTCTGTTGATCGGACCTTTGGGCCTCGGTTGATTAGGATCTCGGTAAGGATTAGGGTAAGAAATTAAAATAGGAAAGTGAAGAATCTGTTATATTATAATAACAGTAAGCTGTCGTCGTCTGTAACATGTTAGTAAATCGGTCTTTCCGCCCTTAATGAATTTGTCCTCATAACCTTATTGAAGCGGCCATGTTTACGAATTGTAATTGAAAAGGTCAAGAAATTGAAAAATACTCTCATGGCTTGAAAAAAATGTTTGGTAAATGCTATTGTAATAACTATACAAAAATAGAGAGATAATATTATTATAATCTATTTCTCCCCCGCGGCGTGCCGCGTGCACTGGACGCACGTGCAAAATGCAAAACGCAAATGGCTAATAAGTTTTACACCTTTATGATAGTTGTAGTTGCACATAAATATAAAAACCAACGTGCTGATAGGACACGCACTGTTAGTAGCTAACACTAACATGCACTGATTGATAATCACATAAGTGTAATCAGTGTCATGTCGAAAAGACGCGTACGTCTGAATCGGGTTGAATCGGATTGTGGTCCTGTGGCTAGTGTCTCGGACTCACGGACCAAAGTTCCGTGGTTCGAATCCTACTCTACCCCAACTTGATTTCCATTTTCTAATAGTGAGTTATTTTACAACTCGTTGAAAATTGCCCTCAAAATTAAATATTTGGTGAATCATAAGAACGCAAAAATTTATTTAAAAAAAAAAAGGCTTGAAATCGGTAGACATAGAAATATCGGTAAGTGGATACAATTGTTTACAAACATATAATTACATGCTTAACTAAAGAAATAATGATTTAAATTCTAAGCGTATTGTGTCATATTCCAAATTTGTATAATAATTCATTTCTACCAAGTGTTTTCAGAAACAGATTTTAATGTCTTTTTAAAAATAAAAAAAATAATGAACTTACAGCTGCCGGTGTTGTCCCATCGTATTCCGTCGTTTCTTGGGGAGAAGTTGTAGTAGTCTCGAGAGAAGAGACAGTGGTAGTTGTGGACGGTTGCGTCGAAGTTCGCAATGTGTTCTCATCTTCAGGAAATACAAAGCTATCGTTGTCATCATCGTCATCGTATTGATTCAGTACATTAGCAGTCGGTTCGTCGAGTCGAGGGTGATAACCGTTTTCATCTGCAGTGTAAACGACTCTATAATACTTTCCATCAGAATCGAAGTAAGAGAATTCTCCTTCAGTAATGAGGCTTGCTGTACCATCTGGAAATGTTTTAAGGTACCCTATTTCTCTTCTCGTAGTTCCAAAAGATGTCTGATATCTGAAAATAATATACGTAGTATTAAAAATATTGTAATTAAATACATGGGTATTAAATATTCGTGGATCAAGTCCGCGTTTCTATCTCTTTTTTTTTACATAATGAAGTTGTATTTTTTCCACGTCGGATTTAGTCAAATTTGTATACTACGCTGGATTTTAAAACAAAAAATAAAAAATATATAAATAATGAATGCCCGCCAATACAGCAATACATCTGTATAAAAGAGAGCGCAAGTATTCGCCCTATTGGGCTCATAACAAGGAAGACAGAGACGCTATTCTGTGTCCAGTGTTTGTGTGAAATAGATTCAGTCGGTTATTGACAGTGATGGAGGACGCACGTATGTAAAATGAGTGACGTATTTATGATTTATAATTATTGACAAGACTTAAATATTTTTATCAATTATGGAAAAGAAATTATTAAACATCATGTCTCCATATCTAAACTATAGAATATTCCGTCTTTTGCTTGTGGTAACACGACGTTACATCACCGTGCGCAAAGAAATTATTTACCAGTCTTTTAAGCGATAACATAATTGTATCCTTTAATTTTTTCTATAGATTGCAATACATTGATTGATTTGACATCTATTTTTTTTTTTTTAAGAAATATTTGCGTTAGTATGATTTACCCAAATATTTTATTTTTAGGGCCATTTTCAACGAGTTGTAAACAACTCACTATTAGAAAATGGGATCAAGTTGGGGTTTAGTGGGTTTTGAACCAGCGCGCGCGGTCGCAACATCCTAAACGCGCACGGATAGGACAGTAGGAAAATGTTGTATTTTCCCATTGTCCTGTCCTGCACGTTTAAGGCTGTTCACGGAGCTAGGACGAGAAAATATTATAATGTCCATTGTATTGTCCTCTTGTAAACTTAACTTTATGGTCAGTGCGGCGTGATGCACATGCAATATTTATTTATAAAGATGTTTTTACATAAGTATATTTACATTTTTATTTTTTTGCACCACAACAGCCAGGAGGCCTAATTACAGTGGTGAATCACATCACAGAGCACCCAGGCTTGAAAAGAATCACATTTTAATTTTTGTGTTCTCACCGGGAATCGAACCCGGAACCTTCGGAGGATTTAGTAGTCCTTGGACTGGCATCTGAAGCCCGGGACTGATTAGCTTATCGTGATGTAAAAAACAAATAATAATCGAGAATAACGACGCGGTTGGCGTAACAATGCAGTGCCCAATAGAACGGTAATGATGATGGCGATGGTAATAATAATTATTGTAAATAAATTTTTAGTAGATTTGAAATGCATGTAAAATTTTAAAATTTAACCCAAATTTGAATGTCAAGGAACAAATGATGATTTACGAGGGTTTGGTGATTAAGTATAATTATGTAATAGCTGCTACTCACGCGAATCCGTACCCATCTGGTCTCCACGAGTCTACTTTAATGTTGACGATGGATTCCTCCCGGCGGTCAATGTGCCTCGCTCTGCAACCTGATCTGCTTGAGACGATTACCGCTATCATCAAAGCAATCTGGAAGGAAACATATTTTATATTTTTTAGTATTGCAACTTTTCAGTTCGTAAGATTTGTGTTCAGAGACCACGGGTCTGGTCTTGGACTCCCTTAAGCGACCACCGACCATAAGCGAATTTGTTATCTGTGCATTGTGCAATAGTTGGTTTTATTGCAATTTTCTTTTTTCATAGATTTTAAATGTTTTTTTATTGCATGTTTTTTTTTTTAATTTGATTTACCGTGTATTTTTAAGTGATGTTTTTGTTATGTAAATATGGTGATATTATGTAAAAGTTTCATACATAATCAAAATAATTGACCAAATAAGAAGTCAAAATCTGCTATTTATAAAATCTTCTAAGAGCAACTTTTGTTTTTATGCCCCAATGTCCAGAATGCGTAGATTAGTCAATTCATCACTCGACTTGGAATTCTTTGGGATAGATCTTCCGGCTTTTCGTAAATCTCTTCGCGACTAAACAGTGTGGGATGAAGTTAGATCATGGTTTAGCTCGAAGTCTTATGTCTTTCGTTTTAATGAATATATTGTTTTGCCCTTGTTTGTCTTTGCTACACAGTTTCTTGCATTTATGTAACTGTTGTAATTGGCTTAGGCCGTATATAAAAAAATAAAAAATATATTCGTCTCAACTCAACACAGCACTTTGGTTTCATAGAGTTGGGACTTGTGTCTCAATAAATGTTAAATGAATGTATTGTGAATAAATATTTTTTATTTTTTTCGCTTTCTTAGTTTTTACCCTTTTCGTAATTTTCTTCATAGTTATGATAACCTTGTACTTAAATAATATTACTATGTATTCTGTTTATGTAAAATCACTAAAATAAAATAAATATGCCCACCGGTTTCAGAACCCGACTGTTCCTCAATCAAGGCTTAATAATAAACTAACATTAAATAATTATTTATATCACTACAGAGATGGGTAGAATTTTTGTTTCAAGATTATGGATATTCGAGCGTTTACAGGGCTTATGACCTGTCATAGGTTGGGTTCAAGTGGCCACTTTTATGTAGAATTCTACAACATTCCCCATTCCGCTTATTAGCGAATATCCATATCGGTGACATTTTTGATTTTTGTATATATGTCATAATATACCTACTCCCCCTTGGGATAAAACCCAGAATTGTGTGTGTATAAATATGTAAATATATATACACATACCAAAAATAATATTGTGTAAAACAAGATCTGGTCAAAAATTGAGTAAAAATAAATTGCAGAGTCATCTGCAGGCGATTACTAGTAATTAATTTAACTCGGATAGAGTCTTAGCTACATAAATAAAGTAATTTGCTTTAATACTTAACCTCAATATCAAATACATAGATGGCGCTCTAAACGCGCTAGCGAAAGCTTTCCTTGTTTCATGACATATATACAAAAACCAAAAATGTCACCGATATGGATATTCGCTAATAAGCGGAATGGGGAATGTTGTAGAATTCTACATAAAAGTGGCCACTTGAACCCAACCTATGACAGGTCATAAGCCCTGTAAACGCTCGAATATCCATAATCTTGAAACAAAAATTTTACCCATCTCTGTAGTGATATAAATAATAATATACCTACTCCCCCTTGGGATAAAACCCAGAATTGTGTGTGTATAAATATGTAAATATATATACACATACCAAAAATAATATTGTGTAAAACAAGATCTGGTCAAAAATTAAGTAAAAATAAATTGCAGAGTCATCTGCAGGGGATTACTAATAATTAATTTAACTCGGATAGAGTCTTAGCTACATAAATAAAGTAATTTGCTTTAATACTTAACCTCAATATCAAATACATAGATGGCGCTCCAAACGCGCTAGCGAAAGCTTTCCTTGTTTCATGACTTATATACAAAAACCAAAAATGTCACCGATATGGATATTCGCTAATAAGCGGAATGGGGAATGTTGTAGAATTCTACATAAAAGTGGCCACTTGAACCCAACCTATGACAGGTCATAAGCCCTGTAAACGCTCGAATATCCATAATCTTGAAACAAAAATTCTACCCATCTCTGTAGTGATATAAATAATAATATACCTACTCCCCCTTGGGATAAAACCCAGAATTGTGTGTGTATAAATATGTAAATATATATACACATACCAAAAATAATATTGTGTAAAACAAGATCTGGTCAAAAATTAAGTAAAAATAAATTGCAGAGTCATCTGCAGGGGATTACTAATAATTAATTTAACTCGGATAGAGTCTTAGCTACATAAATAAAGTAATTTGCTTTAATACTTAACCTCAATATCAAATACATAGATGGCGCTCCAAACGCGCTAGCGAAAGCTTTCCTTGTTTCATGACTTATATACAAAAACCAAAAATGTCACCGATATGGATATTCGCTAATAAGCGGAATGGGGAATGTTGTAGAATTCTACATAAAAGTGGCCACTTGAACCCAACCTATGACAGGTCATAAGCCCTGTAAACGCTCGAATATCCATAATCTTGAAACAAAAATTCTACCCATCTCTGTAGTGATATAAATAATAATATACCTACTCCCCCTTGGGATAAAACCCAGAATTGTGTGTGTATAAATATGTAAATATATATACACATACCAAAAATAATATTGTGTAACATTAAATGTTCTCAATCTTTCTAATAACACGTAGATACCTAAAATACATTTGTTTACATGTGTTCAATGTTTTATCATAAGCCCAGGCTGCAGGTTCTCAGAAAAAGAATCAAGTGAAGGCGTAGCGGCGCGGATTAAGTAGGTAAAGCTAGGGTTTCCTAGGACAGCGGTGCCCGTATTTTAACAGCCGTACTGAACGGTTCACTAGGAAACCCTAGCTTAACAGGTATTGCATCAAATTATATTTTTAATAGTTAAGCATTTTTATTAAAGGATTTATTTAAATCATTTATTTAGTTCAGATTATTATTGGCAGCCTTGCAAATTTATAATTTCGAGTAATGAGGAAGTTAAGTGGTTTATTTGTCAAAAGGCTATTTATTATTATTTTATTTTTTTAAAGTTTTATTCATTTTTACAAATCAGTAACATACATAATTGTATTTTTGTTTCCGCAAAGCTGAAGATTGTCTGCGGGTTATATTACTTTAAAAAATATATATAAGTAAGTACATAGTTTAATTATAAATGAAGAATAAAATATATTTATATGCACACCTTCACTTGCTGTTTTTAATATATTTTTTAATGAATTTAGGTTTTTTTCCTCACGATTTTCAGCTGGTATTAAATTGTACAGTTTTGGTACTACACTCCCCATTGTTCTATCTCCATAGTAGTTTTTCTGTCGTGGTACCGTCAGCTGCTGAGCCGATACTTGTCGGGTCACGATCTGGTGGGTTACTTTGGATTTAAAACTGCAATCGAGGAAATGATCTGTCATTATCTTATATTGACACTTTTTGTTAATTGTTAATTATTAAACCAAGCCTTCATTTTTATACATCGTACTATCAGCGCTACGATTTTTAAAAGCTTTGTATTTCTGAAATTACTCCGCATGTGGCATCAGAGGTTTTCTTTCATTTTTTTTAGTCAATTCTTCCGATTGGTCCGTTGATGGTAAGTAAACCGGATATATTTCATAGCTCTCTAATCATTGGTTGATTCATTTGAGAACATAAAATTTAAAGTGTGATTTTTCCTAAGCCAGGGTGTTGTCATTGACACATTTCTGGTCATGCGGTTACAAGAGGCGATCCTGGTAGAATGCTCGTACGAAGTTTTCCTGTAATTTGGATTTTTTAATACCAAAAACACGTACGATTTTCGCTCGGAGAAGTTTCTCTTTTGTGGGTCCAACAGTGTTCAATGTCCTAGATGGACATTTGATGTTCTCTAAAACGATCGCCATTTTTAGGAGAGGTGCCCAAGTTTGGATTTTGTCTAATGAAAGAGACCACTGCAGGAGACTGCTGCAAGAAATTGCGCGTGTTCTACAGATGTTTGTTGAAATTTATGTTTTTGTAATAATTTTTATTTGTAGTGACCTTTATTAATATGGATGCTTCCACTTGATATTTTGTTGTATCCCAACTCAACAGAGGGCTCTTGGCCTCATAGAGTTAGAGATACACCTTTTTTTCGTTAGATGTATATTTTTATGAATAAATAAATAAAATAAAATAAAATTTAAAAAATGAATAAAACACCTTTACCCTTTTGTTTTACTTTTGACGCTCATTTTAAAATTAAAAAAAACAGAACTAATATGAATTTAATTTATAAATGAATTGAAAATAAACGCGATCGTTTATTTTCAAATCCTGTATTTTTTTATGATGATCATTTGAAACCGGTAGAAACAAATTGCCTACTTGTTAAATGCGGAAAAGTTGAGATAATATTGCGGTGACACACAACTCCAAGATGAAATGCGATATTTCGCAATGCTTAGCAATCTTAGCATTTGCGTGTGGGAGAAATCGAATATTATATTTTATGCCCTTGCCTCGGTTTGAATGAGTATTGTTATGTATAAATTGAGTATTAAGTTTCTGAATATCAATTTTGTGATAATAGCCACTGATGTATAGTAAACAGAAACATAAGTTTCTTACTAGCTGCATTTCAGATTCGGCAAATTGAAATAAAAAATTCAACGATTTTGATAAAAATCTCAATAAAATTCAGAGGTTAGTTTTGATTTGTTTAACTTGACAAACGTGCGCTTTTGCTTAAAAAGGCATCTTCAAGACTGGTATTTTTTTTACAACAATTTCAACTTTGATACTATTTTATTTTTTACAAGGTTTTTGGGAGATAAGAAGATTAAGTTAGTATTTTCCGACTACATGAATATAAACATCTAGTTTGCCAAAGGGCGCATTTTTATGTTAGGAAAGTTTGTTATACCTTGAAACCGGTTGACGTATAATTTAATAGTTAATGTGGTTTATATAAATTTATAAATAATAATTATTATTAAAAATGAAATTTCATTGAAACAATCGAAATTGTCGTGGTTTTATTAAAGTTATTTATTTATTTCACTGTTTTGACAATATACAGAGGTTATTTATAAAGCGGTTGGTATGTAGTAGTTATGCTGAATTGAAAAATGTAAATAATGAATCTAAGAAGAGGGTGAAATAAGATGTGTGTAAACGAAAGAAATTGTTGAAGGAAAGCGAGGGAATCAAAATAAACGAGAATATCCAAGAAAATAAAAAATATATTCTGGAAAGCGGTAAATGAAAAAGATGGAAAAATGGTGACGAATGATATTAGAATAAAAACGAAATGGAAGGAATACTTCGAGGAGGTGAATTAAACACACATAGGAAATATAGGCTTTTCGACACCTTCTCAGGTAAGTTTAAATACAAATGATGGAACGACAGACATAAGTATGGAAGAAATAAGAAATATATCCAAAATCGCAAGGTTTTGATAATGTTGCCACAGAGTTTATAAAGGGTGACGGTGAAATAAGTTTTGTATAGCTGCACAAGCTTTTGAACCGATGTTTAGAGGAAGAATTCACTCCTCCAGAATGGATATGTGCTGTTGTTATACCTCCATACCAGGGAAAAGGTTCAAGGGTGGAATGGGAAAATTATAGAGCAATCGGCCCTTTGAACGCTTTTGGCAAAATGAATGGAAGAATTCTGATTGAGAGAGTAAAAAAAGTTACTAAGGATAGAGTGTGGGATGTATACAGAGTGGTTTTATGAATGAAAGAGGATGTGTGGATCAAATATTTGTTTTACAAAATATGACAGAAAAAAAATCTTCCTAAAAACCCAAAGCTTTTCTGCTCATTTGTCGATCTGCAAAAAGCGTTGGATAGAGTTGACAGAGATAAATTATGGAGGAGTCATTGGAGTATGGAGTGAACGGAAATCTGACACGGGCTAATGCTTCCCTGTGTAAGGACAGCACAGCATGTGATTTGACATTCCCAAAGGAGTCAAACGAGGATGTGTGATGTCACCATGTCTGTTTAACGTATATATCGATAACTTTATGTTTCTGTACATTGCGTAAGGCTAAGATAAGCATAATGGACAAAATCAAGAAAGGAACTCTGCGTTGGCTTGGATATGTAGAGCGAATGAACAGCGAAAGGACAGCTAAACAGATTAATGATGCTTATGTTGATAGATGCCAAGATATAGGAAGACCATGACATGACCAAATTCAATAAATATTTGAATAATTGGCACCCGTGCATGTTTAGGTGTATGAATAAAAGGAAGCGAGATCTGAGTGATATGGCGTTTTTTCGTCTCTGCCTACCCTTAAGGACAAACGGCGTGATTGTTGATATGTTTATTTATTTCAGGTCCAGACTATCTATGGATTTCCAGAGTTTAGGCAGGACGGTTTTAGTGACATGGTTTTTTTTTAATTGATGATAATTTCTGCATCTTATGGTGCATAGGTCACTGCATTGGTACACCAATGGCAGCGTATCTTGATCATTTTTATTGTATGAAGGTAAGATGGTCAGTATTACGTTTCAGGCACCAATCCAGGGACTATGAAATATTCTAGTGTAAAAATACCCTTTTATCAAAATAAATTCAGTTTTCAGTCGGTTGATGACAGTGACGAGGGACACATGCGCGTTATATGAGCGGCGTATTTATATTTTTAAATTTATTTGCTATAACGGGGCTAAACTATATATATTTATTTGCATAAATTTTGGAAAGAAAATTATAAAACAGTATGTCTCCAAGTTTTTTTTTTCAAATGTCTGAACTTTAGAATATTCCGTCTTTTACTAGTGGTAACAAGATGTTACATCACCGCACACAAAGGGATTATTTACCACAGTCTTTTAAGAGTTAAAACAAACAAAAGATTATAACAAATTCATAAGAATTCATAGTGTTATAAGGAAAATAAAATACCATAAAAGCATTTAAGTTCGGCCTTATGGTAAATTATAGCATTAAATACATCAATGTTTTGAGTACGTCCAAATGCTTGCAGACTGGCTGAATTTCCTTCCTAGTGAGTTATTTATATTTGAATTTGTTGCTAGAGAGAGGGAAAACATTTTTTGGGAATATGAAAGTCTGGACATTTACAGGGCATATGACCTGTCATTGGCTGGTTTAAGTGGCCACTTTACACACTATAAAATTCACCATTCTGCCTATGTTAAAACATTCTACTCTTTCATTTGTCGACTTTTGTAAAGTAAAAGAGCTGAAACCTTTATCATGCGGGTGAGATTCATCCGGCTAAACCAATTAACCTACTAGGCAACGCCTGAAAAAAATTTTCCAATTTTTATATTTCTTCTTTTACCAGGTAGTTAATACAACAATGTTTTGAGTGTGTCAAAATGCTTGCAGACTGGCGGCATTTACAGGGCTTATGACCTGTCATTGGCTGGTTTGAGTGGCCACTTCTAAGTCCTGTAAATGCTTAGACTTCCATATTCCTTCTCAAAAACGTTTTTCCTCTATGTTGCAACAAATTTAAACTCATGTCCAAATTTATACATTTTTATGGCCGAACATAAGAGTATAACAGCAAACAAGTAACTTTGAAAGCGAGCAAAAAAACGTTTTAAATTAACCCAATTATTTAGCTACAGAACTCAAATTTATCGAAATAGGTTATCATTTACAGATCATTAATTTCATCTTTGTAACCACATTGGAGTAATTGGTACAAATAACATAAATATCCCAGATATATATCTTGAACTATTAAAGATAGAACATTTAAGAGAAGGTAATATAGAAGTCTAGGCATCTACAGGGTTTATGACCTGTCAATGGCTGGCTTAAGTGGCCATTTTACACACTGTGTAACATTCATCATTCTGCCCATATTCGAACATCTATATTCCTTCAATTCTTTCAACTGTTGATGTTTGTGAAGTTAAAGAGCTGTAACCTTTATTTATGCGGGTGAGATTCATCTAATTGAATTATTTCACCTACTTACTAGGCAACGCTGAAAAATTTTTTTTTTCAATTTCTATACTTTTTCATGGAGCAGGTGGATTTATCAACAATATTTGAGTTCGACCATATTTTTCTATATTACCTTCTCTTAAATGTTCTTTATCTCTGATGTAATGTGTTCATATAAACAGCTCCCAAGGAGTTGAATCCAGTCCTTGTCTACAAAAATTTGGACAAACTGAAAATATTGTTATTATAGATAGGATAAAAATGAGTCTACTTATACTACTAGAACTAACTTTTACAGTTTGTACCACTCGATTAATGATAGAAATGAGTCTACTTATACTACTAGAACTAACTTTTACAATTTGTACCACTCGATGAATGATAGAAATGAGTCTATTTTTACTACTAGAACTAACTTTTACAATTTGTACCACTCGATGAATGATAGAAATGAGTCTACTTATACTACTAGAACTAACTTTTACAATTTGTACCACTCGACGAATGATAGAAATGAGTCTACTTATAATACTAGAACTAACTTTTACAATTTGTACCACTCGATGAATGATAAAAATGAGTATTCTTGTATAACTGATACCATATTGTTCTATTCATGCCTATTAAAGTATGCCGTAAATGCGTATACTTATTTTATTAAAACCAAAGGTATTTATTTACGTTTTGAGTAGTCGTATGAGTGTACTGTCAATACCGCCGATGCAGGCAAACACTATGAACATTTTCTTATATAAATCCAAAATTAATTAAAAAAAACTGTGATAGTCTTATGTCAGCCCATCAATGATAAATATATGAAAAAAATATACAACAAGGCCCTGATTACAATGGGAAATTAACATTTATCTTCAATTTTATCTACAAAGTAAAATGAAGTTTTCTGTAAGAAAAGTAGAATATGCGTACATTTTTTTCTTTTAAATGTACATGTTCAATATAAGTTACCGAAGACGATTCTTTAAATGTTCATGCAAATATACTTATTTTCGTACACAAATACCGATTTTTCTCTATAGCCAGTCGAAGATAACTCTGTAATTACTTCTCATTGTAATTAGGGCCCTGGTTTCATTTAGTTTTCTATCAGGTCAACGGCAAAATTTTACTGTCAACAAATAATTAATAACACAGAAATGTTTCATAGTAACTGGACTAGAAACTTGCGAGTAGTGATATAATGATTACCTTGCTGACATTTACAATTGAACGCAGTTATGCAGAAAGCAGCCAGCCATAGAAAAGTGAAACGGAGATAATAGCACTTTTATGAAAAGAGTGAATAATCAAATCTACACAACAGTTGGATTTTTTTTGACTTTGACAAATGATAGACAACAAATACATTTAAATTTTCATATTACAAACGAAAATCTAATTATGAAATTTGACCAGTTTTAATGATTTTTAAAATACTGTGAGATTTTTCTGACAATTGAGAAATCGACATATTTTCAGAAGGTGATTATTACAGTTTTTTTGTTTGAAAGCTGTTTGACTGTTTTTGGCAGAACATAGAATTGACGTTACTGCACCAGATAACACATTTTTTTAAAAATTGTATATTGGCTGCTTTCTGCATAACTACGTTCAATTATGGCGGTACGCTTTAACTGTACCAGTGCAGTGCCCTATGGACCATTCGGTTAAGATAAAATTAAAAGAAGAAAGGAAAGGGAAATGAATTGTTTTCAAGGATAAATACACACATTTATACCTCTGCACGAACTGAAAATAACTTAAATTAATTCACTGTCCGTTTATGACGGCATTAACCTTCGAAATCGGATAACACCAAGTTTGATCAAAAAACTTCACTGACCTTTATACGAGTAAACATGGCTCGGCGATGAAATGTCACTGGGTTTATTTCGAGCACGAGGTACACTTCACCAGAAAGATGAATGAAAAGTTCCGAATGTCGACTGAGGCGCCGACGGACGCGGAGTACTTTATATAAAGCAAGAAGCGAACGTGCCCCGTGCGGCTGGAGCCGGGCGGGCGGGAATCCCGCGGCGAGTGCAGCTCGGCCGGTGGATTCGCTTCGGCGGAAGTCGGGAGAGAACCCAATCGCGCACGAGCCGATGGAAGAAACGAATTTACGCTCGGCACACATCTGCGGAATGGCGAGAATCAGAACAATGGACGCCAGGATTTTTTATCAACTCTAGGAAGTGGTTTTTAACAAAACAATGACGCTTCCAATGCAGGATACTCATTAAATATTGGTTTCCGTGTTTTGTGTTTTACATCAGATTTGCTAAAACTTTTCTCACGTCTTAAACCTTCAAAACTACGGCACACATCACAGTTGTTCGCTTTTCTATTAAGTCCATTTTTGACACAGTACCGTAAATACTGATTTGGTAATACAGAAAGTTACTTTTTTTAGTTGGCCTCGTGGTGTAACGGTCAGCGCGTTCTACTACCACGTAAGAGGTCTCGGGTTCGATTCCCGACATTGGTATGAAATATTTATTTAAAATAGTGTTTTCGCACTAGAATATATCATAGTCTCTAGACTGGTACCTGAAGCGTAAGACCGATCATCTTACCTTCATATAACAAAAAACTAGCGTCAATATGTAAATGTTATCAAATAACTTAATTTGGTAAATGGGGTCTTGAACTCCAACCGTCTATGCGCTCAGTAGCTGCATGACTTTTTGTAATCTAACTTCTATTTTTATAAATTTGTTTTTTATTTCGTTTTTTAAAATATCACTTAAACTCTAAACTTCTATAAATTAAAAAAAGTAAATAAGGGCTAGATTTTTTATTGTCCATGTGCTCTCTAGCTGCAAGACGTGCTGTAATCTAGCTCCGATACATCAGAATTGTAATATACCATAATTGGAGACGAGATCCCAACCGTCTATGCGCTCTGTAGCTGCAAGACGTGCTGGGATATTCATTTTTTGTACAGCGCCCTTGGAGCAATTTTTATAAAAATGGCGCTTTATAATTTAAACAAATTTTTTTTTTTATATAGGAGTTGCTTTATTATTAACCTTGCTTATAATATACAAGGTTTATATTTCAAAAAGTGGATTTTTCTGCAATTAAATATTTAAAAATTTATCTAAGCTATTGGCATCAGGAGGGATATATTAATGTGGGCTAATCAGGAACTTCTCAACATTTGCTCACGTGGAGAGGAAACTACTTAAAACTCTTCAAGAGAAGCCGGCCCGTTGGCAGTAGTCAACAGGCCTTCCGTTCCACTAGAGGAGTGTTCGGCATTTGATTCCCTATTTTGGTTTATTTTACCAATTGCCTGCACTATATTGCAGGGGCAAATGCTCCTTATAATCGATTACATGCAGCTTACCATATTTTTTTGACATCGAAAGTAATGTTTTATGTTACAGTATTATTAGAAAAAAACACATCACCAAAAAAATATATTACTTTTCTTGGGTAAGTAAATTTATATTATATTCCTTTATTCCATACAGCGACCAGTTGCGCCTCTATTGGCCAAAATTATTACTACTGGATTACACGAGATTACTCTGCTGACTTAAAAACACTCATTTAAATACGTCTTAAACCTAAAATTTTAGATCTTTTTCGAAAAATTACACTTCCGATTACAGTAAAATCCTGCAGCTTTCATTAAATCAATTTAGTTAATACCTTTTTATAAGGGCTAGTAATTTTTTTAAATACATCAATTTGACTAACGACAGTCTAAGGGAGGTGACAATATACGCACTCGTTGTGTGTGAGAAAGAGATAACGAATATATTTTGGATGTCTTAACACAGAAGTTACAATAATAAGTAACTAATTGATCATACTTTTGTTTCGGTGGTTTGAAAGTAAATTTGATTTAAAATAAATTGATATTTTGATACTTTAATCGAAACGAATTGATATTTTAATCCATAATATAGTATAAATCCTTTAGTGGGTTTTAAAAAACAAAGATTCGCTAATTGTAATTCGTTTTTGTGCATACGATGACAATTGAATATTGTAGGTTATTCTTCAGTATCCATTTAAACTTTAAAAATTAAGTTAGAGTTTTGATAAAAACGTGCAATTATGTTTTTTTAAATAGTGTTTTTAAATCAAATGTTTGTGTTACATTAGAAAATATTTTTACTAAAACATTTAGCCACTGGAGTAATTTGTTATGGATTATTTATCAATTATAAAAAGACTTGTTTTTTATGTGCCATACATTTTATCAGAATTTTCGTAGCTTACCAATTTAAAAACTCACCGCTCGTTACTGGTATATTGATCATGTATGATACTACCTCTCGTGTGAGTTTTTTATTACCTATCACATATGGGATGTCGCATAGATCTTCACCCAGGCTTCTGCATCGCGCCTCCAGCTGTTGTCTTTGAAAACTGAAAAAGAGGCAATGCATCAACATGTGAGGGACATCTTGAAGAGTTTCATCGTCGCATGGGCAGCTGTCGATCTCGCTTTATAAATTATAAATATATCTTAAAAATTAAATGTTATGACTTTAGGAAGAAAAGAAAAGTTGGCGGCCTTTGTGCTTTAGTGGTTAAGACGCTCAGGTCTCGTGCGAAAAGTGACGGATTCAATCCCCGGCGGGGTTTTCTGTACTGTAATTCACCGCTATAATTGGTCCCCTGGCCTGTTGGGGTGCAAAAAAAAACATTTATTATGAAAATTACCCACGGACACAATTGGTAATTCATCGTATCCGGATTTCAGCACGATTTGAATGACTTGCATAAACTATATTTAGAGCTCTTAACGTTAAAATTATAATCACCCCGAACTTCCTCTATCGAAATTGTGTTAATTAGTCATCAAGGAAAAATAAAAATAAAAATATCTTGAATGAAATTTCACGATCATCCGAAATTGGGCGGGAATTCCGAGTATCCGAAACTAAACTGATTAATAAAAGAAGCTGTTTAATCATGAGGAAAACAAATACCAGCGGCAACGCTAATCACGCCATGTCCGAGTGGTTCAGCAAAAAATAAGTTATATAGGATTTAAATTCTTACAAACAGGATTTAAAGTAGAATTATGTCTCGTAGATTTAACTATTGTTAGTACATAACTTATTTCTGCAATCTACTTTTGTATGGTATCCGTTCTTTGTGATAAAGTATTGTTTATAAAAACCTTTAATAAACATAAATATTATTATTCGATTATTATAAATTTGAAAAGGAGTATATTTTTTTATTTATATTATTACAATAATAATACATTTTAAAAAGAAAACAAAGTATTCAAACATATTTTGTCCCGATAAACAAATAAATAATATTTTGTCATCGGGTTTAGTTTTAATTAAGAATCAAATAAAAGAGAACAAACAAAATAATGTATACATATAAAATTATGAACATATATTATTTTTTTTGTTTTTGATGCTTTGAAAAATTATAAATATTATTAAGAAGATAAAAAAGAAAAAAATTCAACAAAACTAGATAAAATGGTTTAAAATATATTTTTTTTAAAGTAGGAAAATAGAGAAAAGTTATACAATTACAATTAAAGGAAAGCCATTTAATTGAATATATTTTAAACATATGAAAAAATATATATACATATATAAATAGTGTGTGCTCATAAATGTAATCAAAACAAGATAAAAAATAAAAATAATACAAAAATTCAAAATACTCATAAAAATTAAGATCTAAAAAATGTAAATAAAATAAGAAAGACATATTAAAAAAGGTTAATTTAAGAAAATAACAAAAATGTATTCATTGAGAGACTAAAATACTGAGTTAAAGAATGTTTTACAAAAATAATAAATCAGTAAAGGAATTTTCTGTTTACTGTA
Source organism: Micrasema longulum (assembly GCF_059751315.1). Classification (NCBI taxonomy): domain Eukaryota; kingdom Metazoa; phylum Arthropoda; class Insecta; order Trichoptera; family Brachycentridae; genus Micrasema; species Micrasema longulum. Next base: position 301,966 of record NW_028277458.1, on the reverse strand, counting down.
ATAAAAACATTATTTTATTTTCGATTGTAGAATAATTAATTCAAATCTCTTACCTATTTTCGGATGGGCAGAGTGATTTTTTTATATTTTTTATTTGTATTTAATGTTCTGGGCACAGTGCTATATTGTTATGATATAAAAAAATGTTAAAAATATATAAAACCTAACACAGTAAAAATAACTTAGAATATCACTATTCCATGTCCGCTCCCTAGTTTGAGCATACGGTGTCCACAAAGAGCCTCCATGCAACTCTATTGGCTGGCAACTCCTGCGCGTCCTCACGAGTCAGGTTCACGCCCCGTAGTTCTGACATAAACAGCCAACTTACAGTCAGTAGACGACGTCCGAAACGTCGAGAACCTGATGCCTTGTAAAGTAGGCATGCGTGGTTAAGACTCTCAGGAGGCATCCGCAGTTTATGGCCCAGCCAACCGTATCGCCTCCGCTTGATGACAGTTGTCACCGGAGTTTGCTTCGTCCGTCCTCTTATTACTTCATTCCATACAAAGTCAAACCACCGCTCACCCAAAATTCTTCTAAAACACATATTCTCAAAACTCAGTAGTTTGTTGTTTTGGGCCCTAGTGAGGTGCCACGACTCGAATAGTTGTTATGGACTATACAGGCGTTGTATAGGTACGCGCCCTTGAGATAATTTTCACAAAAATGACACTATATAAATCATCCAACCATAACGTACACAAAACAATAATATATAATAATTCGTCACACAAACTAGAATTCTTCGGGATAGATCTTCCGGCTTTTCGTAGATCTCTTCGCAACTAAAACAGTGGGGAATAAAGATAAATTGGCATGGTTTAGATCAAAGTCTAATATGTTTATCGTGTTTATGAATAAATTGTTTACCATTATTTTATTGCCCTTATTTGCCATTTCTAGATAGTTTCATGTTCTTTTTAACTGTTTTTATTGACTTAAGGTCTAACCGCACTACGGCGGCGCGGCGCTTCGTTTCCTTAACCTTCTACAACCTCCAACTGCAGTAGCGCGGCAATACGCGTCATTATATCACTCATTAGCATTTTGAGTCTCAAACGATACGGACGAATCTTATGAAAAAATTATCAGAGTTATTAAATCACGCAGCTAAGAACGAGAGAATTTAACACTATTCATCATCATCATCTCCATATCCACAATCGATGGTGCACAGGGCACAGCATTGGAACATTTTTGGTCTTGGGAAATATGACCACATTTCTGATTATCGTAGGCAACTGAAATGGCTGAAAATTAGACAGCGGAGAGACTATTACTCCCTCTCATTTCTGTTCAATGTACTTCATAGTCCTAACGCTCCAATATACCTGCGTGAAAAATTTCAACGCTTATCAGTTCATGGTTTACCTCTTCGTTCTAATTCTCAAGGCACTCTCTCAATACCCATCCACAATTCCTCTTTCTTCTCTAACTCATATAGTGTCCATGCGGCTCGACTGTGGAATCATCTCCTGTCCACCATCGAAGATGTTACTACATTATCTCTGTTTAAATCACGTCTGAAGAAACATCTCCTTTCTCTTCCTTAATCTCTCCTCCTTTCCTTTTTCCTCTTTTTTCATTTTTCCCATCAAGTGATAGTTTTGATTTAAGTTAACTTATAAACAAATACTTTTATTTCTATTTTTATATATCTTTGGCTTTTTAATCTTTTTTTCCTATTGAATATGTTCTGTAACTTGAATTATAAAAATAAAAGTTTTAGTTTATTGGTTGGTTGGAAGAAATTGCCATTTGGCAATAAGCCCGCCAATATACAAATAACATTTTGTACAAAAAGTTAAATAAATAAATAAAATTGATGTATGGAAAAACACCAAAGCGGTGTTTACCAATAAAACCATTGGCAAAAATAATTAATATTAAAATTGGGTTTTTAACTAAGGATGCCGATAGTGATAAATAATCATACACGTGCGTTTTGGGAAATTTTGAAAGCTAAAGTAAATTCCTTGCAACTAGCCACGGTTAAATACTTGGGTTTTTGCACTTATTAACAAAGGTCAATAAAACACGACTCCGTACAACGAAGTAAATCCCGAAATTCTTCCAAGGGACCGGACTTAATCCTACCCCATCATAAAATGTAAAACTTCCCGTCTCCGGAATGTGAGAAACTTTGCTCGGATTATCTGCATGCCGAAAGATGCATAGGGCACTAACACGGTCGACAGATATTCCGGTCGCTCATATGTATGGAGGCAAGATGGTCAGCTTACGCTTCAGGTTCCGGTCCAGGAACCTCTATCAACCATCAACCACGAAGCGAAATTATAAATAAATTATATCTCAATATCTATGTTTGTATTTAAGTTGATTTAATTAAATAAGTGTAAGTTAATTATAAGTATTATTATAGTTTTGTTGGATATAAGTTTAGATGTAAGATTTGTGTAGTAATAAGGGTTGAAAAAGGACAACATTCTAATTGTGCTATATGTGTGAGGGGGAAAGGAGACAGACACGATCGGGTGGGTCTATAAAATGGGCCACAGCCCTTAAGTTTTTTTTAGTTGAGTGGCAGGTCTCCGGACCTCCGAAGTTTTTTCAGTTGAGGGAAGACAGTCGAGGGAGTTTTTTAGTCGGGAGAAGAAAGTCGCGAAACTCGTTGCGGGACAAGTACTCGGACTTGTCCCAGCCCTTCGTTTGATCTCCGAAGTTCTCTGGTCCAGTCTGCCAGCTTTCACCACGTGGCCGCCTGCAGCCATGTCCAAGGCGTCCGCCTACTGCCAGCGAAAGAACCATCTCCGTGCCCCTTGCCGCCCCTCAAGAACGACGCTTCATCAGCGCACATCGTGATGACGTACCCCACGCGTCGTCCCCAGACGTCCGCCTACGTTGTGCCGACCAACACGACGTCACCCACGCGTTAACTGCGACGTTAACTGCGCCCTCGCCGCAGCTGGACGCTGCCGCCGCAAACAACTCCGCCTGCAACACGCAGCCTCACGCGTCGTCGACAAGACGTCCGCCTACGCGCTAACCACGCATCCCCGCCGCAGCTGGATGCTGCCGCCGCAAACAACAACTCCGCCTGCCACACGCAGCCTCACGCGTCGTCGACAAGACGTCCGCCTACGCGCTAACCTCGCATCCCCGCCGCAGCTGGACGCTGCCGCCGCAAACAACTCCGCCTGCAACACGCAGCCTCACGCGTCGTCGACAAGACGTCCGCCTACGCGCTAACCGTGCGCCCTCGCCGCAGCTGGACGCTGCCGCCGCAAACAACTCCGCCTGCAACACGCAGCTCCACGCGTCGTCCACAGACACGACGCTGCCTACGCGCTAACCGCGCGCCCTCGCCGCAGCTAGATGCTGCTGCCTCCAGATCGTTTTTTTGGTAGTATTAAGTTTAGTTATAAGTCCGTAGTATTAAGAATTAACTTAAGACCTTTATTTGTTAAAAGACTATAAAACCTACATGGGAATTCGATCAAGCACTCTTTCATTATTATATACCCCTTCCTCTCAACATAATATTACAAGGCAATCTAGTTAATTTTAACTTAAATTCTTTTAATTATTAGGATAAACTTTAGAACTAAATGAAACAACGGAAATCCTATATTTCTAGTGTGTTAAAATTATTAAAAAAAACACCAAATGCACTTGATTTCCTTTTTAGGATTTATACCTGAGAGTAGCCACAAAAAGACTCGCGCAAGGTTTTTTAAAAAAAAATGTTTTATGAGTTCCAAAAATTTTCAGGCAAGCTGGAAGCGTCTCTATTTTTTGAGAAAAATGCGTCTTGTGCGGCATAGGGATAAATAATTTTTATGTTATGTAGATTTATAAATGAATTTATGTTAGGTTTATTTGATTCATAGTATTATACTAGAAAGTAAATTTAAATTACCTTTGTACCAACTACTATTACATATAAATAAATCAAAAAGATAAATTAAAGGTTCTGGTCCTATTTCAGACACATAACTGTAATTTTTATCCTCCTGGACATAGGCAAAACCAATCTTAAAATAGATCCCAAGAGCTTTTCGTATAAAAAAGAAAAAAAAATACCAGGTAATTAATATTGTAAAACGAGTAAACACGGATTTTATTTCTAGCTCGTCAGTACTTGAATACAGAATCAGATTTATAAGCATAATAAAATAAATAAATAAATAACTCTAAAATCAAAAATTAATTAATGCTATTTGCAGATGTACTTTCCATGTACTTTATTTTATCTCTAGACTTTCAAAATTAATTGTTGCTGTAAATACAATACTATAATATACGTATTTCTCGTATATAGGTAATTTATTTATATATTTTATAATTGCGTCGCTTCGGAACGACCTTGAGAACCATTAAGTGCAGTCAATGATAATAAAGCTTAAGCCGTTTTTGTTTGTGTATTACTAACTCAGACCTCAATTGTATGTTTATTGGCCATAAAAACATTCGCGACGTTGGAAAGACAAAAAATCATAAAAGGAACCAGCAGCTCAAATACAAATAACTATCGACGTGCTTAATCTCTAAGTCAACGCTCGTGTCGGTTTGTTTTTTTTTCCTCGTAAATAAATATAGTTCACTGGTAAAAAATTGTCGTTTACTATAAAAAAATAATACAAAGCATTTGCAAAAAAGTAAGTGGCATCTAACACAAAAAAGTGAAAATTGAATTACAATTACTATGGTGACTGCTTTTCTTGACATTTGACTTGCCAACCGCCGCACGCCGGCTAAATGCAATAAAAATCATGGTACATAATAAATAAGTAAATAAAAAATAGCAGTTTTTGAATATTTTCTATATTTACACAGGTGAAATTCAAATATGTGATTGCGCAGCAGGATTATACGTCACGTAACTAAAATATTTTGACATTTAATATTAGGTGTTCACGGATGTTTTATTGTGATAGCGAATACGATAAACAACCCTGGTGATTTTTTTTTATCTCATCGCTTTTTAGCACGTCGATAGATATTTGTGATTGAGCTACAGGGCCCGTACTAGAATGGGAAATTAACACTTATATCTTTAACAGTTAACATTTTTATTGATTGTTGAGCGGTATTATCGATAATTTTGAGATAAATATAAATAATAAATGACCAGAAACGAACGTCAAATGTTAAGGATCTGAGCGTTAGATTTGTAAGCACCCTGACATTTCGTGAACACATAGAGACAATCAGTGGTAATGCATTAAATATGTTAGGATTTGTTCTGCGTACTGCCAAGGTTTTTAAAAATACCCGCGTACTAAGAACCCTTTACAACTCCTTGGTGCGAAGTAAAATCTAGAGTGGCTTGATGATTTGGAGGCCACATGAACTGAAGTACTCTCTCATGATAGAGAAAATCCAAAAGAAGTTTCTTAGATACCTCTACATGAGAGAGTGCGGGTATTATCCTTGGCTCTACCCGACCGAGTTTCTCCAGGGTATGCTTGGCTACAACAGTTTAGAGACTAGAAGTAATGTGTATTTGACTAAATATTTTTATCGATTGTTGCGTAGTATGGTCGATAATCCTGAGATTATGATGAGCATTGGTTTGTATGTTCCTGATAATTACCTAAGACAGCGTCAGCATAGAATGTTTCATTCTTCGATATACAGGACCAAACTGCCGATGGTTATGCCTGTTGGAAGGGCTACCGGTATGCTGAACAACATTACTCTGGATATTAATCTGTTCCATGTATTCGAAGGGGTTTTCCGGAGGACGATCCTCCTACTACTTCGATTGGTATTTTGTCTTGTACGTCTTAAATTTTAGTTTGTAATGTACGAATTGAATTGAATCTTCAATCAGTCACGAGAATGGTTTTCAATTCCTTTAAACTTAGAATTAGGTTGTGGTCTCGTGGCTAGTGTTGCAAACTCACGGATCAGAGGTCCGAGGTTCGAACCACACTCTACCCCAACTTGATTTCTATTTTCTAGTTGTGAGTTATTTACAACTCGTTTGAAATGGTCATCAAAATTAAAATATTTTGGTAAATAAGATGAACACCATATTCCTTTTTTTAAAAATTAAATATTAATCGAGGCGTTTTTATTAATTTGGAAATTATTGCAATAATGAACAGACTTAAGTAGCCTCATGGGCCCAGTCATTGCTTTAGTCACAGTTTATTTGGTACAAAGTTTTGTAAAATGCGTTTTTTTTTGTCTTAAACCAAACTGTAATAAAAAACAAATTTAATTCTATGTAACATGTAGTTACACAATAGCACAAGTTTTGGAATGCATAATTATTTAAATAATGTAAAAATACATAAAAATATATATAAGTACTTGCGTTTTTATGGTTTACCTAAATACTCGTATTTTAATTTTGGAGGCCATTTTCAACGAGCTGTAAATAAATATAGAGTGGACATTAAACATTGATTTTAGTGTTTGTTCGAACTGTAACATTTTATTGTTCCTGATGCGTACGACTGATCAACTTGCCTTTATGTAACAGGTGATCGAAATACGCAGTATTTGGTTTAAAAACGCAGTGGCCTATGCACCATTCGGTGCGTGAAGATGAATGATGATAATGATGTGAAAAACTCAGTATAAGGAAATCAAAATCAAGTTGTGGTAGAGAAGGATTCAAACCTTCAAATTCAAACCTATTTTTCTACCCTGCGGTTAGTTTGGCGACAGTTTAAATATGTACGGTATTTTGATTGATGACTTTGCCAATGTATGTACATAAATGTATTGTTTTTTCGAATACAACTCTCACAAAATTATTTTTAGTTTACTTATCCTCAAGATCATAAAGGAAACTAAGCTTGAACTATAATATGTTGTTCGCAAATGATATTTTACTAAAAGGATTTATGAAATGCCTCTCATATTCGATTTAAACACACCGTTGACAGTAATGTCGGTGGCGTCGGTGCCTGTTAATTATTTTGTAAGAAATACAGGCTAGTGACCCCACCGGACCACAATCCACACCAAACAGCGACTATCTGTGGACGACTTAGCAACTGGTGGATCTCGTGTGGATCTTTCCAAAAGTGACAATTTTGATTGTTTACACAGCCATTTATCCAAAAACGGACCTCGTCGCTAAAGACGATTTTCCGTCCTAAAGGTATCTCGAACTGAGCCCTTATTTTGAAAGTAAAGTTTAATATTTTACTTTTATTTAATTTAATTATTTACACGCGTTGCCCAAAACTGTAACTTTTTTAATGATTCGCCAAATATCAATTATTAAAACCTCAAAATTTGACTGCTGTAGCTTTACTAAGATGGGCGCAATATACTGTAAAAGTTGGAGTGCTTCTATTGGAAAACACTTTACTCAAGAATAGATTCTTAGCTCAATAATAGCGTTCACTAAAAATACTAAAAAGATATCTGAAAAAATATTTTTTGAACTCACTAAAAAACTCCCAACTCGTACTTGGAGAAATAATCTTAAAAGGTGAATGGTGAAATATTAGTACAATAAAAATCATTTAAATAAATTAGAGAATCTATAGAAACTAATATGCCAACCAAATAAATTTCACACGTGAATGTAAATTATTAAAAATAATATAAAATTTCATTACCCATGTAAAGATATTAAAAATTTTCTTTTAGTACTAACTACTTCTCATTATATCCATTATTAGTTTTTTTACGATATTAACACAAGGTAATAAAATATGTAGGAATTTTAAATGCACAATTCGGTAATAATTATGTTTGATACATTTGTCTTTTCTACCTGGTTAAAGTCGCGTATTTTGTAGGTAATACAAATCACTCGAGAGACATCTATTGTCACGGGTATTAACTCTTTTGACCGGATCCTGAGAATATTTTCGTTTTCAATAAGGTATAACTTATTTGTTAGTCGTATCAATCAGAAGTCTCGTAGTGTCAAATGAATTTCCAAGGGGATTGACTTTTTTACGAATTACCTATTTGATATTGGATAATATCTATTATTATTTTATAACATTTTAAAACCTTACATGCCTAGTAGTGATTGGCAGTAATTTTATAACCGTTTAATTATTTTTTTAAAGTTTCTTATGAAAAAATCCACTCTTTTTAATGACTACCATTGTTTAAAATAGTGTTTTATAGTCAGTATTTATTAATTTATTAATTAATTTCGGAATGTTGGTATTTTTCATATAAATAAATAACAAGCAAGTTTTTCTCTTCTTATTTTTCTTTTTTTTTTTTTATACTGAAATCATCATCACTCCCTTTCCGCACCTAATGGTGCGTAGGGAACTGCATTGGTACACTAATCGCAGCTTATCTTTAACATTTTTGTTACATGAAGGTAAGATGATCAGTCTTACGCTTCAGGTACCAGTCCAGGGACTGTGAAATATTCTGGTGTGAAAACACCCTTTAAATAAATATTTAATGTCAACCATGTCGGGAATCGAAAACGAGACCTCTCGCATGGTAGGCAAACGCGCTGAGCATTACACCACGAGGCCGACAAAATAGTTGTGTTAAAAAAACTGTTTGTCTTTCTTTCTTTTCGTCCCCGATGCGACGTTGGAAATCACTTCTAAAAATGCCTGTCTGTCTTACGCTGCCTGGAACTACTCCTCTGTTAGATTTTTTTTAAATTTAAGTATTCAAACTTCTTGCCTAGCTTTTTCCTGTACCCTTTTTAATATAAATGCATTTAAATTATTCTTTTTTATGCTTACGCAACCACGCACACGCACTCCCTCATTCATTCACAAACGCACATACACACCCTCCCTCATTCATTCACACATACACACATTGACATACTCACATATGAATACAAACGTCACACACATATCATTACGTAAACTCTTTTCTTTTACATTATGTATTATTAGATTTACAGTGGTTTTTTTTAGTTGGTTTTAGTATTGTCAATATATTTCTTCTTATTTTTTTATATTAGCTGTAAAAATCTCAAATAAAATAAAATAAATGAATTGATTAATGAATCAATAACGGAGAAGATGGGGATCCTGCATTTAATATGGAACCCCCCCGTTTTAACAAAAACCATCAGCGTAATATATTGGCGATAGCCATAACTAGTTGCGAACTGACCAGAAAAATAACGCTAGAGGACTTCGTGATTCTGGTATTTTTTTACAAGGCTTAACAGGTTATTCGCCAGTATAATATTCGCTCGATCGGAACCCAATCTGAGTGATCTGGACATCATCCGGTCGTTCCGTTATCGTATCATTCGATCCGGCCATTGAAACAAAAATAGGGTATGTAATTGCATCACTAGATCTAAAAAAGGCTCCTGCTTTAGATCGTATGAATGGCCAGATTGTAACAAAAGTTCTCTGTAATATGCGTGCTTTATTCGGGGCCTCGAAATTGCGCGAATGTTTTCCAAGTGCGCGTGAGGAGGGCCTCCTTAGGATTATACCTAAAGGAATAGATAAAAAGGCCTCTGGCATATAACACCTACTAATGTCCTAGAATTTAAGAACTAAATTCCACATTCTTTCCCTCATTGATCATGTTTCCGTGTGTGTACTTGAGACAACTTTCCATATATATGGCATATATATGCCAACACCTTAGATAAGTGGTATAACCACCCCGATTTAGATTCCATCACTGATTTATTTGCTCGTTTTTTGTATATAACAATATTCTGTACTTCATTAGTTTTGTATCACCCGTCAATGGGAGGACTGCTCTCCCGAAACTAAAGTAGTGTTGTTGTAAAATAATATAATCGTGTGACACTAATAAAAAAGTTTCGTTTTTATAATAATTTATAATGAATTGTTACGCAGTAAATGCCAATTCAATTAACATTTTTTTTAAAATAATGTGTATTGGGTGTCAACTTAAGTTGTCAGTTTTTTTCGAATTTGAAAATTAGCGCTAAAAGTAAAACGGATTGGTAATAATTCATTCAAAAGAAAATTTTCTGTTCTACAAGATGCTATTACATTATTTTTATGTTATTTGATTACAAGCCTTCAAAATGGAATGTCAGGTAGACGAATGTGAGCATTTTCGACGTGTGCTGCTCGCGTTCAATCGATAGAACAAATGAGAAAATAAAAAAGAGAATAAGGAGAAAATATTTTTGATCATTTTTTTGTAATTTGACATCTTGTTATCTTTGTTTGCAAATAAAACGGACCCAAATAATAATGTTTGAAAATAAAATGTTTAAAATTTTAAATTTTTTATTCAATTAACAGGGGTACATGGTTTATGGCGGGTATAATAGATAGATAATTTACAATATATACATACGTGAAAATAAATATAAGTAGAAAAGTGCGTAATAGCTTCATTACAAGCACGTATAATATGTATATACAGTAAATTTCAGTCAGTGTTCACAGTTTATGTAAACTTTGAAAGAAAAGGTAATTACAATGCTTAAGTAAACTAATGAAATATTTACACTTTTTACTCCCAAAATTTGAGAACCTGATACTTTTAAAGAAAGTCGATAAAAGAGTCAAGATTTTAATTTTCAAATAAACACACCAGTCTAAGTTCAAATCATTTATTCAGAGGTCAATTTTACCTTTATTAGTTCCTTTCTAGATGTATTTTTGAAATCATTGCAATGCAAAAGTTGAAAAACGTGACATTCAAAACTAGAATTATAAAATCTTTTTTAAAAAATTTGTTATTATGAAGTTATTGAATATGTATATACACATAATACTCAACAAGTGAAGTAATAAAAAAATATTCGAACTGTTATTTGAAGTCTGTTTGCGACGTTAAATCATATTGCATCAAAATGCTAATGTTTTCTTGAGTTGAAAAAAATTAAAACCGTTCATCAGTTTATCGTATTCAGTGGGGAAAAATGAGTAATTCAGAGTTTATTTAATTTGAAATATTTATCCTAAGAGCGAAGCGACCAAAGGCCCGCTGATGCCACCACCCACCCCTCCAGCCTGCTCGACCTTGGGCTGGAAGCCATTCTCATCAGCGATGAAGGTCACAGTCCATACTATTCCATCCGGAGACACCCAGGAGTAGGAACCCTCTACTGACATGGCTTCATTTTCTGTTCCAGCATTTTTCAAGTGTCCTTCTTCTTTTCGTTTTGTTCCGTCCGATAGCTCGTATCTAAAATATTCCAAAAAATCTATGTGATGAACGTCAGTATGTTCAAAATACGTTTTATATTTACAAGTATAATATTTCAATGTAAGTTGCATTATATCTTACATCATTGAGCGTCTAAGTATCGATTATGAAAAGGCCATTTACTTGGTTTAAACATTTCGCGATTTTTTTAATGTAATAAAGCGGGTTGTGGTTCCGTGGTAGTATTACGAACTCACGGTCTAAATGTCCAAGGCTCAAATCCCTCTCTACTTCTATGTTTCTATTTTTAAACACAAGTTATTTTAGGAAATGTATGAAAAAATAGACAAGCCAGATTTAATTCCAATGAAATATATTAATCACTTATTTGTTTATAAATTTGTATAAACCACTTTTTTTTTTTTAAATTACACTTCGACCGGTTTTGAGGTTACAACCACATCGTCAGGAATTTAACTAACTTATAATTACACGCGTTGCTATAATAAAATATTTTATGAAAGAGACAGAAAATTGAAAGAAAGAGAGAGAAAGAAGATAAAATAAATCATAACGGGAATAGTTTTAAAAGAAGACCCGAAGTTAAATTTAATTGATTATTTATTATTTGAAGTTTTTGATTAATGGCTTTACTAATTTCTAATCGTTCTAAATTATCTAAACGAAAACCATTTTTATTGACATGCAAAATTTCTACACACGTTTCTTGATTAAATTCATGGTTTTCGGATATAAGATGATTTGCGAATTCTGAAAAGTTATTATTACTCAGACATCTTATATGTTCTTTGATTCTAACTTTAAATTTACGTGAAGTTTTTCCAATATAGAACAATAAAATATATTAATGTTCAAAATACAAGCAAAATGTGCAATTTTACACAGTGCATAAAGTGATCACTTAAATATAAATAGTTTCTTTATCGTGAGTGAGATATCAGCATATGAATATCAACAGATGAATTGAGGAATAAAAAATAAGTAAATATATATATACAGAACTTACGAGAATTTGTAGTCTCCCAACCCGATGTTATCATTCTCGTAAGAAATAACCTGAACTTGGTCCTGGTCAGCGGGAGCTGCGACTACCAGCGCACCCAGGCACAGGCACAGGCACAGGGTGATTGTCTGGAAATGTCAAATTATATGATTAAATGGAATGACTATGATTATGACTATTCGGCTGAATAATCCTGTTGTGTCTGAAACAGAGACAGAATCCTGGAATTGTTGACGGCTTGATGGCTGCGCTCATTCTCCTCAATGAGAAAATCGAGAGGAGATAAATATTAATCCACTTCGTCGTATGGATGGCTTCGCCCACCATCCTTGAGCTCCTGGGCTAGATTCCGTAAGACTGATCACCTCACCTTCTTAAAATAGATGATCGAACTGCGTTGCATTTTATTTACTAATGCAGTCCCTATGCACCACTGTGTGCGGAAAAGGGGATGATGGCGGCCTCACGCACGGAAGGTTCCGGGTTCGATTCCCGGTGAGAACACAAAAATGAAAAAAAATGATTTTTCTCAAGCCTGGTTGTTCTGTAATGTAATTCACTTCTGTAATTGGGCCTCCTGGCCTGTTGTGGTGCAAAAAAAATGAAATGGTGAAATAAATAAATTCATAATTGAAATTGTAGGTTATAAATTGTGATAAATAAAATAGTTTCGACGATAAAATAATTATTTATTTTAATGATTTATAAAGACCTTTTTTTAGATTATGAGCACATTTAATCAGCAAATAATATCCTTTACCTTTATTGTAAAATAAATTAATATGTTATACATTCCTAGGTACTTATTATTTGATTATTTTTTTTACAGAAATATTTGCGTTCATGTGATTTACCCAAATAGTTAATTTTGAGGGCCATTTTTAACGAATTGTAAATAACTTACTATTAGAAAATGGAAAGCAAGTTGGGGTAGATTTGGATTCGAACGACTGACCTTTGGTCCGCGAGTCCGAGACACTAGCCACAGGACCACAACCCGATTTATTTATTAACTCTTAAAAGGCTATGCCACAAAATTCCTTTATACGCTGTGATGTAACATTGTGTTACCCCAAGCGAAAGACAAAATATTCTGAAGTTCAGACATTTGAATAGAAAAACAAATAGAAATACGGTTAAATACTTCATTTTCGATGATTTATAAAAATTACAATATTATTTGGGCCTGTTATAGCAGAAGAAATTAAAAGTCATAAATACGTCGGTCATATAACTAGCGTGCACTCTCGCTTACTACCAATAACCAACTGATTGCACGAATTTTTTCTCTCTTTCAGACAAACAACGACCACAGAACTGCGTCTCTGTCTTCTTTGTTACAAGTTCTATTCTCGTGCTCTTTCTTTTACAGTAAAACAGATGCATTGAGTTATTGGCATCTTTTTCATTCAAGGATAAATATTGTATGTGTTAAAATCCAGCATAATTATACTTTCCAAATCCGATGGGAAAATGACGATTTAAAGATTTCAAATAAAGCAACTTCATGATTTAAATAAATAAGAGAGATATATCAAGTACTGTGTCATATGTAGACTCTTGTTATATCATTACACTCCACACAAGAGTTACCACATACCCACACAAGAGTAAAAGTTTCCAAAAGTGTAAATAATATCTAAAAACTTATTTTTTATGTCACAAGGCTCACCATAGTTACGGATAGTTCAAAAAAATTCTAACAAATTATATAAATTGTGTATTTTGTACGTTTTTGTTTGAATAGTACAATATAAGTAAGAAGCGTGTACTTGGTAAAAATTAAACGTATTATGGTCAGAATTTAAAAAAATTACGGAATGGGAAATAAAGAGGCGTCAGAGATTATAATAGGTAATGTACTCATATTTTAGCATAGCGTTATTTAACCGTTCTGTCTGGAAAAGAAATATGATCGTTAAATAATTTATAATCTTAACCCTATTAGGTATGTTTTTTAAGCACACCTGGAATTTTTTTCAAAGGTAGTTAAATTCGGAAAGAATTGAAGCTATTTAAAGAAAATTGCTTCGGACTTTTACATTTCAAAATGGTTTGAGTGACACCTTATACACATACAATGATAAGTTAAAACATTTCCATTCAATTAGTTTATCCAACCGGCGTAAATTATCAGACATAATTGACCTTAAAAAAATAATACTTTCATCCGTAGATGCACCAAACTTAACCGTACTAATTCTTTTACTGCCCCAAATAGAAGAACACAACATCGTCAACCATTTATTTGCCAATCTTTAAATCAAATATTGGTTACCATTCACCCCTGCCAGGAATTCAAGGAACGTTTAATAATTTATTCCAAGTTCATGGGGATATGTTTGAGGAATCTAGACAGTTATTACTAAATGATTGTATTAATGGTCATTATAGGTTAATTTGTGTTTTTTTGCCAACTTTAATATTTTTTTGTTTATTTTTTTTTGTTTTTACAATATACATAAGAGGTAAAACAGAGTATCCAAAAAAATAAAGGATAATTACATGGCAATCAAATACATATTAATAGTAAAAATAGTAAACAAAAAATTCCCGCAAAGGCAAGGCCTGTTTGTGGGTATACGAGAAAATGTTAATTAATTTTTGCTCCAATAATAAGTGAACAGTTATAATATTTCTGTGTTACATAAGAAAAAGAGTATTTTTTTTTAAGTAATTAAAAAAGGAAATAAAAAATATAAAAAACATAAAAATAATCCTTATTATTAAAAGGCAACAAAATATATCATAGAAAAAAAGGAGTTCATACCTTTAGTTTGAATCCAGGATAGTGCGTGTTTTTTAAAATAAGGAAAATTTTTGAAATTTGTAATCAATGAAATTTTATCAGTAAAAAAAGAATTAAACATTTTTGGGCCTATAAAATATGCATGTCTCTGTGCGAGCCTTGTTTTACAATGTGGTATTTCTAACACACGATTCCTTCTTTGGCTTGATCTATTTGAATTACTTGTAAATACTTTGGTTATTTGTACTATATTTCAATACTTTCTATAAATACTTTGTCTTCTGTTTTAGGAACTGTAAGCTTTTTGCCCGTTTTCCTGATCATGTAGGAAAAAAATAAATTGTCACAAAGATAATATTTATTGAAAGTTAAGCTCAAAACTGTGATATTAATATTATCAACGTTGACAGACAAAGACTTTTCTACAATAAATTTGACATGTTTTTAAAGAACTTAAATATTTCTTAAAATTACTTGGGTCGGGCTGATTGATCAGTAATTGTTAAAGTTTAAAAAAAGCATCAAATTGTTATTATTACTTTCGATTTATTATTACCACTAACCCGGCCTTAATATTTTAATTTACTATTTTTTTTATATCGGTACATAAAAATATTATGTAAACAGTTTATCCTAAATGTTATTTTGGTATTCCAATGCATTTATAAATTAAACAAAAAGAGCTTCATCACATAAGACAATGAATTGTGATTGAACAGAATTAGCATTCTGATTTACGCCTATTATGAGCCAAAGTAAACGCTAAAAAAGACTTGCAAATTTATCAAAGAAAGCATGTTGTGTAAAAACTCATCGCATCTGATATAACAAAAACAGTTTATCAAAAATATTTCACTCGGTGTCAAGGGGTTTAACGATTTTTCCAAAAGTCATTATTTAAGTTGTCAAGTTGTATTATGCGAACTGTTTGATGTTATAAAAGACATTTGCGACAAAAGAATATTTTTTGTAAATTGCTAGCAGACAATAGAAAGATTTATTTTATTTTGATAAGCTAAAAAACACCATTTCACGATTTCACAAATCGATAATTCATTTTACTCGACTTTTTTTCTGAAAAAGGTTTTTTTTATTTATGCTTTAATGAGTTGGTTGAAAACATATATTTACTATTTATTAGTATATAAAGTAATATTTACGCTTACTTTAATTACATATCGATTTAAATCATCTAACAGTAAAGAAAACATTTATTTTTAAATGCTTTTGATCTCTTTTCATTCTTCGTACCATTCAGGCATCTCTTCATATATTTTCAAACCTTTATTCAAAATACTATTTTGAGATTCTGAGATTCTTATCCTGATTTCCTTATTTTGTATAATTTGATTCTTTTTGCTTAGATTTTTGATTTGGCGGAATCCATGGTGACATGGCTTAGACATTTGACTAACAAACGGAAGCTTTCGGGTTTGATTCCCCGTGAGAACAAGAACATTTAATGTTATTTTCTTCAGGCCTGGGTGTTATGCGCTGTAATTCTCCACTGTAATTGGTCCTCCTGACCTGTTATTGCATTTAAAAAGTACCGACAAACAGTACCTAATAAATGCGTTAACGAAAAAAAAAAGTTTTTTTTTTATGTATTGAAAATGGGTTTTAAAATTAATTTTTCTTTGTGTATACTCCGGCGATGACTTAAATAAAATAATACTTACATTAGCGAAATAATTTTTCTCTATTAATCACTTTAAGTAACCTTATACTTTAAAAAATAAATAATTCATTAACATGGTTACATAAAATGATTCATGTTTTTTTTTCTTTCGCAAATCTACTTTTATATATTTAATTAATGTTATAACTGTAACTCTCCGAAAAAGATACAAGCTCTTGTGCTTAGAGAGTGATTACGCTGTTATAGTCGTAAATTGAAGTTGTATAATTACGAATATACATGAGAAAACATACATATTCAAAATAAATAAAAAAAACAGAAAATAGTAATACAGTAATACCTAATTAAATAGAATTCTGTTTTTACTCGGGTTAAAAAATTTCTTTTAATATAATTTGTTTTTTTTTTTTGTAATTGGTATATTAGTTTTAATCGTTTTTTTTTAGTGTTTGTCTTTTCCGTTAAAGATAAAATATTTTTGTCAAACCTTTCTTTCAATGTATTCACTAGCATAACTTACATTGAATTTTAAAAACTAAATGAGAATTCCGAAAATGATGCCAAAATTGATATTTTTTTCCGAGAGGCTGAGGAAATTGTATTCTTTATGTTACTTATTAGCGACACGGTAATAATTTTATGTCTGTGTCTAAAGGCACATGCACTATCCTGGATCCAAAGAAAAGATATGAACTCTTTTTTTCTATGATTTATTTTTTTGCCCTTCAATAATAAGGAATATTTTTGTGTTTTTTCAAATATTTTTATTTCCTTTTTTAATTACTATAAAAAAAAACATATTATCTATTACAGAATATTTAATTTTTTTCTTTCTTATGTTACACAAAAATATTATAACTGTCCATTATTTATTATAGGAGCAAAAATTCATTAACATTTTCTTGTATACCCACGAACAGGCCATGCCTTTGTGGGATTTTTAATATGTATTTTATTGCTATGTTATTATGCCTTATTTTTTAATACTCTGTTTTATCACTTATGTTTATTGTACAAAAAAATAAAAAATTTTTAATTAAAAAGTAATTTTAAAGTGAATATTGTGTTAAAGTACCTTATATACTTCAACTATTCTCTCGGCTTCGGGATGTAGTGGTCAGCGTGTTTGCCTACCATGCAAGAGGTCTCGGGTTCGATTCCCGACATGGTTGACATGAAATATTTATTTTAAAAAGTGTTATAGAATATTTCACTAGAATATTTCATAGTCCCTCGACTGGTACTTGAAGTTTAAGGCTGATCATCTTACCTTCACGTACCAAAAATGATCAAGACACACCGCGATTGGTGTACCAATACAGTGCCCTATGCACCATACGGTGCGGAAAAGGAAAATGATGATGATTCTCAATCCAGGCTGGGTATAGAACCAGAATTTGTATTTTCGACTCGTTGGCTGATCTCGGATAAAAATCCTGAGAAAAAAATCGGGCACGGACATGTCTCTCTTTTAGTAAAGTGGTTGAGATCGCAGGTTTGATTCCTGGCAGGGCCAACGTGAAATATTTATTATATAAATGGTTTTATACTGCAATATATATTTTTGTCTCTGGCAGTACCAGTGTACCCGAAGACCGACAATCTGACCATCATGTGACAGATGATCAATATACGCTGCATTTAATATTCCAATGCATTATGCGCGAAAGTGCGCATAGCGAAATTGCGCCGTGGCGCAGTTGGTTAGACGGCCAACCGTGAAACTGGCGTCACGGGTTCGATTCTCGCCAGTTGCAAGAAAAAAAAAAATTTTTTTTCTTCAATTGGTCTGAGTGTTGTGGTGTGTTTTTCACTATCTTCTTCCATATCCCTTTTATCCCTCCAGCTGAGAAGCCTCAAAATATATACAAGTTTTTACTTTGAAAAAAAAGAAACATGCCTTTTATTAAAAAATGCTTATTAAGAGTATATGCAATATCAGACAATTTAGATGTATTGGTATTTGAACATTGTTTTTCTGTCCTTCTCGCGAATGCCTCCTCGATACTGTACGAAAAAGACAACCGCGCGTCGGACTGATTTTGCATAACTAAAATCGACGTTTGGCTGTCCCGTTTTCCACACCCCTAAAACTAAACCGATTTGGTTATTTTATTTATAAAAGAGCATCAGAATAAAAATTTTCGTGCCGGTCTTTGTATACTTTTTGTCCGAAGACTGCAGATATAACAGACCGCTTTTTGGGTTTTCGAATTTATCGAAGAAGCAAAACGATAGAGACACGCCAATGGCCAATGATAAATACCTTTAGTGTGTAAATAACATTGCTCTGGTGCCATAATCTAAGGAGAAAATACGGGAATACGTTTATATAATGAAAAATAAGACAGCGTTTACTCTTAACTGAACCAGTGATGTTTTTGTGTATTGATGGATAAAAAAAAGAAAATACGCTTAATGCATTAAACTGACAAACAAAGCGAGTGCGAGTCGCTTTTCTTGCGCTATTTGCATGAAAAATGTTTGCGTGTAGGTCGGCATTGTATAGTGCTCAAACTGAGCTGAAATAATATAATGTGCTAGTTGTTAGATAAATTGAACAAAATGCGTTTTTGAAAAAAAAGTTCGAAAAATACGGGACACCCTAGCGTGTATATTTTATAAATTAAAATATAATAAAAAAGAAAAATACCCACAAATACAACGTGTCCGTACTCTGTGCGTGGGCCATTTTATTCTCATATATGTAGAATATTTGATTTAAATTATTTATTGACAATTCTTGATGGAATTCTATTGTAATGATGTAATAATATTTACATATAAGTTATTAATTTAAAATAATCGGTACACTTCAACTAATTTGTTTGACCAATTAGCGCTTTTACCCTCTAATGGGCATCTTTAGACTGGTGAATATTATTCAGAGTAAGGATAATTTATCTAAAACTAAATATTATCTTAAGTGTAGGTACATTTAAAAAATAAGTTGAAAGATATACAATACGCAATATTTCAATAGAACAGAGCGAGACAAATTATTGAAACATGTGTTGGCGGTGCACTGTAAAAGAAGATTCTATTCTTTAAAAAAAAAAGTTGTATTACAATGTACAGGGTACAACTAAGGGGCTAATAAGGGTGAGTTTTTGAATTCTGTATGCTGATTTATTGAAATTATACCGTTCTTATTTTTTATCCTATTTATTTCTTATCTTTCTAACTTTTGACATTTATGTCGTACATGTAAAATTTGTATGTTTTTTGGTTCGTCAAAATTATGTTTTAATTCATTCAAATGTGATGCATAGTTTAATATGTCCTTATTTAATCCATGTGAAACTAAATGCTTTTTCAGTCTTTATTTTATTTCTCTCCCGAATTATCTTATATATGAACCAGGACAAGTACATGTTAATTTATGTATTCTGCTTTTTTCAAATACATATTAAAAATTTCAAATATAAGTTATTAAATCGTTTCATATGTAGAATAGATAAATTTATTATATTTTAAGAAGGATTCCTTATCATGCAGTCAAATTCGAGAAAATATATTAAAATTACAGTATTTGAGTTTGTCCAGATGTTTGTAGACAAAATACTGAATTTAACCCCCTCGGGAGTCATTAAGATTAACAAATTACAACAAGGATGGTTCATACTAAAATGATTTAAAAACCAAAATCAATAACAAATCAGTACAAATAGTATCCAGGAAATAATATCAAAGCAGTTATTTGCTGACTCATACTCTCAACGTCAATGCAAGACCCTGTAATCATTTAAAGTATACTGCTTATGATATAATATATGATTAATAAAAAAGCTTAGTCCTTATAGAAAAGTTCGAAACCTCTTACGTAATAGTCTAGCACGCAAAAAAACTGTAATATGATTTTACTCTATTCCTATATTTTTTTATTGATTAATGATATTTTTGTGATTATATCACATTGAAACGGTGCTGTATAAATTGAATATGCTTATTATTATTATAATCCGTAAGTTCACATATCAAGTTATACATACATAACTAAAGCAAATAAATAAATGAACTACACTCCTCGTAGTTCATTTAAGATTTTATTTTTAATTTTATTTAATACACAATCACTCGAAAATGTTGATTTTGATTAATTGAATCACTGGTAAAAATAATAGCCCGCGAAGTAATGTTTTTGAACGCAACACTCACCGAGATCATTGTATTTACTAGGTAAAGTTTGAAGGGAAATATTTCTCCTCAGAGATGCGATCACTTT
Source organism: Micrasema longulum (assembly GCF_059751315.1). Taxonomy (NCBI): domain Eukaryota; kingdom Metazoa; phylum Arthropoda; class Insecta; order Trichoptera; family Brachycentridae; genus Micrasema; species Micrasema longulum. The sequence continues at coordinate 281,307 of NW_028277458.1, read as the reverse complement.
CACTTTTAGGTCGGTAACGATAACCCATCATTCGAATTACCGTCTTTTATACTTTATACGACATGTGTGCTGTGTCTTCTTCGACGCCTTTCCTTCCTCTGTACAGGCTATCGAAATAATAAAGGTTAGCTTAAGTGCCATAAGTGTCTTTCTCTGCCATTTTTTTCAACTTTACCACTTGATGGATTGCATGGGCGGCGTTCCTACGAGTCCATTTACAATAGTCGCCCGTTGATCGCGTTGCTTTTGAAACAAGCCTCCAGAACATCTAGAGAAGTGTCATTAGTTGACGGCATACAACCTCACAAAAGGCAAACACGCGCCTGTGTTATGCAAATGGTTTCACATATTATGAAGAGCGCAACAATCGAATGTTAGTAAAAATCATCATCATTTTCCTATGCGCACCCAGAGATTTATAAGACGCTGTAATATTACTTCTTTCGATTGTGTGATACACCAAGGCGGGATGATCGGTCTTAATCTTCAGATCCAGTCCGAGTAGTATGAAATATTACACAAAAACTGTAAGACTCTTAAAAAGGAACATATTTCACGTTTACCATGCCAGGAATCGTACCTCTGGAATTGTAATAAAAATTTGCCAATACCTAGGACTAACTCAAGGAAAAACTATTTTTTCTTTAAGGCATCTCATTATTATAATAATGTTCTCTCCGGTCACGCAGACATTTTTTATATCTCCCGTATAAAATACATACAGAAGATTCCTTATAGACAGTACGCCTGTTTAGTTATACGATTTCCGTAATTATGTATTTTCATTAATTTATTTTGTACCCCATACATTATTTTTATATCCCTTCAATTAAAAATTTTCTCTGAAATACTTGAATCAGTTCACCATATAAAATATTTGGGAATAATTTTTGATAAATATTTAAAATGCACAGAGCACATAGAATACAATAAGTAATCATCGCGGTATTTTAAAAAAATAACAAAGGTCTATAAAATGGCGTTAATTTAAAAAAAAATACTAGTTAGCATTAAAAATATTTTTTAATTTATAATTTTGAGTTTTTGCATCGGCCACGCAAGATTCGTGTTTATTTAAAACTTTGTTCGTGACTTTTAAAATTTAAATAGAACACCGTAATTAATATTGACGTCATAATTATATACGACAAACTTATTTGTTAAAGTTGTGTACGAAAACATTTTTCCTCAATAAATATATTGATTTTGAAAATACAATTAGTTTTTCTAAATTTATTTGGTTGGTATTTGTAGCATGTGATATTTCCCTTTTGTTGAAATTTTTGATGGCTGGGAGATATTTATATGTATCAATAAACTCGCTATGTTTAAATAAATCGGTAAATCGTCTAAATTCAATATTTGTCTACAATAGTTTAGGCGTAGTCTATATAATGATATTGCACGTATTTGTGTAAAAGTTCCACTGGTTATGGTACTGTAGACAAATCGGTTTCAACCACGATTTTTTGACATGTAAATTGCCGAAGTACGATTTATCAGTAAAAATAAATTGTAGCAACTCTCAACACATAATTGTTTTGATATAACACTTTTAGCCTGCTAGCAGAGTGATTTTGTATGAAAAATGGCAATTAAAGGTCGGAGATCAATATGCCAAGTCAAAGATGAAACGAAGGTTGTGTTAAAACATACGAAGTATGACTTTTCCGTGTGATGAACAATTATCCATCGTATACCTGTGTTTATTATTTGATTGGATAATGTAACATAATCAAACCGTAATGAAATACGTTGCAAATGATTCAGACCCGCATGTGTAGGTACATACCTTTACCTCGAAATACAATTTTTCAATGCAGGCAACCATCGCACAGTGTTTCGTTTCATACAAGCAAGATGCTAAAACTTCTTAAACGTCTCGAAATGCACTCGTGTTACGCATTTCATTGCCACGATGAAAAGTTGCGCTAAATAACATGATTGTGATTATTACTATTTTAATGTTTAATGTTTCGCTGAAATATTAAATTCATAAGAAAATTAAATCTACGCAAAAAATTGTGTTGGAAACGAAAAATAATAGAAAATAATAATAATAGAAAATTTTTAATTAATTCAGAACACTATTATATAGGGTTACAAATTAGCCTGTTTCGTTAAACTCTTACGTCATGTTAAAAAAATCTCTTGCTTGGAAATCCTGTCCCCTGTGTCTGATGAATAAAAATAAGATGCAATGAGTTGCGATAAAAAACCTTGGAAACTAAAATCAAATTCAGGTTTGCTTTTAATACCCTCAAATACTTAAAACTCAAAATACAATATTGATCGTAGCCAACAATGAGAGAGTAGAAGCAAAGTCATTGTATTCTCAAAAAATATTTACACTTTCGAATGGACGCATGTCAACGCTTGTAAAAAGTCGTTAATGCGTGAACAATATTGTTCTGTCTCAAGATCTCTTCTGTCGACCATTACCCGCGTGTAAATAGCAAGTTGTGAGACAGGACATTATTCCGAGATATTATCATAGAGATAGGTGGACAGGCTATCTCCGCGGTACAATGATTACCCGACCCCCCCCCCCTCCCCCACCGCGTAATAACGGTGTCACGTTTTAATTTTTCGGCGGCCCAATTTTCGTATTTTCCCAGCGTTCTGTCCTGCACGATCGAGACTGTTCACGGAGATGGGACAAGACAATATTGTCATATCTATTGTCTTGTCAAATTGCGCAGCTGCGGCGCGTCGGTGACCGCCCTTAAGTATCACCTAGGCGCGTTCTGGTGCTCCAGAGAGTAGACACTAACGTTTCCTATCACTGTGGACATAGAGAGGTTTGAACTGGGTGATGGATTTATTTATTTATTTTATTTATACTTCACCTTGTAGACGACGAGGGGGGAGTTTTGGAGCGATAATGAAAGGGACATTGAAAGTTGTAAATATAAATATTTGTTCGCGCTTTGCCTTACTGAATTTGGTTAGTAAAGGAAGAAATATAATCAATTCGTAATGAAAAAAAATTACTTGCTTTTATGAATGAATCCAAAGAAAGTTATTTAGTCTTTAAAACGGATTCGGGTATGTGGTGGATGCTTTAAATGTCTTGTCAATTTAACTGTGAATACCTCTATTACGTCATTCGAAAATTCAAAAGTGAATTTCTAGCGTCCAGCTTGTAAGAAACGAAACACTGTGCATTGGCATCGACATCGACATAATGTTTATATAAGACATTTACACGAAGGAAATGTTCTTGGCATTAAGCATTCTGATATTTGAGAAGCATTACCTTCGAGATGTTTTAAAACGTTTACTCTGAAAAGCTCGCGTAACGTTAAAGAATTTATAATCATCATCATGCCCCTGTACACACCCGATGGTGCATAAGGACTGGATTGCTAGATTAACAAACACCACATCTTACACACGTCACTCCATGAAGCAAACTCTTTATTCACAACAACGGAGATACCAATACAAATAAAATCACATGGTATAAATATTCTCGTTGCATTTTGTTGTCCTTATCAGAAATTGTATTTAATATTGTGTTGTGTGCGTAATAGGGAAATATATAATTTAAAAAAATATTTTTAAGTAATAAAAGTCTTTGAAATACTGTCAAGTAAAAAAAATTTTTTTTCACTAGTTATTAGCAGCATAAAAAATATTGTATTATTTTACTTTTATTTATAATTTTAAATCCCGCAAAATCGACCATTGCATTGGCCATGCGCCTAATACGTCACGGTTCATGTTTATTTTGAACTTTGTTCGTAGCCGTTTATTTTTTTATAGAACATCGTCACGAGTCTTGATGTCACAATTATCAATACCAAACATGTCGCGTTTTTCTAGCGAGATATCTTTTTTATAATATCTTTTTTAATGTTTTGTATGAAAACATTTCTCAACAATATCCGTTTTTATTTTGAAATTACAATTATTTTTTCTGAATCCATTTCGTATATTTTTATCGGTATTCATAGTATCTGATATGTCCCTATTGTTGCCGTGTACAGTTAATGTTTTTTTTGTTATAACATCATTGTACTATACCAATATAGCACTGTGTGCACAATTGACATAAATAAATAATTGCAGCGTTATACCTCGATTATATCGATCACCTGTTACACGAAGGAGAGGTGATCAGACTTCCGCTTCAGAAACATAAAATATTGCAGTGTAGAGCCACTGTAGAACGACCTCTTCCCTGGAATCGAACCCGGGATCTCGAGCATGGCAGGTAAACGCGCTAACCACTACAGTACGAGGCGGGCTTATCTCCATTCGGTTTTCTTTTTCAGGATTTTTTTATATCACTCATAATGGCGGCCTCCGTGGTGTAGTGGTCAAGACGCTTGACTCACAGATGGAAGGTTCCGGGTTCGATTCCCGGTGAGAACACAAAAATTAAATGTGATTTTTTTCAAGCCCGGGTGTTCTGTGATGTAATTCACTGGGCCTCCTGGCCTGTTGTGGTGCATAAATAAAATATATAAAAAAAAATAAAAAAAATAAACAATACATACGACATAGGTATAATAATCACAATTTGTTATGTTTAGATATTGTTTATCAATTACAATTATGTGAACACAACATGCACAAATATATATATTTTTGTATTTTTTTAAATTTACTAGCTTAATTGAATTTTATTAATAATATGAAAGTTATTACAATAAATTAAACTAACAGCTTATTACAAATTATTTTACCTAACTAACATACAGGACCATTTGATTTAATAAATTGCTTTACAGTTTGCCTATAATTATTTGATGTATCATTTAAAACATTAATATCAGCATTACTTTCTACATAATTATATTATCTGAACATACGTGATAATTCACCATAGTGATCCATATTATCATTGAAGGTTGGAAGATAAAATATAGTGAACGATTTCAATCGCCGACTGGGGACATTCTCTAAACAAAATAAAGAATGAACATTATAATTACATTATAAAGATACAATAAGTCTAAAATCTGTCTCCTAAATTCCAACTTATCGAGACCAAAATGTTCTAGGCGCTCATCACAAGACTGAAGGGTTCTGCCCACGTTACATTTAAATGGTAGGTTAAGAAGATTTTTTTTTGCACAGATTGTTACGGAATTATTTGTAACTGTATTATATTATCTTGAATCTTCCTGTTTTTAAAGTCATTTATTTCTGAACCACCTTAGTATGGCTAAAATCCATTGAAATCAGTACAAGCGCTTCTTTGATAACTCTCCGTTATACATTAAAATTCTGGATAAACAAACCTCTTATATTTCAGTCGCCAGTTGCAAGGCCTTGGTAACAAGGATTAATGACCAACATATTGTCCAGCGTATTTTTCTCATATCTCTCCAACTTTTAAAGCCTGACTTCATAATATTATTCTTCAGGATCCAGCACTAATCAACTTTATCAACAAATTATCAATGGTACATATTAAAAAGGTGTACATATTCTGTATATGAATCCTAACATCTTTAGGGCTTTTTGTTTGAAATTATTAAAATTAGTTGAAAATGTAAAGGGCGAGTCAACAGTTATTCAGATCTTAAATTGTGTTAACTGAAAAAATGATCATATTATTAATACTATAAATTATATATATCTAATAATTTTTTTTCTTGTAAATGTAGTCTTTTCACCCGAGAGTAGCCATCGAGTTGAAAGCATTTCGTTAAAGGTTCTGATTCTATTTCAAAAACAAAACTTAATATAAATGTATTGCAACCGAGAGTAAAAACATTTTAAATAAGGGATTATGGAAGTCTAGGCATTTACAGGGCTTGGCTGGTTTAAGTAGCCACTCTACACACTGTGTAACATTCATAATTTTGCCATGTTTAAACATTCACATTTCATCAGCTCATCCGTCTGTTGACTTTTGTGAAGTAAAATAAACGAAAAATTTATCACGTGGGTGAGATTCATCCGGCAAAACCAATTTACCTACTGAGCAATGCCCGAAAACGATTTTCCAGTTTTATTTTAGTTGTCGAACTGGTAAAAGAAAAAAGATACAAATAAAGGGAAGAGGGGGGCGCGCTGAACTAAGCTGTTATTTTTGAAACGTCTTCACGAAACAGTTTAATTTGTGAAACGCTAACTGTTACTGCTTATCTTCTTAAAAAACCGAAATGCATATCTCTACTACGAAGTTACAAGAACGATAGCTGCCAACATGTAATCAATGTAGTCATGACCTTTTCGCAGTGCAGAAAATAATTATAATATTGCATACTTATTAGCCTATAAGTTCTATTGTTGGAACCTATTGCGTAAAAACGGTATTATGTTAAATTTGTATAATAATTACTAATTATTGGCCACGGAAATTTACTGAACCGTATAATGGAATGTTAGACACATAGATACTATCCTGGATGAGCATATTAACGTCTCCAAAACCAAAGCCATTTTCGGGAGAACTTTACTAGTTTGGATTTTTGTTTGGAAGAGACCGTAGCTGAGAGACATTGCATAGATTTAAATAAAAAAAGTTTATTGTTAAGTGTCCTCGGCATGGGTAACCCCCCCAGTAGGGTCACAATATTTGGATTATTAAGTATTGTTTATAATGTGAAAAAAAAAATCAGTACTATTAAGCGTGTTATCCAGATGTTTATTAAAATTGATGTTTGTCTAATAAATTTTATTTGTAGTAATTCTTTAATAATATGCTTGCTACCACTTTTTTTTATGTTGTAACCAAACTCAACTCAGGACTCTTTTCTTCATAGAGTTACGAATACGTTATTTTTTGTAATATGTATAATTAAATGAATGAATAAAACAAACACATAAAAAGCACCTGAGCTAGATCTTATTTTATAAATATTTAATATAAAAAATACCCCATTTTATTTTTTGATATTTTTAAAACTTATGGTATATTACCATCTTTATAATGAATTATCATTACATCTGTCTAAATCCTGACAATTAACGTCAATTTTTATATACAAAATCTAAATTATAAAACCCGATGCTGAATCAACAACAATAAAAATGGTCGAAGGAGCCTCAATACACGGTGAGTATTGAGGCTCCGAGACTATTTAAATTTTGAATCCTATTTTTTATCTTGATTCTTCACGCATCTCGTGGGAAGGTCGGACATAATTATTGTCCTCATTTTGGAGAGATTCTCATTTTTACTGGCTGGGCGACACCGGTGAATAGCGTATGTTTTGTGAGGAATTTGCTCTGCATTTATTTGTTCGGCTTACTTTTTGCATTGCCTCACAACAATGCACAGAGCGTAGCTGTCAACCAATAAAGGCACAATTTAATTTTTCTTGATTATTAAATTTTCAATGTTTGTAAATCTTTGAAATATGTTGATACATTGAGTGTTGACATTCTTTTATTTTAAAATAAAATCTGGACATTTTTCACACTCCTCACAAAAGGACATTACAATATCATAAATAATAATGCTTTACATAATCAAGAAGTAAATAAGAAGCAAATAAGTCAAGAAATATTTACAATTGAACGTAGTTATGCAGAAAGCCGCCAGTCCACGATTTAAAGATAGAGATATTGGTGTTTTCGGGTGCAGTAAGTTCAATTCTATGTTACGCTAAAAACAGCCAGGCCGCTTTCATTCAAAAACCTGAAATTATCAGCTTCTGAAAATAGTGTCAATCACTAAAACGGCATTTCTCTATTTGCAGAAAACACCCACAGCACTAAAAAAATCTTAAGGTATGGCTGCAAATGGAAAGATCAATGCGTCCTTGTATCTAGTTCTCTTAAATGAATTAATGTGGGTGAATACTTAGTATTTTAATTTCATAAACTTGTTTGCTTAAAAAAAAAAATTAATACAGAATGTCACATTTAAAGTTTGAATGATATATCATTCAATATTATATCAGGCTGTTTTCTGCAAAAAACACATTTTAAGTTATGTTGTTAGCCAGACCTAAGAGATACTACCAAAATTCCTTTAATCCGTAATTAAATCGTTTCAAAAGTTATTATTTCAAAAGAATTAAGTAATTCTTAACGGTTAAGTATCCCAACATAAATGTATAACAATATGTTTGATTCATAATAACACAATCTTCCATCAGAGTTTTAGTAGGGCTGGCTGTTTTCTGCAAAATACACATCTTAGGTAGCGCGATCAGCCAGACTGTAAAAATCATTTGAACTGGTCAAATACATCATCATCGTCATTCCCTTTCCATGGTGCATAGAGCACTGCATCGGTACACAAATTGCAACGTATCTTGATCATTTTTGTCACATAAAGGTGAGATGATCAGTCTTACACTTTAGGTACCAGTCCAGGGATCATGAAATATCCTAGTGTAAAACCACCCTTTAAAATATATGTTTCACATCAACCATGTTGGAAATCGAACCCGAGACCTCTTGCATGGAAGGCAAACCAGCTAAAAATTATACCAAGAGGCCGACGGTCAAATACACAATTAAATTATTTTTTGCGGACTAATCTGAACTCGATTTTTCTATAAGGAATTTTCCCGTCGAAACACTCATCTAGGTTTCTCGTTTTGTTTTACATACAAAACTGTGTTCTTCATTTCTGCCGGATATGTGAAAAAAAATAATTTGGTGACGTAGCGGCTGGTGGCTAAGCCACCCAGCCACCCTCTTGGGCAAAAACTTGAAGAGTTGTCCTTTTAACACCCAATACAAAGAATGCATAAAAAATGGCCTTCGCACAGTTAAGCAACAAATATAATTAAAGAGATGAGTGGAGCAATGTGTTATTTTAATTACATATACAGCAACATTGCCTTTTACAAAACTTATAATATGAACTTCATTTTTAATATAATTTCCATTTGTAAATACTCACTACAAACTACAAACTTTAAAATATCTTTTTTTCACTTAAATTTAAATTTTTAAACAACTTTCATTTATTTTTTTCTTTTTCCTTCTCTTTTTTATACTTTCATAATTAACCTTAGATATAATTGCTTTATAATATGGAAACTTCACTGGTCCATTAGAATTAAGTCTAATTGTGTAAAATATTAAACTTTGTAACTGTACTGTATGTTTTCTAAATAAAATAAAATAAAAAAAAATAAAAAATACATATTTGGTTGAATTATATTTAAAATATACATTTCTTTTTACCCGTGATTTCGAAACAAAAATCTAACCAAAAAAATATTTAACGCATTCACTAAAAGTTCGAAATAATTTAAAAGTAAATATAAAAACAAATTAAATATTAAAACATTTTAAAGGATCAATGAAACAGGAAAATCATAAAGTTACTGTGACATGTAATAATTATACTAAAGGTTAATTTACTATTCACTATCTTTGAAAAAGTGCAAAAGGTTTGTTCAAAACAGTTCATAGAGTTTAATACCGCATTACAAGTATATACCGTCCGTGAGTTATGCTACAAAATGGTGGCACCTGTCTAGTTATTCTTCCAAGCTCCCTGAATTTGATGAAAAATAACAGTTCTGGGCAATCCCATATTGAATTTACAATTCTGAATTAATTTTATTAGGTCTTTTATTTTTCTTGTATCTTGAAAATTTTAACAAATTTCACGTTTTAAATAAAAAAAATCGTAATTTCAAAACAAAAAGCTAGTTATGTGAGAAAACAAAAAGCAGGGACATCTGAAGTTACAGTTTTAAACACCAGTAATAAAATACCACTTTTATTTACTCTCAAAATCGTTTTTCTGCTGCTTTTTGATAGTGTAGTTGGCTTAATGCGAAAGGGCTGTATACAAAATCTTCATGTATAAAAAAAAAACATTAAAAAAAAAATTGCGACATAACATAACGCCTTTATTCATGCATGACTCTAATTTAACGTTGCGATTTTCATTCACAATCAAATGAAATATATAATAATATTGAACCAACAATAACGTGCGTACGAAAGTAGAGAAAATATAAAATTACTAATTAGCACAAAAACCGTCTAAAACGTCACAAAACTAATAAAATAAAAAAGTTGAAAACCTTGAAACTTGATTTTTTGATTGAAAACGTAATGATTTTTAAAATCTATATTATTTGTTTTTTAGATGTTATGTACAAAACTAAAAAATAATGCTCCACCTATGGAGCGAACATGGAATCAGTAATTAAAGAAATAATATAACAACACCTTAAATGACGTAAGGAAAATGAGGTAAAAATCAATGCATTAATGCTTTTGTTAAAATTTAATTACCGACTATAAACAGAAATTCATTGTATGTCTTAAAAGTAGGTAACTCTTACATTTAATGAAAAGAAATATTTTCTTAGCGTAGGAGTCTGTTGATACTCTAAACTTTTGATGGATTATAGGAGTTGTGTAAATATATGACATAATGATGATCGTTGAATTACCCTAAATGTCTCATATCGCAATTATTGATCCAATCAAATTTTGTAATAAACATAATTCCTATTGGAGATGTTGAACTCGTACTTGCAGTCGAAAATATCAATTCAATGCTATTAATGAGCTTTGGCATTTCACAACTGTTGGTTTGAATTGAAACAAATTGAATATATTTTTTACGGACGAGCGTATTAATTGAATAATTTTAATCATATTTTGATTGAACGCATTCAAATATTTTCGAAACATTCGATGCATACAAATAACGTCAAAATATTTCGCTTGAACTCTCAACTAATGAATGGATTTTAAGTACATCCAAATGTTTGTAGATAAGGCTGGATTATTTTAACTTTACTCTTATCTTATCAAGATTTAAGTGAGCATATTACAACAGAGATAAAGAACATTTTAGATAAGGTAATATAGAAGTCTAGGCATCTACAGGGCTTATGACCTATAATTGGCTGATTTAAGTGGCCACTTTACACATTGTAACATTCACTATTCCACACATATTTATTTATTTATTTTATTTTTATTTATTTTATTTTTATTACATTTATTGTTGCACCACAACAGGCCAGGAGGCCCAATAACAGTGTTGAATTACATCACAAAACACCAAGGCTTGAGAAAAATCACATTGAATTTTTGTGTTCTCACCGGGAATCGAACCCGGAACCTTCCGTGAGTGAGTCAAGCATCTTAACCACTACAACACGGAGGCCGCTTAAAGCTTATTAGCATATATATATTTAAGATTTATTTATGACAAAATACATCGTTTTTAACTTAACCTATTACATAACATCACATATTTCATTTGTAAAAAATATTTCCAATCAGCAAAAGTGCTGGTATGAAGGGATATAATATACTATGTTCCTTCAATTCTGAAAGTAATTGAAATAATTCAATTAGATAAATCTCACCCGCATAAATAAAGGTTTCAGCTCTTTAACTACATAAACATCAACAGATGAAAGAATGAAAGGAATATAGATGTTCAAATATGGGTGGAACGGTAAATGTTACACAGTGTGTAAAGTAGCCACTTTAACTATCCAATGACAGGTCATAAGCCCTGTAAATGCCCAGACTTATATATTATATTATCTAAAATGTTCTCCATCTCTGTTGTAATATGTTAATATTAACAGCTCCCAAGGGAATTGAATCCAGTCCTTGTCAACAAAAATTTGGAAAAACTCAAAATATTGTTAAAATTTAAGTTTATTGCAACAGAGATGGAAAACATTATTGATAGGGGAATATGGAAGTCTAGGAATTCATGGGGCTTATGACCTGTCATTGGCGGGTTTAAGTAGCCTCTTTACACACTGTGTAATATTCACCATGCTGCCTTTGTTTAAACATCCACATTTCCTCACTCTTTTACACAAAGAGACACATATCAACCAATAGAAGTTCGCAAATGAATGTTACGATTAATAATTTTTTTTAAGGAAATATTTACGTTCTAATAATTTTTTCAAATACTTCCAGTTTGGGGACCATTTTCAACAAGTTGTCAGTAACTCACCAATAGAAAATGGGAATCGAGTTGTGGTAGAGTAGGGTTCGAGCCTCGAACCTCTGTTCCGTGAGTCTGCTACACTAGCCACGCAACCATAACGCGGTTTCGTAATTTAAATAATATCACATCTATTTTATATTTATTAGGGTCAATAGAATGAAAGTTAGAATTATACTCTCTGGAAAAGCGCACAAGTAGAGAGTTCTGGGTATAGTTTGTAAGAACGGATGGTACATAGAATAAACAGTTAGATGTGTGACGATTACAGTTGTCAGGAGTGTTAAAGGGTAATTTTGTGACTAGAGTTGGGCTATGTAGACGCCCAGTCAATATATCGTGAAGAACGCTCCAGTATTAGACGACTATTGTTACATAGATATATTTTTTTTATTGGAAAACGTGTTATAAAACACATTTTATTTTAGCTCCCCATTTCTGTAGTGAAGCTTACTGAGATTATCAGACTCGATCAATAAAAAACGTGTTTTTTTATGATGGGTATAAAGCAGAAAAACCACTCGCCTTCATATAAGTGACTAAGGCATTTCTGCATTAATTGTCCTTTAAATATTTATCAGAACTTCAATATCTTCTACCTGGCTTGTAAATACTTCTAAAACTGATAAAACTCTAATATAAATTAGCTTAATTATCACTAAAAAATAAAGGTTTACTTTTTAATTGGAAACCTATCTATTTAATTTATATTTTTAACATAACACAGGTTTACAAAAGCTGATGGCTCCGTTGACAATTATTTTTCTAAATAAACATTTCAAAACCAGTTAAGTTTATCGTCAAAGGTGAGTGTGTCATTATTAATTGTTTATATTGATTTATTCTTGTTATATTCTGTGTCTGAAATAGACATTTAGAATGCCCGAATGAATCTTGGACGAGTGCATACGATTTGATTGCTACTCTCCGATTAAAATCTGAACATCGATCAAGTCCGGCTTTAAAACGTAGTGGTTGGTTCGATCGCTTACCAGGATTGAAGTCCCGAGCTCGATTCTTCGACCGTTGACAGAAAATATTTAGTTTAAAAGTCGTTTTGCACTGCAAAGCTTCGCTCTCCCCAGACTGGCACCTGGAGGGTAGGACTAATATTCTTACCTTTTCACGCCACGCACGGTATTTGATTGTGTCTATTTATAATATGACTATTTTCAATCCAACATAAGATCGACCTGCGTCCGCGCGTGTCTGCGCCTGCTCCATCACTGCTAACTTTACACATTTAAACCAGAATAATCAATTTAATTCAAATTAATTATTGTTTTCCATTATAATTTTAATTACCTACTCATAATCTAAAAAATTACAGCAATTTATACATTTAATGATGGTGATAATAAAAATGGTTGTAGTATTAGAATATAAATATTGCATTTTATGTGGCATCATATTTATCAAATCGGTTAAGGGATTGATCCATAATTGAAAATATCATCATTGCCATTTAAGAAGAATCTCATTTACCTCAAATGACCCACTTGAAACATCGAAAGCCAATGAATCATCATTATTGTCCTCGAGTTCATCAACAATATGATCGACATTCCAAATTTTTTGCTCAATACCAATTATATGTCAAATGAAATTATTCCAATGGTCTGGTGTAACTCTTTCAATACCTTCTTGCATAAGTGTTTTCACATCACTTATATTGAAATTGGTATTGTTAACTTTTATGTGGTGTTTTATCATCGACCGCATCAATTCTATTGGGCTAAATTCGCAACGATATGGGTGTAATCAAAACACAGTTTTATTTGCTTCTTCGATCTAATTGCATTTTTATCGAAATCGCCGATTTTCGAAAATATGCTCAATCACCGTCTCTTTTTACTGGCTGATTTGACTTCATCGGTTCTTGAATATCATAACAAAGTACATTTTACGGAATGCACCCTAATACCAGTCTGCTCAAAAATTGTGTGAATGGCTCAAGTTTACGAGATATCAGGGTTCGCAGATTTATATTTTTAGAAATATTAATAATCATAGTGCGTTGAGTTTTGTGTACCACATATAAAAAAATAATAATATTAATCAACACCAACATTTCGTTATTTTATAAAGTACAGTATCTATATCATTCATCTATAAAAATGCATAATTATTACTATTCGAAAGCTTACATGTCCTTTTTTGTTCTTTACAATTGGTGATAGTAAATTATAACAGATCGGTTTAATATTCATTTTATCTCAGAGTCTGAATAGGCAATCTCGAAAATCAAGCGCTACGTGAGACAGTCGACGAGTTACTGAAGTATTATAGATGCCGCGCCGTAGCCATGAGCACCGCGGGTGAAGCTAACGTAGCGAGAAGAGAGATATGCCCAGGACGAACCTAATTTCGTACTGCAGTAGGTTAATCTTATTTTGAATTGATCGTGATCAAGGTTTATCTGATCGTGCCGAGTATTTCTTGACTGTCTTCGTCCTATATCACCATTCTGTCTGACAATATAAATAATGTTATTAGTATGCTCTCATAAAATCTGCATTCTACACTTGTTTAACGTAAGTGCGAGTAAACAAACAATAATTAAATTTTGTCGCGTAGTTTAAATGACTTTTTACTATTTTAATATGAGTATTCTTATAAGAAATCTAAAATACATCATTTGGACTGAATCCAGTAAGACGATGCTACGAGAGCGATGAATCTAGTTATTTGTTTACAAAACTAAGCATCAAACTGTCGTTTTATTAAAATACCGTTATTTAAATTTTTAAAATTGTAATGAACTTTCACCAAGAAATTACGCATCAATGTTTTCAAATACCCAATAAAAATAACCTAGGCTAATTTCTAATTACCCTTTCGACTATCTTTAGAACTAATTCAAGTTCAATCGAGGTATTAAATAATAATGCGCACGCTTTGATAACTCATCAGACTAGTTTATGAATGAAACGTACGTTTTTCCTTAGCAGACCTTGAGAGAGATTTTGTTTGTTACCCATGTCGCCATTATAATATTATGTATGACCTTTCAAGCGCGCATCTAAATACAACTGACGTAATAATATTACACGACATCTACTTACTTATCCTAAAATAAAGGTAAATGTGGAATTAAATACTCTCTTCAGATTAAATCCAATTAAAGTTTTTAATATGGTGTACCTTAGAAACGTAGGTACTTTAAAAAAAAAAACGTTATTCGTTTATCAAGAATCACAACTTGTTTGTGTTATTTACATAACATTATTGGTTTTTTTTCAAATCTGATATTTTCATATTTATCTTGATTTCTGAATTGAGGATTTTAGGTGATTTTTGAGTTGCATATTTTAATTGATTTATCGAGCAATTTTATTTTTTTTGGAATTTCTTTTTTTCCATTTTTAAACATATTTTTATTCCTCTTATTATTCGATATTCATATTATAATATAGTGATAGCTTCAGAACAGGGGTGCTATTTTAAAACTTCTCGCGGGGGCAGAGAGTGGTTTATTTGTGGATAGGTATTTTTGCATGCGACCACACTGATGATTCAAATTTTATTTTATTAAAATAATATTTCCTTGTAATTTTATATTGGGTCCTTTTTTAATTAAATGTATTTTTTGTATTACAAGTAAATTAAAGATACTATTTTTTGTCAAATACGAGTATTTTGGTACTGAAATTGAAACAATATCTACGTCTAATGATGCATAAAGCACCATTATTGAAACCCTAGGTGCAGTATTTATCGTTAAATCATGACGATGATAATTATTATTACAAATATAGACAACTTATATGACAAGCTATTTTCGTGTCTTAAGATGTTAAGGACACTTTCCAAAAAAGATTCTACGAAATATAAAATTAAAACTTGCGTGAAGTTATAAGTAAAGAAATTTACTAAATGTTTTTAAATATTTGTACAAAACCTCTTACCGACCTTTTTATGTCTTTTTAAAACGCACCCGTTTCTTCATCAGGACATTAATTAAACCTGCATACAAAATCCACCATACACCTTTAACATAGTTGTTGCCTACATAGGCGGTCGCTCACTAAAAGCATGGCATGTTGGTTTTATATGTTTGTGCAACAACTATGGTGAAGGAGTATATTGGGTTTTGCATGTTGGTTTAATTGGTATCCTGACGAAGAGTCAGAAGCGTCTCGAAACCCGTAGATATAGAAAAATTGGAAAGTGGTTATATGCAAATATTTAATAACATTAACTTAAATAGGTGCGAAGGTTGTCACGGTTGCTGTTACCAATATGATTCTTTTTTGGGTGATACCGTGTGTGTTGGATTTGTTCCGACGTTTCGGATAGCATTGCAGGGGCCACCTTTAGGGTAAACTGTGTGTTTTGTGAAAAAAGTGTGTGTTTATCTAGAAATTTACCAACCGCTCATGTAAACACATACTTTTTTCTACAAAACACACAGTATACCCCGAAGATGGCTCCTGCAATGGTAGCCGAAACGTCGAAACAAATCCAACACACACGGTATCGTTCAAAAAAAAAACATATTGATTTACTAAAATGTTAATAAAAAACAATTTGTTTTTTAATCACATACAAAGGATTTATGAAAATGATTTAGTGATTTAGTAATGATTTTTTTTCGAAACATCACTTCACTCGTACAGTTTCATACTTTTTTCAAAAAAGCAATACATGCCATAAGAACTAAGGGTGCAAATGCGCGCTCACTTGATTTTGAGCGCTAGTTGCATAAGGCAATTCATATTGCCTTCAATATTTGGTTACTTGCGAAATATTACAAATTTCATCGAAAATTGAACGAACCCGACGTCTCGCATGGATCGCCATTTTACAACGACTACCTTATGGAGACAGACGTACATATTTAGTATATAAAGATATGTCGGAATAAATGTCCAATCGCATTTGTTAATGAAAACATTGCGTCACGCGAGAGTAAGTTCAGTAAATAATGAAATCGTGCCACTGATGTTTCGTGACGCAAAATGCTACACGGGTATACCCAAGTTCCTATTGGCGAAATTTTTAAAAATCATTTGAGTGAAGAGGAAAGATAAACCCGCGTGAGCAAACATAACCTTTCAAAACAGTCATTGCATTTTCTACATCTATGTTTGAAGATGAGTCTGTGTTGAAATGACAGTCAAAATTCAGGCACACGCGGATTTCCTAGAGCAAGTTGATTGAGACCAGAACCTCAAACAGGGGTGCCGTCATTTTCAGGACAGCTGTCATGGCGGTAGAAACCGTTGCGGAACATATTTTCAACAAATCAAATAAATCAGCCTGTGGTCCCGAAGCTAGTATTGCGGGCTCACGGATCAGAGGCCCGAGGCTCGAACCCCTTTATACTCCAACTCGATTTCCATTTTAGAAAACCATTAGAACGGTGAGGTATTTACAACTCGTCGAAAATGGCCACCGAAATTTAAATATTTGGGTAAATCATGGGAATGCCTACATTTTTTTATTTTTGAAAAATATTTTCCGTGAAGCGGTGAACATTTTAATGTGTTACAAAAATTACGGAATTTTAATTGATTTAGTAATAAAATCATGATTATTTCGCTTTAATCCTGAAATGCACACTCGGCTGCTAGATTTATCACGTATTTTTTAAACATCTCAATCTCTTTCAAATTATGGTGTTAGACTTTCGATGACTCCTCATTTTCCAAATATGCTAAGTATGTCTAGATTGTTTATTTTTTGCCGCAGTATATCTCAGTTTTATAAAATTATATTAAGTTAATAAAATCAAATGATCACGGCCGCTAGATAACGGCGCCCCTCTCTTTATGTAAACACCTCTTCTGCCTCTGGTCATTGTTAAGGCGGCCGTCTCGCTACGCCCACCGCATCACGGCGTATGTATAATGGCCGCTTTATAAATGGCCCCACATTCTCACGAAACCATAGCTTTAAGAAAAGCAAAAGCTTGGTTATTTATAAGATACAAAATAACTACAGGTCCGTAATAATAATCATCATCATACCCGTGTGCGCATCCAGTGGTGCATTGTGTCCTATTTTTATTTATTTCTACAATTACCTTTACTACTTTAACCATGTATGATAAACCTCATGCGATAAGTCCTTGTGATTTATTACTGTTACGATATCTTCTAGGTCCTCACCCAGACTTCTGCATCACGCCTCTAGATGCATTCGCTCTAAGTTGAAAATGGAACGATGCATCAACAAATGAGTGGTCATCACATGAATAGCTATTGGTTTCTGAGAGCTTAAAATGGTGAAAATAGCGCATGAAACCTTCGTGGCCTGTGTGGATTTGAGTCAGTTCCACCAGTTATGCCGAACGCTCTCAATGTGGAACGGAAGGTCTGTTGATGCCTGTCAACATTCCGGCTTCTCCTGAATGAGTTTTATGTGGTTTCCTCTTCTTAAAGCAAATGCAAAGAAGTTCCTTAACAAGGCCACACCCGATTATCCCACCAGATCCTCACACTAAAGTCAGAGTAATTAGAAGGAACATACCTTCTGCACTTAATATTAGCCTTGCACATAATAATCAAGGCAAAAAATAAGTAACTCAAGTGTAAAAAAAAATAATTAAAAATCCAGTGGTGCATACAACACAAAATTCGTGATTCAATTGCAGCGTCCCTTGATCAGTTTTCTGTACATAGAAGGTAGTGTGGTAAGTCGGTACCAGTCCGGGGGCAATGAAAAATCTCAATGTTGAAACACCTTTAAAACAAATATTTCAGTTGAACCGGCCGGGAATCGAACCTGAAACCTCAAGAGTTATAAAATATGATCTTGCACATATCATTAATGGGTAATTTTAATCTACTCCCATTCTAGCTCCCTAAACATTCCTAAATGAAACAAAAACAAAAAATGAAAAATTTATTCTCATTACTATCATCATTATCTTATTTGCACCTACTGGTGCATAGGACACTACATTGGTACACCGCTCCCAGCGCAACTTGATATTTTTTGTTAGTTTTTTTAAGTCTTAGGGAAAGCGCTCGTTGGTCAATAAATAAAAAAGTAAAACTAAGCCAAGAAGTTTCGTTAATATTTTATATCAAAATCGTTAAACATTTGAAACTTTTATCCTTTTTTAGTTTTTCAATTAAACGTTTCCTTAAATGTAAGAATAATATTTATATGAATCATTCTGCGTGATAAAATATTTTTTCATACAGAATTTTATTACTCGAGTAGGCCATGGATTAATTATTGAAGATTCCCCTCAGATCGAAAACATATCTAAATGGTATTCTAGCATGTTCTCATTAAGAAAGTATTTATTGTGTACATTTAATAATATTTGAAATCATTATTAAATACAGCTTTTGACCTGTACATGGTTAAATGTCACTCTCATGAGTCGTATTATTACGATGATTTATCTCATTCGAGTATTGCGTAAACGTGCATGATAATAATTTATACATTTAAATCCATTCCGTACTGATCATCAACTGATTACATTCATGAAACCCATTGTAAAAACATATTAACAATTCTACAGATATGTTAAAACAGAGATGAGAGAACATTTTAGAGAAGGTAATATGGAAGTATAGGTATTACCGAGGCTTATTACCTGTCATGGGCTGGTTTACGTGATCACTTTACATACTCTATAACATGTACCATTTTTAACATCAATATTTTTTCTGAACTTTTCCGTCCGTTGACTTTTCAGGCGTTGCCTAGTAGGAGAAATAATTTATTTATTTATTTATGCTTTATTAAGTTAGTTCATAAATCTTAAGAACTAATACAAACTTTTGATAATATGATAGTTTTCTTATAAAAATTTAATTAATTTGAAATATTTTTTTATTTTCTATCTTCTTTATTTCTTTAGGCAACTCATTGTACAGGTTCAATCCCTTGTATAATGAGGTTTCAGATTCTGTTTTTCTCCTCATTGGTAATCTTATCTTTTTTTTATCCCTTGTTTCATATGTACGACATTTAGCCAGTCAACACCTCAGGTTCATGGTATAGAAGACAATGTTCATGAATTTTTGCTCCTATAATAAATAATGAACAGTTATAATATTTTTGTGTAACATAAAAAAGAGAAAATAAAATATTCTGTAAAAGATTACATGTTTTTTTTTTCATAGCAATTAAAAAAGGAAAATATAAAAATATAAAAAAAAAACATTAAAATATTCCTTATTATTAAAGGGCAACAAAATATATCATAGAAAAAAAGAGTTCATTTCTTTAGTTTGAATCCAGTAAAGTGCGTGTTTTTTAAAAGAAGGTAAATTTTGAAAGTTTGGAATCAATGAAATATTATCAGTAAAAAAATAATTTAAAGTTTTTAGGCCTATAAAATATGCATGTCTCTGTGCGAGCCTCGTTTTAAAATGTGGTATTTCTAACACAAGATTCCTTCTTTGACTTGATCTATTTGAATTACTTGTAAATAAATTTTGGTTCTTAAATATATATTTTAAACATTGAAAACAATATATTTTTCTTATGTGTAAAAGTTTAGCTTCTTGGAACAATTGGAAAGAGGGAAAAGTGCGATTTTTGTAAAGCATTATTTTTAATATAAATTTTTGAACAGTTTCTAATGGTTTAATATGGTTGTTGTAAGTTCCCCCCCATCCAATTATTCCATAGGAAAGCGATGACTGTACAAGTGCATAATATACTATTTTAATCGTATTTAGCTGGGCGTAAATACTTAGTCGTTTGAACAGATAGGTTAAATATCTTAGTTTATTAACAATTACTTCAAGATGATTAGTCCGTTTAAGTTATTTTGATATTTTCTAGTATTTCGACGGGCTGTGGTTTTGTGGGCAGTACTAGAGACTGGGATCGAATGTCCGAAGTTTGAACTTCACTCTACCACGATTTGTTTCTCATTTTCTATCACCATAGTTTACGACTAAAAGAAAATGAACGCTTGTTGAAATTTTTGGTAAATCATAAGAACACAGTTATCTTTTTTAATTAACGAAATTAAAAAAAAACATGTTAATTATTATAATGATGGAAAGGAAAATTAAGACTTTCCATTCAAAATTCATTAATGCAACTCGATGATTTATTCTGACAGCGGTATTTGACACTGAAAATTGTTTGACATGATTAAAATTATATTTCTTAATTGTTATTACGCTGATTCTTCGTATTTTTTCACGACAAACTAAAATGTCTAAGTGACGATCGTTTTGCAAATATTTCCTAATGTCTTATTTTAAGATTCACACCTTCTCTATCCACAGCGTCAATCTGGCATTTATATCATAAATAAAATCTTCTGTAAAATGTCATATCACCATGCATAGATGCATGGGGCGTTATTGTAAAATAAAAATACTACCTAATTATTCTAAACAAGGTAATGGAAATTATTTCAATTTAATAAAACGTTCTTATAGAAAGTTAAAAATAATGGTAAACTGTGCATAATCGTTTTTTTGGACGAATCGCCACTGCCAGAGAGGTATTTTTCAATATAATTAAAAGTTTTTATTTTTAAAATTAGTTTATTTTTAACGAACCAGTTACATTTAAAATTAGGTGGATGCTTAAATGATTCATAATTAAATAATTAATCATTAATTTATAAATTCCCGCTACTTTGTTTGTACTGTTCCTGAATTGGTACTTGAAACGTAAGACATCACCCTATCTTTAATATTTATATACGCTGCGATTGGAGAGCCAATGCAGTCCATTATGATTTGAGACATGATGTGTATAATAATACCTCTGTTATAAACACGCTACGTAAAAGATACATACTTATAGAATCGTAAAAATAGTAAACAATTCTCAAGTCCACCGGTCTTCGTTTCGAATATTTAACTACAGATAAGAATGAAATATTATCGGAAATGTCAAATATATATCAATCCACTTGTCATGTCTGAGGATGGTGATCACTCCATAGTTCGAGCAGTCTCACTGCAGCTGGAAAGGTTCTGTAAGTTAAGGACATCATAGTGTACCTTCATTATGACGTCATAGTTAAAAATAAATTCTCCCGAGCGATTACGAAGATACAATACCGGACCTTTATCTTCATGTTTTAGGTAGGTAAATCGATATGTACCAAGGGAACGCGTACGTCACGGGACACAAATCTACGCACAAAAGTGACATATTTTTATTATGAAGTCATAGTTGAAGATAAATTCTCCCGAGCGCTTACGAATATACACTACTGACCCCTTATCTTCAAGTTTTGAGGCAGGTACATCGCCGTACCGAAGGCTCAAGTACCTCACGATACACATATCTACTCATTAAAAGTTACCAAAATTTTCGCTTAGTTACGATTTATTTAAATTTTTAATCGTTCTGAGGTGGCCGCATTTTTTCTTAAAAGGGTATTTTAAATATAAAAGAGAATAAGATAATTTTTAAGGCGAATGAAATTTTGAGGAAACTGTTAGTTTTCAAACCGAACGGCTAGATGCTGCCACATCAACATATAGCAGTATGCACCCGTTTGGTTTTAAAACACTTGGTAATAAGAGCAGGTGCAGCTTTGTTAGCATTAAGCATCTATGTGTTTTATAATTTAAAGTTAATATTCCACGCAGCTTCGCCTCGTCCTTCGAAGTCCATATGACCTTATTTCTCCGACAGATATCCTGATAATATAGTTTTTTTTTGTATTTTGAATTTTTTATGGATATACAATGCTCAAAAACTTTAGGATCCTCTTCTCGCACATGACGTGACGTACCATACTCGTACTACTTTAGGTCCAATTTCTGGAGTAATGCGTCTGACGCTTTTTGAGGAATACACAACATTCTTTGCCAAAAAGAGTTGTATTTTCACCACATTTCAAAAGTTCGATTTGCTGATAAGGTACTTATTTATAAAATTGTAAAGTAAAATATAGGATTGCTAAAAAAGGAAAAATGAAAACACCATAAAAAATTCCTTCTTTTTCTCATTTGCTTCACTTCAAAAAAATGATTTAAACTTTATGAGAAACTGGTTATCTCAATTTCTTTTTGAATTTACCGTACTGTCTCCCGTTAAAATGTTAATGTACCGTCAATCGGTGGAAATTTGAAATTTTAGGGATAAAGTGTAAATTATAGGGACACTTTTGTCCGTCATATGTTTTAAGCCATCGCTCAAGGGAAAAGATTTTATTTTATTTATAAAGTTATTTTGGTCTTGTAAAAATGAGTTTTAATTTGAGATTATTCAAAAAAGGGTTTTTTTTTCTTGATCTTTTTTAAATTTGTTTAAAACAAAAATTTTCGTTGTTCAATATTTTTTTTCTTAAATCTCTTTAATAATTTGCACGTTGTTCCCACAGCATTTCGAATTTCCGCCGACGATACGGTGTCGACGTATATTTTTTTGTTGTTGTGTTGATGATTCAAAACCAATTTTATTTTAACATCATTTACTGACACATGATGAATGCAAATGAAATTAATATATTACTTCGGTCGCAAGTCACTGCTGTTAGGATAGGAGGACCTTAAACGCATTAAATATACAATTGACCTGTTGACGAGAAGATTATTGAACTGACTGAAATCATTTCAAAATTTGGCCAAGAAATTACAAAATTTCTAGTGGTCCCAAGGCCGGGACATGTTAATTCAGTTTTATACCCAGAATAAGGTAAACAGCTAAATATTACATATTGACACCTACCGACCAGGGTTTTGAAATGACTGACGGAAGTCTTTATATATAAGCTGTTTCATAGATATTCTTTATCATTTCGTGTCTTAGAGTGAAATTGTGAATAGGAAAAAAATACTTAAATACCTAATAATGAAGTTGGTAAGACTTATGTTTTTTTAATAACATTGTTAATATGAAAGCCAACTCGGTAAATACAACTTTGATTATATCTTGCAACAAAAAATGTTCATAGTTACTAAATATTGAATATTTCGTTTCTTGTCAATGCACAGCGGAATTTTAGTCCTGAAACTCTACGAATAAACGTAAAACGTGGAACTGTCAGAAATATAAAAAAGTGTGAACGTGGTTGAAATACGATCAGAAGTATGATGAAATAAGATATGGATGCAAGTGTGATACTGATTGATAAGATTAATACAATTTCACTGCGATGCTTTGTTATTTGGAACGAACGGATGACTAATAAATGGTGAAACAAATATTTGTTCATTTTAAATAAGACGACAAGAAAGAAGTGGTAAGATCAGATCTACGTAAATCTTAAGTCTGATCATGTCAAAAGCAAACACAATTGAAGGGCATGTCATACGACAAAATGTATCAATGTGGAAGAAGCTAAAAATGTATTTTAGGATGC
Organism: Micrasema longulum; assembly: GCF_059751315.1. Lineage (NCBI taxonomy): Eukaryota > Metazoa > Arthropoda > Insecta > Trichoptera > Brachycentridae > Micrasema > Micrasema longulum. Next base: position 257,182 of record NW_028277458.1, on the reverse strand, counting down.
AACAAAAGAGCCCACCCCTTTCTCGAAACTGTTCATAGACTAGTGTTTTTTTTCAGTTTTGCATATTCACTATCAATTTTGTGAAACTTATTTCTTCCCAATCAAATCGCGAAAATTACAAAACATAGAAACTTTCAAAGCTTTCATTTTACCCCTCACTGCAGTATTGTCAATTTGTGACTAATCAAAAACGCATGGACAGATGACAGCACGTTCACCTGATCAGGATAAAGGTGTGTGTCGTTCCATTATCCGTTTCTGAAATAAAATAAAATAAACGGCGTGATGGTGTAGCAAAACTTAGTTTTCTGCATCGACGGAAAACTTATTTTTAATTCTAGTATCTATCCTTGGGACTGATTACCCTCAGTATTGTCTCACGCCTAAGCGGCTCCATTAAACTGGCCAAAGTGATTGTGTAGTTCATATTATTTCCTGTTCGATTAAAGTAGATACTCTTAGTGTGGTTGTTTTTATGGCCTTTTCAAGTCCTTCCAAAATAGTACGTCGGAGATATTTGTGGCTTCTCATAATATATTTATAATTTTAAAATGTAATTCCGATATTTTGATAATTATTTTTAGCACTCCATTTCTAATGCGTCAATCTTCTCGCGGTAGCTTAAAGAACCTAACAGTTTTGAAAGCCATAAAACAGTACTAAAAATGTAGCATCGTACAATTCGCAACAATATTTGAGTAATGTAGAAAAAATCCCGGCCTTTTTATTGTAATGAGATATATATATATTTTTAAATAAAAATAAATATTTGCGTTCTTATGATTTACCCAAATATTTAACTTTGAGGGCCATTTTCAACGAGTTGTAATTAACTCACTATTAGAAAATGGAATCAAGTTGGGGTAGAGTGGGATTCGACCCACAGACCTTTGGTCCGTGAGTCCGAGACACTAGCCATAGGACTACAACCCGATCACAAAATTGATATGTTTTGGTCAAACCTTTGTTTTTATTTCAACTTATTTTACGTCCTTTTGTGCTTATATAGTAGAAGTCGAATTGTGGAAGAGCTGGGTTCAAAACTCCAACATATGATCAATGATTCCGTGACATCACCGAGGGACCAAAATCAGTTAAATTTTTGTATTCAGAATTAATATTATGTTTTTTTCAAAGGTTTTTTTAGTGGCCTTGGTCGGAATAGTGGTACTTGTATTTGGAGCACCCGCAAACGAATATCCGAAAATAACAAATTACTCTGATGAAAATGACGGTTCAGGAAACTACACTTACGCGTAAGTACTTAGTAATTAATTAAACAGATTATTTTGCAGTGGTATTTTGCAATAATAAGACAAATGATCGCTTACGCCCTAAGATCGTAGTACCGATACATTACTGTATGCGCCCTCGGGTGAGAGAGTGAGATACGAAAAATGACAATGTAGCCGCTTGAAATGTATCGATAATCCAGACCTAATAGATAATAACACACAGCATTAGAACGTGATCATCTGTTACTTAAAGGTAGAAGATCGGTCTTACGTTCCAGGTGCCAGTCTGGGACAATAAAATATTACAGTGTAAAAGCACCTCTTAAACTAATATATCCAGGAATCGAACCCGGTAACTCAAACACGATGAGCGAACGCGTCAAGTCGAGGCGGACTTATCTTCACTCCATTTTCTTTTTCAGAGAAAGTAGCCATCTAGTCGAAAACACTCAATCAGAGTTCAAGATCTATTTTTGCACATAGAAAGGGGTGGTGCATATGCTAATATATGAAACCCTCTTGAAATATTAATCTTTAATTTCATTCCAAAGAAACCCCCAACGTTCGACACGGAAAATCTGTTTAAATTATTTAAAGCTCATTTAGTAAATTTATAAAGAAGATAAAATAAAAGAATTTGATATAAATAAGTTAATCAGATACCAAAATAATATCTCAATTCCACGCCAGTTATGGTCAAAATAGTTTTGTTTTCAAAAAAATAAAAAATTGTAAAAATCTCCCCTATGAACTAAAAACGAATAAAACAAAAAAATTCAAAGCACATTCAAAGAAATTCATTGAACATTAGTAAAAACAGCATTTTATTTTAATTGGTATTACCGTATTATTATTTTCTTTGTTTTTTTTTTTTAATATTTTTTTTTTATTCTCATTTATACTCGAAATAATATAACTTCAAATTACTAAATAACGATAACAGTGTAAGCCACTCTCCAAGCACAAGAGCTAGTTACTTTTTTGGTAAGTTACACTTTAAATGATTAACTAAATATAGAAAGGTAGCTTGTAATGGAAAAAAAAAACATTTTTCATTTTATGTAACTATATTAATTCATAATAAAAATTTATAAAAAGAAGTGTGCTTCTACATTCGCCTGAAAACGAAATTAATTGCGCTTCGAGTTTCCTTTAAAAGTAAATACAACTATTGTGTATTCTCACGAGTTATTACATTATTTTTGAAGACAAATATAAATATTTTATTATATGTGTGTATGTATAAAATAAAAAAAAACAGCTTTTACACGAAGATACGTTCAACAGTGTCATGTAAAAAAATACCTGTTTTTAAAAAAAATATAAATCTAGGTCGAAAATTTTAAAATTCTAACAAAGATTATTACACCAAGTAAGTAAAAAAGCGACGTAGGGCATTCTAAAAACAAATATTATATTGGTTATATTAATATTACGCATTTATTTATTTTATTTATTTATTTTTATTTTTTTGCACCACAACAGACCAGGAGGCCCAATTACAGTGGTGAATTACATCACAGAACACCCAGGCTTGAGAAAAATCACATTTTTTAATTTTTGTGTTCTCACCGGGAATCGAACCCGGAACCTTCCGTGCGTGAGTCAAGCGTCTTGACCACTACACCACGGAGGCCGCATTATTAAATAAACTTTTTTTTATTTATTTAATTTTTGAACCGTGTTATTTCGAAACCGAAAAAATAAGGTTCCAATGTATATAAATTATTTAAAAAACATTAGTTGAAAAAAACTCTTGTAATGCGGAAATTGTCATATTTATGTTTATTTAATGTAATAAACGCTTGAAATCAACAAGGGAATTCCCCATTTCATGGATTCATGTGTTGTAGATCCAAAGCAAGGCCAAATTATTTAAATTTCTAACACGTAAATATTTGTAATATCTCTCTTAATTTAAACACATTTCGTATTGTAATTAATGTCATTATAATTTGATGTAAAAAATCTCACTGATGAAATATAATAAATATAATTTATTCAAATTAGTATTTAAATTAACGTGACATTTAAGGTAACATCAAAGGTGAATAATTAATACTAAACATTGATGTGGCCATTAAATTAATATCGAGTGACCAATGTGTGCAGCTCGACCTTAATACGATTGAAAAATATGATAATAGTCGAGATTCCGTTGTGAGAGCCGATTATAAGATCGTTTAGTGAGGTGATTTAGTGAAGTACCCGTCGTCCAATTATTATGAGGAAATGCGGCGAAGAGCGATTTGACGAATAGGTATTAGAATATAGTTTTTCTGTCACTCTCTCGCAGATTATTCCTCGAATATTGCGCGAACCGCTTGTCAGAACCGTTTTTTTTTATTTTTCGGAAACGATAGAGACACGCCAATGGTAGATATTAATAGTGTGTAAAAAATCACAACTCTAGAACCATAATCCAGAGAGGACATACGAAATACGTTTGTACGAATAAAAGTCAGACCGCGCATCATCTTAACCAAACAAAGTGTAAATCGGATCTTACTCCCTTCATGAGGAAGTTCAGTGGTCTTTTTTATTTGTTAATTATTAAATTAAGCCAAAAAAATATTTTCAATTTTAATAAATCGTATTATCAGCGCTATGATTTTGTAAGGTTTTTATTTCTAAAATAACTCCGCGAGTGAAGTCAAAAGTCCTCTTCCACTCATTCTCGGTCAGTTCTGCCCATCGGTCCATTGAAGGTAAGCAAACCGGAAATCTTCCATAACTCTTTTATCATTGGTCGATTAATATGAACTAGTGACGTCGTTCAGAGTAGATCGTTTTTATTTTTTAATATTTTTTTCCTACATTTTCAGGAAACTTTGCAGTACAATTTAATGCTCCAATTTTTACCGCGCGCAAGAAAACATTTATTGTGTCCTGTTTTCCGTAGGGTTGAAGTTCGTCATTACGGAGAGCGAATGCGCAGTATAAATTTAAGCAAAGCAACTTAGTCGTCAGGACAGGACCCCGTATGGGAATTTTAACTGTAAAAACACTTATATGAATAATAAATATATAACATTAGCGAAGTTAAGGTTTAAGGTTGAGTCAAGGTTCTGTCAAACCATGCATTTTGTTATTTTTGGCATGTACTTTGTGTAAATTAATTGTAATAAGTTGTTAACACCAATAACCAACTTCATTACTTTCATCGTGCATTGTACCTTTCCACATACACTAGTGCATAGAGCACTGCATTGATAGGTAATGTTGATCATTTTTGCTACATAAAGATAAGGTGATTAGTCTAAAGGTGCCATTCTAAAGACTTTTAAGTATTCTACTGTAAAAATACATTTCAATCAATATTTAATGTTGAGAAATGCGCTAACCGTTCGATCACGAAGCCGATAGTTTAGTCACTTTAAACCATTTAATGTTGGCGGCTTCCGTGATGTAATGGCTGAGACGATTGACTCACGAACGGATGGCTCCGAGTTCAATTCACGGTGAGAACACAAAACGATGAGTTTTCTCTAGCCTGGGTGTTCTATGCTAATTCTTCACTGTAATTTGGCCTTCTGGCTTCGTTTAGTGTTTTTTTTCAATGTTTTGGAATATTAACCCTTCATTTTATTTGAACTTCATTACATTTTCACATGTGTATATTCTAGGAAAAGGCTTCTTAAAAATAAGCTGAAATTTTATTTTATGAAAATAAATATTTGCGTTCTTATGATCTTTCCGAAAATTTAAGATTTTAGGTCATTTTCAACGTGTTGTAAAAATAACTCATTATTAGAAAATGGGAATCAAGTTGCGGTTGAGCGGAGTTCGAGCCTTAAATCTCTGATTCGAGAGTTAGCGACAGTAGCCACAGGACCACAACCCGGTTTTTTCTCACAAAAAACATTTTTTCAGATTCGTTTCCGAAGATGGAATTCAAAGACAAGAACAGGGAAGACTTTACTACCCCGATACGGAAAATGAAACATTCATCGTTAACGGAGAATTCAAGTAAGATTTACATACTTAATCCTTTACTCAACTGTCGTAAAATGTGCATTGAATGAAACTAAATATACCCACATACGTATCAGCCATTTGACCAAAACAGTTTTTTTGTTATACGCATTATAATATTGCAAATACATTTCGACTATTTATGCACATCTTTATGCACGATTTTTCAATTTGTATAAAAAGCGCTTGTTAGTCACTTGCAAAAATAATTTAAATGGGGCCAGTTTTTTACCGTCCATGCGCTCTGTAGCTGCAAGATGTGTAGCTGCAAGATATTTATTGTACAGTACCAATGAGATGATTTTCACAAAAATTGCGACACTTTTTAATCGATTTCAGTCGCATGGGTGGTTAAAAACGAAAGAGTCTAGCATGAGCCCCATAGTAATAGTTTTTAACTATGACTATTTCTTAAACAACATATAATATTTTCATAATTTAATCAGTGCATGTTTGTCTTAATCAGTGAATGTGCTTATTAAAATGCATGTCGTGTTGGTTTTTATATTTTTGTGCAACAACTATGGTGAAGGTGTATGGTGGGTTTTGCATGTCGGTTTGCATGTTGGTTAAATTGATGTCCTGACGAAGAGACGGGTGCGTCTCGAAACCGGTAGAAATAAAAAAGTAGGTAAGTGGTTACATTCAAATATTTTAGTTTTTAACTAATTTAAATACACCCTCCAAATTACTAAAACCCGCGCGTTTGACGAAAACTGAAAATTCATTCTGCATTAATTAAATAAAGTTATTGAATGTGGTAATGTATCTAAATTAAAATATGTTAATTTGGTTTTAATTCTACTTTATTTTTTTTAATATACGAGATATATTGTAACACGTTTCGTCTTGTTAGCACATTTTAAAATAAATAATTTCCAATGCACCTTTTTTTATTTTGGATCCATTACCAAATTCAATATGGAATTCTACCAATTTTCTGCATACACAATTAATAAAGAAATCAATTGACCATGAAAAGGTTTATTATGTGAATGTTATATTTGATACATTTTTTATTTGAATTTAAAAAGTAATTAATTTATTTTCAATTAAATTGTTTTTTTTGGTTATGTTTCTTAACTTTTATTGTGTCAGTACATAATAGTTAAAAATGAAAATGTGAATACGTCTATAAAGAAATATTGTGTTATACTTGACCCTAAGTGCGTTTTTCCTAAAACTCCCCCGGAATATAATATAAAATTATATATGTATCATATATTTCCTGAATAAATATAATTAGTTCCATTTTCTTGTATTCGAAGGTACACGGGACCAGATGGCGTGGTTTACACTGTCTCCTACCAAGGAGATCCTGCAGGATTCCACCCGAATGGAGAACATATTCCAGATGAACTTCCTAAATAAATATTTAGCATCTTTATTGAGTTTATATTATGTGTGATTTTTGCGATTTTAAATTTATAGCTTTTCTCCTAATGGTGTAAAGTTACACTATCTTTAAAAATCAATGTTTTCTTGATGTAACATTGGCAGAAAATATTTTGTTGAAATCGCGTGTCTGTTTATGTATGTTCTAATAAATAATTTTTAATCTTCTTTCTATAAAAAATGTAAACTATTGTTTCATAACAAATATGTAATATTCTTTACTGATATGTACATACATACCCACCTCCCGACTAAGAAAAACATAATACTAATTTGGCCCCATGTAATCGCCACTTCGTTTTATCGGCCCACCGGGCCTCAATCGATCGGCTTATTGGGCCTCGGTTAATTAAGATCTCGGGCATCTAGATTTATCATATTTAAAAAAATTTAAACTACTTTACAACATTTCGAATAGTTGTTTTTCATTACCATCTCTAGCTTAACGGTGATAAATTATGAAGATAGCAAAACGCCTCGAATCGGAAAATAAACGGAGATACAAAAAAAAAAAATAAAGTATTTTATTTTCTTTGCCGATTTCGTACAGTTTGTGGAAATCCGTTATTGGTTCTGAGTTTATGCAATATATCGGTTTGCAATAAATATGTATGTAGAACTGTTGATTTCCCAAATAAAATAAAAATGAAATACTGTAAGAAATCATATAAAAAAATGACGTTTTGCATTATTTTTGTGAAACGACAACACCAGATGGGCAGAACGCGCTGATTTTGAAGGTATGTATTCTAAAAAAGCTAATTGTATAAAATGCAGGTAATTATTTTGTGTTTGAGTAATTAGTACTCTTTAACTTTTTGTTCTTACGTCCATTATGAGTATTACTCGAGTTATTACTCAAGTATCATTTTTACTAAAATATTATTAAAGCAAAACTCAAAATGGATGTAAAATATAAAATTTTGAAATGATTTGTACTGAATTATTAAGCACGTGTTATATTTTTGCTGATAACATGTGAAAAAAACGCAAACATTATTTTAAAAATTGTATAATTTTTTAATTGCATGGTATTCGAATACGATTTTACATAATGTTCAATAATAATTGCATGTCAAGCATCGTATTGTCTAATAATGCTAATGCATCTAAAATAGCTGCAACAGAATTGCATCACGTTTACCTTCTGTATATTGCGTTTTAATTTTGATTTTGATAAATAAATTTGCAATTTGATTGTTTAAAAGTATAGTAAAATCACTATAGGCACATATACATCATCTTGCGAACCATGATATGAAAAATAGCCATTCATAAACATGATTCGAGAATAAATTTTATAAACCCATATTGTTTTAGTTCTGTTCAGTACTCAATATGTTACTCAATGTAAATTTTACTAAGCATATTTAAGACTATCAGTGGATTCGTGATATATGTAATTTCACTGAATTTTTCTGAAACATCAATTTATAGGTTCAATGAGCAAGACATGTTAAATGATAATTATTCCATAAATTAAGCATTTGTTGAATAAGGAAGTTCATAAAATCAAAATTAAATATAAAAAGCATTGTAAAAATTAGAATATTTTACTGTTTGACGAAGTTTCTCGAAAATGCAATAAAATAAATAATGAAAATCAACTACTTTGCAACGTTACATGTTTTGGTGACCATGTGTAAACAATTACTTATTAATTATATGCAGCGTTGTTATGATGTGGCAATCGGCAACAGATTTCCGGTTTCCGGGGTAGTCATATTTTTCGGCGTTTAGTGGGAACAAGTAATTTGTTATGCTAATATTACAGGGTCCAACTTTTAAATGTCAGAAACAATCACCGATCTTAACTCGTGACCTCACGGGTGGTGTAATTTCGAAGTTGTGGTGGGTATTTTCAAATCTAAAAACTTTATAAAAAGCATCGTGATGATAATATGGTGCATAAAAATAAAAACGACTTCTGACTTTGTTTGATAGTCTGTTAAAAAATAATAAAATAACCACCAAACTTCCTCATTTTAATACAATTTTTAAAGTGTCGCACGAAGTAAACACCACCGATCTGTTGCTCACTTAATACGCAGACATATTTTCAAACATATAATTTTAGGGGTGAGAAAAGACCGATTGTTTGTATTTATTTATTGTACGCGGTTAACTCTATATCCATTTTCGTCAGCCACATAATTATAGGTGTATGTGACGCCATCCGGTGCTATGAAGCTATATTGTCCTGTGACCACCAGGTAGGACTTGGTAGGATCCCCAGGGTTCTGGACAGCAGCTGTCTCCTGACGACTTGCCCCGTCAGATGTCTGATACCTGCAAAAGAAAATATTTTGAGAATTGAGTTGATAAATATCAAACGCCAGTATGTCCACCCATTTTTTTTCCATTTGTTTTACAAAATGTAGTAAAAAAGATATGGTTATTTCAGTACCATTCAAATTAAAACATGTCCTCATTATTACAATGAGAACACTGTCAAAAAACTCTGTTTTAATTCAGAAGCTAGTAGGTCCACATGCACATCGTGGTGGATTGTTGTGGACATACTGGCGTTTTATACTTGTCAAATGTTTTTTTTATTATAAACTAATTATTTTTTAATTATTTCTTTACTCCGTGTCAAGCAGAACCAGAACGCGCGCTTTTGACTCGATTGTTTCTCTCGGGTAAAAATTCTAAAAGTAAACCGAGTAGGAATAAATCCACCTCGTAGTGTAGTGATTGCCGCAGTCGTCTACCATACTAAAGGTCCCAGGTTCGAATCCTGGGAAGGCGGACATCAAATCTTGATTTAGAAGGTGGTTTAAGACTACGATAATTCATTGTTTCTAGGCTGACACTTCAAGCGTAAGACTAACGTTCATATAACAGACGATTTGCACTGTATATTAGTATAAACTGCATTTAGTGTGCTAATGCAGTTACTATGCATACAGGGTACGGATAGGAACATGATGACTCGATATTTAAACCCAAGTATGATCGATGAATTTTAATTGAAAGGAGCAAAAACTGTATTTTAATTGAAAGGAGTACGTTATTAGCGGCTTACGTTTTATTTTTCAATAAATTTCATATTTCTTATTAGGGTACCAAGTATCAGAACCAGTTTAGTAAAATCCCTTGAGAAAAAAAAAACAAAAATATTTGGATGTTACTGCTGTCCAAAATACGAATAAATTGTGAAAAAAAATTTATATGAAACAAATAAATATATGCAATACTTTCTCTGAAAAGAGGCGTATTTTAGCATAATAATTGTTGCCCAGCTCTGAGAACTTTTTGTGAACTAAGATTTATTTTTGAAACCAATAATTTCGCAAGGTCCAGAATTATTATCCGATATATTTCTTATTTATAACTTTAAGAATTTTGTTATGAAAAGAAAAGACTTGTTATACTAAAATCCAGAAGTTTATAATCCTATATTTATTGTAAAAAAATGTGTATTTTATTGTAAATTAAATAAATTCAGAGGAATCAAGTTTTCTCTATTTTAAAGGCTTGTCTCCAGGTAGGAAAGAAAGATATGGAATAAAGTTATGAAAAATAACACCCAGACCAATTGAGAAAAAACATATTTCTTGAATTTATTTCTTGCAACTCGAACCCGCGACGCCAGTTTCACAGTTAGCCGTTCAACCAACTAGGCCTCTGCGTCTTATAATTGTAATTAAATTGATTTATTTTTGGTTTTAACTGCAACTCATCTTTTATGTTTACAGTAAAATTACAATAAATTTCACGAAGATTTTTCACTAATAAAAATACATTTAAAAATATAGTTGATGGGTTTTTGATCTCCTACAAATTCAGATTTATTAGAAAATTATTATTTTTATTCTACGATATTACTGTATATTATAAAATATATTAGATAATAATTGGGAATTTGATCGGTGCCAATAAATATGCATTATGCTTAATGTATTAAAGAACACTGTTTACGTTGGACCTTACTTATAAACCTGGTATAAAGTTACGCATAGGTATTGTGATAGAATAAGGAAGGTATTTCCATTCCAAATATCAAGGGTGGTTTTCTTCTTTACCCACTAGAGACTGATTTATTTGAGTATTTTAATTTTTCATATGCGTGTACACTTTGCTTCATGTCTGGCCAGAATGATGATTAAACGTCAAATAAATATGAACACGTTAAATCAAACATAATGCATTTCAACAATGTTTTGAGTATGTCCAAATGTTTGTAGACTTCCATATTTCCCTCACAAAAATGTTTCCCTCTCCTTTGCAATAAATTTTGATAATGATTTTCATTGTGAGCATTATTGCAACCTTGGAGCATTACCTAAAATAATTAATTAGGTTTAATTGATTAAACCGTGTTATTTTTTTTCCATTTTTTAAACAGTTTTATAAATCATTTTACGATTGATCATCAGTGTGGCTATTGTGTGAAGCGAAGTGTCGTCGCATTCAAAAATAAAAATCCCCAAATTAAACCTTCTCGAGGGGGTAGAGAAGATTCAAAATACCACCCATGAGGTTGAATGTAAGGCCTACTTTGAAATAACGACAACGAAGATCCTATCAACTATCGTTTATGTGAACGTTGACTTGACATAATTGAATTAATAATAAACGGTTCGATAATAGGATTTTTATCTAATGGTTTTTTATTTAAACTACAAATTTTCACCACCCGGTTTCTTACTTCCAGGTTGACCATTAAGATTGTTTAAATTCTATTTTATGAAGGTCGGCTATTTATTTTATGAAAATTTATAAAAGGAGAACCAACTATGTGGTTATTTATGAAAATAAAATAAATATGAAACAACTTTTGTTCAGTTATTTTTTTTTTCTACCGACCGGTTTCAAAGCTACACAAGCTTTTTTATCAACATATAATTATATGTTAAAATAAAACAGGACAGAATTCATTAGTAAAAAGTATTCCACTTTATAACTAATGAATTCTGTCCTGTTTTAACAGTGATTACAAAATATTACATCCATACATCCATACAGCTGATAAGTCAAGAATTTTCATCGTGTTATTTTTTTAAAGATGGGAAAAGTGAAGTGAGAATGGACTAAAGGAAATATTGTTATTTGGTTATTTATAATTTTTTTCTCATAATGAATCGCTTTTTTAATTTCTAAGATTTCCAAATTTTCTGATTTTTGTATTTTATTTTTAACATGAAGAACTTTTAATTCAGCGTCTTTTAAAATTATAATCATTTTTTGTCAGATGGTTTGCAAATTCAGATGTTTTTATTATTAAGACACCTTAAGTGTTCTTTTACTCCAATATTAAAGTTTCTAGTAGTTTTTCCAATGAATATTGAATCGAAATCGTTTTTATTTAATTTGTATATGAGAGATTTATTATACTTATGGACTTTATCTTTGTGATTTTTTTGCCATGTTCCTTTATTATTAGTTCTGTAGAATGCAGGTTTAATGTTTAATGGTGGGGAATTAGGTAATTGTTTAGAAAAATTGTCATTTATCAAAAAAATCCGCCTCCATTGTTTAGGTGGGTGAGCTTTATTTATCGTGGGAGTAGAATATATCATTTCATTATACTATTAAACCTTACTATTTACTAGTGTCATCATTAATTTAAGGACAATATTATAATGGAAAAAATACGTTTTTCCTGTTTTTCATGAGTGGCTTCTAATCCAAAATTTATAATACTTTATATTATATAGGTACATGAGGAAATTGCTGAAACTTCACTTTAAATTGATAATCAAGTTTACCTACCTATTATGTTGATTTGCAAAAAAATGCTAATAATGTAATAATTCAGGACTTAAAAAACTCGTTTCATCATAAAAATTACAATATTAAATTCGGAAGAATGTATACTTAGAAGTCAACGACACCTATTCTTTTTACTTTATTTCCCGATTTTTTTATTCAAATGTGTATTTGAGAGTTCGTTTTCATAAAAAATAAAATAGTTAAGACATTGTATTACCATTCGTTCATAGAAGTGAAATAAATTATTATGTTTCAAACACAAAAATAAAAATATGAAAATAAAAATAAAAAAGCAACTTCTTTCAACCAACCGAAAAAAAATGGTGAAAAAAATTTGCACATATGAAAAAAAATAATATTTGAAAGTTTATTTTCAAATAACAATTGTTTTTCAGTGGGCAGATGTACATGTAATTATTCTCATTAATAAAAAATATTTTTTTATGCACGTCATATTTATGATGAAGTATGTCGGGTAGTGAATGAGTTTAGGAGACAGAAAGTGAAAATATGTTATAAAATTAAGGGAGGTTAGGGTCGATAACTTGAAATATTAAAAATGCGTATTATGCATATATTATATATATATATATATATATATATATATATATTTAGCCCTAAGAAGACGAAGCCTCATCCTAATAATATCATTTGTTTTCATTATCACGATGTACTATTTCTATTAGAACATGGAAAAATTAGGCACTAAAAATACAGAAAATATACTTACGAAAACGTGTAAGGTCCTAGGCCATTATTATTATTCATTAGACTCAGGATCGACGCACCTTCTTGTTTATATTGTGGGGCAGCTAATGTAAGGACCACCAGGACACATAACAGGAACAACTTTAAAAAAAAACATCGATTGAATAATAAATTAGTATTAAACTATTTTAAGAAACACAATTTATGGGTATTCTCTTTATTCTTTCTCGCTGAGTTAGCAGTGTTATGTTGTTTTTAGTCCAGTTGCATGGTTTTTGGTTAACACATCGAGGTTTAAAATCATCAAACTATTTTTTCAAAGTAAGATATCATTTTTTGATCATGATTCCGACATTAACTATTTTTTTTTCGATTTTGTGGGTTGACACATTTATTGCATAACACCATTCATCTATAAGATTTTTACATTTTATATGCTGTACCCTTGCAAGTTTCACCATTAATACTTTTCACATCTGACTTACTGGGTTTTTACCCAGTAAGTCAGCCTCGCATTAAATTAACGTTCAGAAGTATTTAAGTAATGATTTATTTTAATTGCCCCTGGTAAAGACAGGTCTAATTTAATAAATTTTGTCACAAAATTACACTGAATTTAATGAAAAATAAAATAAATTTGGCTGTGTTTTTTTTTATATTTGTGTTTTGACTGACCACTTAAAAAGAGTAAGAATGACTTATAAAAACAAGTCTAGTTAACCAAGCGCACTATTTCAAATGTAATGTATACGCATATTCAAATATATTTCAACTTTAGGTGCATTTTAAACTGGCAAATAAACAAAACAGTTGGCTGTTTGATTTAGAAACAGCCGGAAAATGTTTTTTTTTATGAAAAAAAGAAATATTAGCGTTTTAATAATTTACCCGAATGTGTAAATTTTGGTGGCCATTTTCAACGAGTTCTAAATAACTCACTATAAGAAAATGGAAATCAAGTTAGGGGAGAGTGGGGTTTGATCCTCTGTCCCGTGAGTCCGCAACACTAGCCACGGGACCACAACCCGTTTTAATGTGCATTTCTTTTGTACAGGAAATTTTTAATACGTAGTTTAAATGACATGTAAATCTAATATGAAATAAAACCTACGTTGCTCACCCTATTTCGACCTCCATACAATAAAAAAAATATTTTTTTTTAGAATATGTTATATTCATAAATAAAACAAATTTGTTTTTAACCACTAATTTTTATTTTTCACCGACCGGTTTCAAAGGAAACAAGCTTCTTCGTCAAGGTTTAATTATAATGAATAACCACAAAGTTAGTGCTTCAAATATAAACTTTATATTATATTAAATTCTAAGAAACTTTTTGATAAAATAAAAAAATATGTAGTAAAACGAACTCCATCTCTAAATATGACTTTTTCCTCTGTTAGAGACGTAGAAACTTTATTATCTACATACCATATTATGTCATTTTATTATTTATCTTTTAAACCAATTTTGATAGACAGATATTTTTGAATAAAAAAAAATATTGCGAACTTCGGCCAACATATAATTAAATATTTTTTGGCCTAAAAATTCGAAGCTTTTTTTGGAAAAATAACAAACTTGTGTTTGACCCCATGACCCACCCCTTTGCGATTATGAACGCTTCGTCTAGAGAAAGCGTTGGTAGCACGTAGTTAGTACGTAAATTAGGTACTAGCGACGCTTTCTCTACCCCTTAGAGGGCGTTCAAAAATCTAAAAATATAGGTATATCAGGATTTCACTAGATAACTCTTCTTAATAAACATGATAATTCTGCGAATATTCGCTTGCCGAGTATTTGAAACTCCAAGTTCCTCAAATAATGCTTGGAAAAACATGATATTGTCCACGTGAGCAAACATTACCCAACTTTGAACGCGAATTTGGAGAATTTTATTAAATTTTGGAAACGGTTATTAAGGCAAATAATATTTATAATATATGCACTGGATATTAAAAATTATAAAAATAGTTAAATTTGAATTACATGACGTAAACGATATACTCGTACTAATCGTAAATATTGAAATAACTTACCAGTTTCATCATCCTGGACAAATAGAATAGTCAACTTATTTCCTGGGGATTATCAACTTAAATGAGGACCTGAGTTTCGGGTTCCTAATTTTATACGATTTCGTAAAAGGTTTAACCAGTAAGTGGTAAGCGGTGATAATTAATACCCCGATTGTAACTTAAATAAAATAAGTTTAAATTGTTGCTCTCCCATATGTACATATGTGTGATTATTATATTATTTTTGTATTTGTAACCATAATCGTAATATCGAATAATACTTGTATATTCCTAAAAATAAATACAGGTATATACTTTACTTTTTGAATGTCATTTGAAGGGTCATTTACGAATATTTGATAATTAAATCAATTAAATACTTCAACTTATAAAATGCCATTTACTTAACTTCAAATATCGGATATGCTGACTATAGGAAAAAAATAATTCCGAATTTTTATCAGGAACTGAGATATTGTTGTTGGGTATTATAAACTCCTCTGTATTCATGTGTCTAGGTGGATAAATATTACAATAAAGTTTAGATTTTTTTAAAATCATAATTTTTAATTTGTTAATAGACTAATCAGCGCTATGATTTTTTAAAGTTTTGTGTTTATGAAAATACTTCGAATGTGACATTAGACGTTCTCTTCCGTTTATTCCATGTCAGTAAGTTAACCGGATATCTTTTAAAGCTCTCTTATCATTGATTGATTCATTTGAACTAGTGTTTTTTTTTTAAAGAAAAGTTTATTTTAAGAAACTTTACCGTAGAATTTAATGCTGTAATTTTTACAGCGCCAAGAAAACAGTTTTTTTTAAATTTTATTTTATTAGGTTATCAAACAGTTTGTACACAAATATTGACGATTTCTTTGTATTTTAGTGTAAGACACTCATGCACACACCAAAAAAATTGTTTACACTAAATATCATATATTTAAATTATGAAAAATATTATAAATGTAAAAGAACCAAAATGAAAAAATATGTTTATAATAATAAAGTTAAATATCCTGCTTCTCTCAAAATTTTTATGATTTTGACCTAAGTTTACATACATTGTCACAAAAAATATCTGCTTTGGTATTGTAGATTGTTCAAATAGTTTGTTGACGCAGTTTCTGTGTAAAACAGAAGATTTCGTCTTGTCGGTCTAGATGGCACACGGAATGAAAGTCTTTCAAGTAGGTTAGAAGAATAATTTTTATTATTTATTAATTTAAATAAAAATAACTGGTCTAACATTATTCTTTGATTTTTAAGAAAGTTTATTTCATGGTACTGCATACTTTCAGCATGGTTAGAGAAGTTAATGTTTAACCGGTAGTCGACCTGCTTTAAAAAAAAATGTTGGACCCTTTCTAGTCTATTAATACTTACATTATAGTAAGGTGACCAAATATGAGTACAGTATTATAGCTGGGGACAAACAAATGTTTTGAGTTGTCTCTGCATGTATAATTGGTTTCGATACCCGCATAATAAGTCCGACCATTTTATATGTTTTTTTTATCCAATATCCCGTAGGTTCTTCATTGTATTTGTACAATAGAGCTAGAATCCTGGACTACCGATTCCAAATCGATTGCTGCTCTCAGGTCCGCGTCGTAGTTTAGTTCGCTTAGCATGATTGAGGTCCCTGGTTCCATTCCCAGGCAAGATGGACAAGAAATATTTTTTTATGTTCGATGTTTCTTCCCAACATTTTATTGTGCCTGGACGGGCTCCTAAAGCATACAAATTTTTTGTATAGGCGTTGCATTGTTTTGACCTTGCTAATAATGTACAATGTTTACTTCAAGGGGAATTGTTTTTATTGAAATCTAAATTTGTCGCGACGGATAGGGAAAACATTTTTGAAAAGGGAAATTTGTATACACTACGCTTCAGTCAGGTGATCGAAATTAGCAGCATTTTGTGTATCAGGAATGGGTAAAGGGTGTGGTGATGACACTTGTTCTTTGAAACATAATATTATAATTTTTCAGAATATTACAATTCGATCCTAGAGAAATTTTAAGTACCTAGGTGACCAACTGATTTTATAATAATGTACATTCTATTATCAAAATTTCATCATCATCATCATTCATCATTCCCCATTACACACCTAATGGTGAGCGGGGAACTGCATTGTTACACCAACTGCAGCGTATCTTGATTATATTTTGTGACATTAAGGTAAGATGATTAATCTTACGCTTCAAGTGCCAGTCCAGGGACTGTGAAATATTCAAGCGTAAAAACGCCTTTTTAAATTATTATTTCAAGTCCACCGTATCGGGAATCGACCCCGAGACTTCTTGCACGGTAGGCAAACGAGCTGACCACTCACCGCGGGCCCGACCGAGATATTAAGATTTAGAATACATTAGAAAATATATGTGGATAAAAATAAAAAGTAAATAAAAGCTTGATTCTTATCACAATGTGCATACTTTTGAGAAAAATCTTTTTTTCGTTTTTCCTATAGAACCTTTACCCTCACAGATTTTAGCCAAAACTACTATGTAAAAACTATTTGACGCGAGGGAGTGAACTAAAGTATCGACTTGGATTTAATAATTCTTTTTTTAAATTTTTTTTTATTTAATAGCATAATTATACATTTTTATAATTTAAAAAAAAAATCACTTGTTATATTTTTTACTAAAACTAAAATCCCACCAAGCCACTTTTTGTAGCTTGTTGGTAAATATTATATTTATACTGACTTAATAATATTATTTACATTTATAAAAACAATGAATAACAGATAAAAATTATTATAAAAAAACCGCCGGAAAGATCAGAATAAACATGTTTACACGAACAATAATATATACATTTATTTTTTAATTACAAGAAAATATATGAAAAATTAAAATATTTACACCTAAGCTACTATTCATATATAAACTCTTGATTGAGTAGCCACACTCTTATTTTGCTCTTTTTATAATGTGAGTTAAATTTAAGTTCTTTTGGTAATACACTAAAAATTCTAGGTACCAAATGTTTGAGAGTTCTATTTCCATATTCATTACATACTTTTGGTACTACCAAGCCATCATTTGACGTGAAGCGTGGTACTATGGTTATGTTTGAGAGGAAACTTGAATGTATTACTATTAAATTGTTCCAAAATGATGCAAAGCCACAGTAGTCCTCGAACAGGCAGAGTTTTGATTGTTTTGTACAAGAGATCATTATTACTTCTTTGTTCGTAAATTTCTGCAGGTACAATTCGCTTAGCTATAGAATAATGTAGACCCGGATCATTTTAATATTAGTTTTAGTCGAATGTCCCCACGACTTTATACCATATCTTATTCATGATTCTACTAAAGAAAAATAAATAATTTTAAGAGTGATTTTAGGCAAAATAAAAGATAACTTATAAAAAGTACTCACAGGAGTCCGCAATCGATCACTAAGTTTAAATATATGACGATCGATAGTGAAATGTTTAATGACATTACTGGGTAATTTCTAATGTGAAAAATATTACCGAGTCAATTTCGGAATTCAGTTATTGAGGGTTAAATAATATGGACTCCGGCGAAATCTTTTGATTTATGCGGATGATTTTTTTCTAGGAAAGCAATTTTCTTAAGCATCTGGATAATACCAACATTTTTCTTATTCATAAATTCTCGACCGATCCTTCGTAACAAATAATATCATTAGTACCGAAGTAGACAAGATCGCGCAAAATATTCCATATTTTTATTTAAATAATATTCGCTTCGCCTTCACTTACGAATACAAAGCAACACATCAAATGAGATTAAATCAAAATTAAAGGAATCCCGAAAACATTCGCCAGAACTTTATGCTAATTGTGCGGTAAACGGAGATTTATTTATTACAGTGCATCTTTAATAATTAAACTGCGCAGACGGAGTAAATTTATTGATATTTTTGTCCCCCAAAAGGATTTTATCAAAATAAAAATGTAATACTCCTTGTTTTTACTACTACTACAACCATCACGCCACTTCCCCGTAGGGGTAGGCCGAGAGAATGGACCGCCACACACGTCAATCTAGGTATATATTCCTAGCTTCTTCCACATTCATACATCTTGTCATACATGCCCTTCGGTTCTGTCTGCTTTTGACATGACCAGACTTAAGATTTTGGTTTATCCGATCATGCCACGTCTTCCTCGGTCGTTCTTGTCTTGCGTTGCCGTTCATTTTTGTAATGTATACTCGTTTTACCATTCTTTCGTCGTCCATTCGTTCTACATGCCCAAACCATCTCAGGGGCTCTTTCTTAATCTTATCAATTATACTTGACTCAGATTTACACTCTCGTCTGATTTCATCATTCGTAACCCTGTCACAGATCGATTTCTCACACATTCATCTAAGAGATCGCATTTCAACCGCGTTCACTTGACTTTCATCCTTTCTCTGCCAGTTCCATGTTTCACTTCCAAACATAAGTGTTGGGACTAAAACTCCGTTGTGTACTGCCAGGTTAGCTCCAGGTCAATTTACATATTTTTATTAGCAATTACTGTGCTCAGTGCGCCGTTCATTCTGTTGCCCGCATTCACTTTCCTTTAACATCTTTTTCTACTCTTCCATCTCTTGAAAACATGCTTCCCAGATACACAAATTCTTCCACTTGTTCGAGACATTCGTTGTTTACATTTATTATGCAGTCAGTAACCTCACTTCCCCTTTCAAATACCATCACTTTTGACTTACTTTCGTTCATCGCCAATTCGCTCTCCAAGCATACAGCATACATTCTAATGACTATTTTTTGCAAATCCTCTTTGCTGCTTGCTAACAAAACTACAATGTATTGAATAATTCCATATAATTTCTCAGGGCTCAGCTGGTGAATTAAAAATGCAATATTCGAATATCTGATCAATATTTGAAATCGAAGCATTCTGTTATTTGCTTAATACATACATATTCAAGCTTACATACAATTTCATGCTTCTACCCGCTGAAACAAATTAAATGCATACGCAAAAATTTGCCGGTTGATGCCGCCCGTCAATTAATAAATGCTTCTGTAGTGTCTAGAGTCGATTATTGTAATGGTATCTACACAGGTATACCAATAAACAAAAGGACTCGCCTACAGTCTGTATTAAATGCTGCAGCGAGTCTTATTTTTGGAATCTCTAAGTTCAGTCATTTCACTCCACTACTTCGGAAATTGCACTGGCTACGTTTTCCACAGACGGTAGAATACAAACTCTGTTGGCTTAATAATAAATAACTGCTCAGGAATACCTAAGGGAACTAAGCATTCCAGATGAACTAGCTGACAGGCGTCTTACGCTTAGATCAGCTAGGTACGTCTACGGAGACAGAAAAAGTTATTATACGTCTACGCAAATAGCGCACTAAATTCAGTGAACGCGCATTTGCGGTCGCAGGCCTTATGGCACGGAATGCTCTTCCAACAGAGGTGCGAGGCTGTGAGACTGAAGTGATGTTTCGGAAAAAACATAAAGCTCACTTGTTCTTTAATTCATTTGAATAAATCCGTAGCATGTCATAACAAAATAAATAGTTTTAGTTAAATTACAAACATAAAAGCTTCAGTTTAATTTATTTATCTACAGAATTACCTTGTAAAGAGCCCTTGAGGTATTATATTACAAAAATGGCGATATATAAGTTATCTATGTTAATATATATGATGACTCGATTTTCAAGGAAAATTAAAAACTTATAAATTATTCAATAGTTTTTAAATTGATTGCGACAGAGAAGGAAAACGTTATTAAGATGGAAATATTTAAGGGAATTCTAGGCATTTACAGGGCTTATGACCTGTCATTGGCTGGTTTAAGTGGCCACTTTACACACTGTAACATTCATCATTCTGCCCATGTGTATGTGTTATTTTTTTATCTCTCGTCGCTTTGCACGTGTGCAGCTACAGTGTATGCGTCTACAAATGTAGGGTAATAATTAAAAAGGGTAAACAATTTTTCAAAATATTCACGTAAAGTCCCTCCCCCTTTTTTGATTAGAACATTTATTTGAATATCTGTTGTTGCCGTTTTACCTTTGGGGCACTATGAGGCGAACAGGTGTATATCATTCTAAATGTCAATAACTTTGTAACTAATAAGAATATCATCATAAGATTTGGAATGAATAGCGATAAATAAGTATAGATTTATAAAAATTAACCATTTAAAATTCAAAGTATGTTTAATAGGCCAGAAAAAATACAATTTTGAGAAAAAAAAGTAAAATTATATAAGAATAAAACATCGATGAACGTTTTAAAATACATTAAAAAAAATAATAATAGACAATTCTTGTATAAGGACAGTTGTTACAATGACTCAATTCTACAGTATTCATATTATAGATAAAATAAAATAAAAACTTTACTCTTTTATATTATGCAGTTTAAATGTTTGTCGTACCCAATTTCGCAGTTTCCTCTTTTAAGTAAACGAAGCCATCTTTAAACACCAGAGAATTTTATGCAATAACTTATAGTTACATAAAAGTTATTAATTTTAAAATACTTGTTACACTTCTATTTATTTTTTTGACCAATTAGCGCCTTCTCCCTCTAATAGGCATCTAAAAAAAAAACAGAGAATTTATTTGGAATCTTTTAGGAGGGATTTTGTGATTGCAATTGCAAAAACGCTCCTAAATATAATAATGATTATAATAGTGTACTTTGCGGTATTTGCTTCACTGGATAATTAATCCGAATGCATCACAGTTTGGTGATTTATCAATTTACCTTTTAGATATATATTTAAGAAACTGCATTAAAAGGAAACATAAGTATTCTCAAAATAACATTTATTTCGATTTAATTATGCGAATTTTCATACTTATTTTTTATATTTAAAACAATATTCACCAAAATAATATTCAGTTTTGTTTCCTGCTCCTTCAGTAGTTTCATCATTTAAAATTTCTTTCTCATTAAAAATTCTCATTTCTGAGTGGGTTTTAATGCTTTCGGGGATGTAATAATTGATAAAGAATTCATTTAAAATATGGGAGATAGTGCATTTAAAATTGAGTTTAAAGTACAAAGGTACTTACTTAGTTACCAATTGAGGAATCATTAAATTGTTTATCTTAAATTTCAGGAGTCTTTAGAGCCGTTTTCGCAAATCTTGAAGTAATTGTAATTTTGTATTAAAAAAACATATTGAGCCCATTCAAATATACATGGGTTATAAGATTTTTTTACTCTTGAAAGCGGCGAGTTTATTTATTAATTTATGGAACCTCACGGACGTCTCTATTTTTTCATATACTTCGGTAATCAGCATTACACAGAAAACTTCGTTATCAACTTTAGTTTAGCTAGTTTGTTTTGGAGCGAATTCCTGTCGTCCTTTGTAAGTCAAGTTTTAAATATATTTCAGTAAAATTTAATTTATTTGATTGAATAAACATATATTGTGAGATAATAAATAATACGTTAAACTTTTTTTAAATACAGATTTAATTAAAAAAATAAGTTTAAAAAAAATTGTTTCCGTCTAGGTACATTTTTTCTTGCTAAGGTAAGGTCACCAAATATCGCACCTCTGCATATCTCGTATAGTAATCAGCAGAATCTAGCGGATGCAATTTGTACTTCGGCAACTTTATGTTAGTCGCCATCTTGAATAACCGAGTGTATTGCGTTCTGTCAGAGAAGAGAAAACATATCTGAAATAACCTATCAAAATTGAGTTTTTTTTATCAATATTTGTGTCAATGTCTAAAATAATGTTTTATTGATATATCTTAATACTTAGTTTCTAGTTTTATAAAATATTACTTAATTTGAAAACAGATTCGTTTAGTTAATTGATTGGCAAACGTGTTTTTTTAAATGAATGCCAATATGTTGCTTTCTACCTAAAGTGTACCGCCCCCACTTGATTCATTTGAAATATGGATGAAGTATTTAAATAGTTGATAGTTTATAGGTTAGTTATTAAAATTGTGTTAACTATTTTTAATTTATTTCAGAGATGTCAAAAAAGACGCGGAATGTTTAATAAATTATAAAAGCGGAGCGTGCAGTACGTAATTAGGAAATGGGTGAAATAGCCAACAAACAGAAACAGAACAAATCTCCCGTTTTTAAGAAGAAAACCTTCACTAGGCAATCCTCTTCTGGGAACGAAACATCAGAAGTGGATACAATAATCATGATGAAGACAGTGACAATAACGATGCGATATGCTCATATTGCGAGCATAAGTTTTCTCATAATTAAGCAGGTGAAAAGTAAATTAGGATGCACTAAGTATTTTTCTCGCTACCACGAAGACTGCGGAGTATTCAAAATTTTAATTTATTCATTCTATATGTTCAGATTAACGATTAAAAGGATGTATTTCTTATTTATTCTCTCTAACTTTTTAATCCTCATTTCATCCCCGGGAGTCACTGGTTTTAGGGCTCAAAGATAGAAAAAAATGTTATAAGCTTATTTCGTTTTTTTTTTTTTGTATTGCTATGTGGCAAGTTTGATAGTGATTTTTAACTAAACCAATTATAAACAAATACTTTCGTATTATTTTTAACCTTCAAATTGGAAATTTTGATTTGTCAGAAATATAAAAAACAAAGGGATGTGCGGTATTTGGTGACTGTACCTTACATCACTATAATATTTAAAACCTTAGGTTAGCATGGCCTGTGATTGGATATACCAAATCTAAAATATATTAAGAAATCAATGGTATAGATGTATGTATAAATATAAAAAATGTAGACAAAATAAAAATGAAAATTTTCATTTGTGTTTTTTTTGTCGGTTGATTATTAGTTTGAGACCCACTGTTTATAAAAATATTAAATAGTTTCTTAAGTATAAAATATTTAAAAAAACATTTAAATTATTAGATTTTTTAATTACTTAATAAAGCACAAATAAATTAATAAAATAACAAAAAAAAAATTATATCCGTATGAATTAATTCAGATCTGAAAAGGTTAAAGAGATTACGGTTTCGGCAAGATACTATAGATTTTCAAATACATCAAGAACATTTTAATTTATACCTACTGTAAATCAATTAAAAATTTTGTTTCTTAACAGTACAGATATGTGTATTATTGATTAAATCGTCATTAACTTTGTGGAATATGTAATTAATAAAACACTGTGTTCTTAGACCACTTGAGTTTATTTTAAAGCACTACTTGTTTCGGAAAGCACAGATTCTTCCATCTACAGATATTTTTATAAACTAAATATAAATACGCAGAAATGGAAAATCTTTAAAAAAATCTAAGAATCTAAATCTTATCATAGGTGTAGTTAATGTATAATGAGCCAATGTATAAAATGTGTAACAATAACTTCGAGATCATGGATCATTTGTATCTTCGTAGAATCATTGTTCGAGAGTCTCCCGATGTATTTAATAGCAAGATATCTGAGCCATAATATATTGTTTCAAAAAACCAGCTTATACATAGGATGGTACAAGCGTAAACATTTTACACATTTTCATTGAGGTCCCAATCAAGGAGCGTGTTCAAAAAGGCTTTGGCTTGGTATCTGCTAGTTGAACTATCCAGTTTTGATACCGTAAGAACTTGTTGTGAACACCGATCCTATCTTCAAATGAAATAGGGATCGGTGTTCACTCTTCTTTGGAAATGTTGATGTTTAACTCAGGTAACAATTTGCCATCTAAACGAAAAGCGATTTCTTCGATCAGATCATTTTGAAAATCTGATTTTATGATTTCTGCTCTGTCTTTTCTAATCTGTATACGACTACGTTTGACTGAATTTTTGTTGAATGGAAATTCGTCAATATACCTAGTACTTTTACACTACATTCTTTGTCATTGTAAAAATATTTTTTCACCCTCCATTTTTATTTTTTTAGGAGCATTGGCGTATGCGACGTAAAATAAGTTATCAAATGTAATTGAAAATTATTTTCTTACTCTTTTTTTGCAGCTCTCGCTAAATAGAATCATTACCCACATGTTTTTTCACACAGTTAGGTAGTGATTTTGTGAGAATTCTCGTTTTTTTATTCTCAACTATAATGCCCTCACAAACAGCAAAATTTGTGCTTTAATTACTAGTTAATTGAACTTCATGAATTTTAAACAAAAAAACTGCGAGAAATGAACAATTTGATAGTAATTCGCGCATGTAATTTAGAAGTTTTCCTTTTTGACTAAGAATATACATACTCATTCTTACGACTTTGCGTTTATGGTGCGATATATTGCAATAACTTTAAATACTGTGGTAAATAATTCCTTTACGCGCGGTTGTGTAACAGCGTGTTATCATAAACAAAAGACGGAATATTCTAAAGTTCAGACATTTGAAAAAAAACATGGAAACATACTGTTGAATAATTCCTTTTCGATGTTTTTTTAAAATAGACATTTTTATGAAAAATAAATAAAAAATCATAAAACTACATGCGTACGTCCCCCATCATTGTCATAAACCGACTAAATCTGTTTAACACAAACATCGACCACAACACAGCGTCTCTCTCACTTGTTATGAGTTATATCTTCGTGCACTCTCTTACAAAAATGTATTGCTGTATTGGAGTCACGTTTATTCTTTGCGTTGCAAGGAGAAATATTTTTAAAGTAAAATGCGGGGTGAAAATGTTCGTTTGAAGATTACAAAGAATAAGGGAGATATATCAAGTATTGTATCGTATGTAGATTAGTGTGACATCACATACACACAAGAGTTAAACGGACAAACAAAGCGAGTGTGCGCCGCTTTTTATAAATGATAATTGTAGCTGTTGGTTATCCGAATAAAGAAAAAAACTTTTTTTTAAATAAAAATAAACTTCAATTATGGAAAATGTTTGGGTGCAAGTCGGCACGGGTTATAGTGCTCAAAGTGAGTTGAAATTTATGGTGGGAGTGTTTTAAGATAAAATAAACAAAATAAGCCCCTATGCGTTTAGCAATAAATGTTCGCAAAATACGGATTTGTAAAAAAAAGTTTATGTTTATGTTTGATGATCTTCAAATAAAAAGTTCTTTTGTTACTGGTATTAAATGATTAAAAGTCTGTCGTGACGTAATGTTTATCATTAATTTGTATACCCATGAGGCATTTAACATCCTCCAACAGCTTCCAAAGCATTTGACGCAACATATTTGTTGAAGTAAATCCACCTTCAAGTTACCCGCACCTTTCCGTTGTGATTAATCTCTTTACTATCTACCGTGGTAAACTGCCACACACTACTAATTTGCATTAGGAATATTGTTTTATTTGTTAATTTATCAAATAAAATTCACGGGTTGTCGACAAAATTTGATAATTAAGACGTAGCCATTATTCACTATTTTTTTCCGCTGAAAATCGTTCACCCGTTGAAAATAAAATTTTGTCAATAATTATTTCTCAAGAACTGAAACTTTACCAGAACAATAAATTGACTTTTCTAATTACTTCTAATTCGACATATATTTATTATTTCAACACATCCGAATTCAATAGGGAAATATCACTTTTTTAAATACATTTTTAAAGTAATAAAAGTTTGTGAAAACTGTCCAGTAAAAAAAATATTTTTGCTCATTATTAGTAGCATAAAAATAAATAAATTTGTAATTTTTTATTCCCAAAAAAACTGTCATTCCATTTAACACGCCCCTAATACGTCGCGATTCATGTTTATTTTTTCCTGACATTGCACAAATTTGTGTAGAAACGATATAAAAAATCTTGACGTCACAACAACCAAGGCGCGTGGCTTTTTCTACAAACGTATTTTTATTGAATTTATTTTTTGCATTTATGTATGAAAACATTTGGCCACATATCCATTTTAATTTTTAAAATACAGTTAATTATTCTAAATCCATTTTATATATTTTTATAGGTATTCGTAGTATATGATATTTCCCCATTGTGTATTTAACGATTATTTTGTAACAAGAGGCAAAATAGTCCAAGGATAAAATATTCATTGGTCGAAGATTTACCAAGACCAACCAAGAACAACCAAAAATACCAAGTACTTTTAAAAAAAATATTTTTTGTCGACCTTGCAGAGCCGAACCTGGGACCTCACGCATGATCACCTAACGCTATAGAACCACTTTGCCAATAGTTGGATAAATTATTTACGCTAATATTTAACAATTGTTTAAAAAATCTCATATTACATCAGAAATAGAGAACAGTTAAGAGTACGGAATGTAGAAGTCTGGCCATTTACGAGGCCTATAACCTGTCATTGACTGGTTTAAGTTGTGGAAATGTGGATGTTTAATATTAGGCAAAATGGTGGATGTTATAAAGTGTGTAAAGTGGCCACTTAATCCAGCTAATGACTAAATAAATCAAAAAGCTAAATTGGTTGTTTTAATATTTTTTTAAAATTAAGTAAAGTTGCCATTTGTATCGTAATAAAATCGACTCAACCTGCTTTCGATCACTATATGTTTGTCTGCGTTGCGTTCTTCACACAGCAATATAAACACAACACTAATAGCGTCTCTTCCTTATTGACACGGATCCGAAATTTTCTGAGTAACAAAGAGACCGATGTAACGGTTTTGTCCTATTCCTACCCGAATGTTGCATTTTTTAAATATGTTCATTGAAGTCGTTTTATGATCTTAACTCATTTGAAGTTATTTTTGAGTTAAGTCATTTTCATCCTGAAAGTGCAATATCAAACTAGAGTTTTTAAAATATTGATGTGGCCACTTTACACACTTTATAACATCCACCATTCTGCCTAATTTGAAACATCCACATTTCCACAACTTAAACCAGCCAATGGCAGGTTATAGGCCTCGTAAATGCCCAGACTTCTACATTCCGTACTCTTAACTGTTCTCTATCTCTGATGTAATATGAGATTTTTTAAACAATTGTTAAATATTAGCGTAAATAATTTTTCTGATTTGCCGATAATCTAAGTGACTTATTTAAGTTTATGTCATTTCGTGAATAAATAAAAACATGTATTTGGCGACCTGATCTGACCTAATAAAAATTAATTATTATGAATTGTTACGAAGTGAATGCCGATTCAATTAATAATAATAAAAATTATGTCATTATTTTTTGTTTTTTTTAATATTTTAAATTCGTTTGTTTTTTTTCAATCAAATAATAACTTATAAATAAAATTCTTGTTTAAATTTAACTAAACTAAACGTTTTTAACTCAATATTTGGTGCTTACTTCAAAAAATACGAAACAATCGACAAAAGAATACGAAGGTGTCATAATTTACGTTCTTCTTTAGCAGTTTCCCAAAAAGTTGATTTTTTTAGTTGAGTCGTATTCTTCCTAAAAGTGCGATATTTTCGGCATTATCTGTTAAGTGTTTTTATTTTTATTTGATAGAATCTTTTTATATTTAATTTAACAATGGAAATAGCAACTTTGTACAAAATATGCGAATAATCCACATTATTCCATGTGCTTCTTTATTGTTAGAGTTGTTAAGTAAATAACAGCATTTATCGACACTATTCCTGGCTGATTACCTTTCGTTCCCATCCTTCCTTTGACCCATCCTTATGGTACCTACCTAACATCAAGATAGAAGATATTCAAAATTAGAAGATTCGGATTCAGAACTAAAACAAAACAACATTTTTGACTTGACATAAAATCGGATAAAAAAAAGAAGTGGTTGGAATCGTCGCGCGTCGTGGAAAATATTCTTCCATTTAATAGTTCATTTTGTCATCCAGTGCCAGAAATTGAAGAACATTCAGATCATATTAAAGGTAGGTATCCACTCCATGTACCTATTTCTTTCTCAAATATTTCCCAATTTACAAAACTGAATGAAATTCGATTTTCATTTACAGTCCGCCTTTTCGTTAACAAGAGTCAATCACCCATAATTTCGCTTAATAGCTGAATGTTTTTTCCAGCGTCAAGTAAGTTACGTAGGTATCATAATATTAACAAATTATCACTGCTACAAAACAATTATACACAATAAACTTGGTTATTGTATTTTAAAAGAGGTAATTGACAACAATTTTTAAATAACTTGCAGAATTTTGTGATCGGGATCAGAAACAAAAACATTTGAGTTCGAAGGGGAACATTTAATTTGATCAAAAATTCTAGGAATTTGTCTTTGTCTGCTGGGAATGGACACTGGTAGAAAACATGATTTGTTTCACCGGTGTCCTGACTTCTGACCCCATTCACCAAATGGAGAGGTTACGCATCGGCATTGTATTGTAAAGAGGTGGGGCCGGGAGTAAACAATAGCCGGATCTCAAACGACGGATGACAAAAAAATCTTTTTGTATTCCTTCTATATTAGAACATATTTATGTTTGCTAAGTTTACAGTTCCTGGTTCAAATATTTTAAAGTGATTTTTTTAAGCCTGAAATTTTATGTTGTAATTTATCATTGTAAGTTTGCCCGCTGGCCCGTTCTGGCAAAAAATAATTTACCTTAATAGCCATACGCTAAAAAAACACGAAAACAAACGTACCTGTTATGTTTTATTCCAGAAACGAACCATATTCAACAAAATTGTAATAAATAAATTTGGCGGCGTGTCAAAAACGCGACAATATGGAATTACATAGAACAAAATCACCATTAAGACAAAAAATAACAAAATATATTAATATGATGTAATATGACCAGAATCTAATAAACTCAGCGTGAAATCTTAATTTGTGAATAATATTCCAGTCAGGTTGTGATTATTTATGTCGTTTTGTCTAGACGTCATTTCTAATATGTTTTCCTAATTTTTATTTTTTTCGTTTATCGACATTAACACACTTGCATAAAATTAAACAATACGTACAAAGTAACAATTAGTAACTTTGTAGACCGCACGTTTCATATATGAACAATTCAAAACATAACATTTATTTATTTACTATTAACAATGATATTGAGACATTACAAAAAACGCACCCAATTTAATTTCCATACATTACAAAATATTATGCAAAACACACAAATTAAATATAAAAAAGTCATGTAAAATTGACTAAAAAGTTACGTTCAAGTTTGTCAGTGATAATTATTAATAGGAGTTCATTGTTAATTATAGAAATAAAAGAAGAGTGATACGAATGCTTTTTTTTTATTTGATTAATTTATTTCCAAAATAATATTAAAATCGGTAGTGTCGTGGACTCTCAGATCAGAGGTTCGGTGTTCGAACACCGCTCTATCACAACTTGAACCTCACTTTTAAAGCACCAACTTTTTCGAAATCGCTTCAAAATGGAAATATGTGGGTAAAACATAATCTTATACAAATGCGAACGACAGGTCGCAAGCCCTGTGAATGCCTTGACTTCCATAATCCTCTTTTTATGTTCTGTAACTCTTGAAATATGTTAATTTACTGAGGCATTTCACGTATTTTCACAATCAAACCCCTGACACCAATACGAAGAACGGAAAAACAGATAAAGTTCTTGATTTGTTTTATTTTAACGAAATAAATCATGTTTATTTCTCAATTAAAACATCAAATAAATGTTTGTTTGTTGGTGTAATTTATACTGTTGACAGCAATGCGTAACTTTACTATTAGGTAAGGGTACGTCTACGGATATTGATAAAGTTGATAGACCCCGTCATGTCTATTAAAAAGATGGTGCAGGGGTAGTTCCCCACGCGTCGAACGGCTCCTGAAGCCGGACACTGCTTTTACCAGCGAAACAAGGAGTGATGATTGTTTACTTTACTGACGCCAGAGCGCGTCTGTTGAGTTCCTCGGGGAGGATATGTAGATCGCTGGGCCGTGTCTTCCCGACCAGAGCCCTTGGCAGTTCCAGACCACGTAAAATTTTGTTCTAATTAATTTATTCGAGTTGATAAATAACAACATGTTCTTTCTATGGCGCTAAATAATATTCATTGCTATTTGCAAGTAAGCGATTCATTACGTTTTGAAGCAGATCTTGGTATTTATAGTATATTATTTTATTCAGAAGTCTAACGGCCCCTAAGACCGGACCGTTTTATTATTTACAATTCGTTTATTCTCTTGTCAGATTATTTTATTTTTTACAGATTATATAACAGTATGGGATCACCAGCACCGACATGACCAAAGAAGGCTAAAGACAGCGTGAAATCGATAAAAGCCATAGAAAAAGTTTTGCGAAAGAAACTTTCCCTCCGGAGTGCACCTGAAATCTATAGTGTGCCTAAGAGTACTCTGTTTGATCACTCGATAAGATTTTTTGCGTTTCTGTTTTCTTCATCATTTGTCCTTATTTGATCACTATTTTTTTTTTATTTTTTTAGTTGATAGAACCTATTTTGTATCTTTTGAAATAAATAAAATATTGACTGTCTGAAACGAGGGGACAGTTTTTCAATTTATTACATCTAAACCTTACAATGAGGCCAAGTATATATTATTATTACTAGGCGAAGATTTTTTTAAAGCATTTGTGTCTATTAGATAAATTATAAAAAAATATTTTTTAATAATTAAATGTGTGTTGAGAACTCATTTGTTTAGTTATTTCCAAAAAACTTTAAGTGCCCGTTACTGAGCGACCCTTAACATCAAATTTGGTTAAAGAATATTAAAAACGATGCAACCGATGACTTCCACAAAATATACATTGTTAAAATTCTTTTTACATAAAAATGAATACCTTCTAAGGTATCGTCTTTCTAAGAATACGATATTCACAGAATACAGTAAACATCATAGTGGGATAGTGATGAGGATTTTTACTAAAGTATGTGTTTAAAATATCATGTTATTTTATTTAAATATATGTAAATGTTTGTAAGAAAACATAATTAGAGAAGAGAAAAGACAGTTCAGTAGGTAGGTATTATTATTTTATTTCGATGTCCATTATGTTTGTAAATGCTCGTTTTCTTTTCATTAAATATTTATAACTATTCTTTTATTGTAATATTAATACACTACGAATCGTATAAATCAGTGATTCCCAAAGTGGTCTATATCGACCCCCAGGGGTCTATGACAACCTGCAAGGGGTCTACGTCAACAAAAAAAAATGGGGGTCCATGAAATGAAAATGGGGGTCTACGATAGTGGATCTCAACATACACTGATAGTACTTCTGTACTTCTGGCTGCAAAAAAACATAACCGTTACTTATCCTGTATTATGGAATATAGCGAGCAAATTTTTAATTTCCTTTCCATCGTCATAACTAGTGGAAAGGGGGTTCAGCGCTATTTCCAATCTCCTAACGAAAAAAAGAAACAGACTGGACATCATTGGCCGAGGAGATTTAAGATTAAACCTGATAAAATTGACGCCAAATGTTGATAGTTTATTATTAAAGCATCAGGTTCATCCTTCCCACTAAAAACATTTACTTATTGCTTAGTTTATTTCATGTTTATTTTATTTTACCATTATTTTATATAACAGATACAACATTTTATTTTGAGTAGTTTTAATTTAAATTCAATTAATAAATGTATAAAACTTAACATTTGTTTTAACTTTAAGTTTTTAACACTAAACTTCACTACAGTTAGAAATTTATAAAAATTAATATCAGGTAAGTAGGGGGTCTACCAAAAACCGAAAAACATGGCAAGGGGTCGACGACACAAAAAAGTTTGGGAACCTCTGGTATAAATGGACAATGTCCGTTAATAAATAAATCACTATGAAAAAGTATTTTGTACGAACCTAAAGTTTTATCAAAAATATATTTATACTTAATTGTAACTTGTAATAATTTGATTCGTCGGGTAGGTACTGTGCGTTTATTAGCCACATATTCATCTTGCATAGTTGCAATGTTTCCGAACCTGCAAAAGGGGATCAGATTATTTAACAAAACGTGCCAGCTTTCTCTCTTTTTGGAAAACATTCGCTGGCAACGCGGTTAAAGACATTCAAGATGTGATTTTGCCCTTGTACAAAGCGTGCCTTAAGGCATAAGTCTATATTAATCTATTTTCTAATTGATCATCTGTTCCAAGATTATAATATTCTGATGTGAGGTTATAATCTTTTCGGTGCTTTGCAGCTAGTTTTTTACTTTGCCTTGTAAATAAACCCTAACAAAAGACTTGATTTCACCCCCTCGGGAGTCATTAAGATTAACAAATTACAACAGGGATGGAGATTATCCTAAAGAACGGAAAATGGAAGTCTAGGCATTTACAGGGCTATCCCTGTTGTAATTTGTTAATGTTAATGACTCCCGACGGGGTGAAATCCAGTCTTTTGTATACAAAAATTTGGACAAACTCAAATATTGTAAAAAAACAAAGTGTTTTATTTATTTTATTAAAATTGATCATTTTAGACATCTTCTATTGGAAAGTTACTTTAGTCATTCCATTATTTTTCTGCCTAATCCTAGGCAACTTCTCTTTTAGTGGGGTCTTATTTGCTTTTGATTGAGCTAGACGGTGAACACAAGGGCAGAAATCAGCTATTAGCGTTATTATATATTTTATTTGTACTTATCTTACCTTCCAGCCTTTTTAGACATTGTTTTATATTTATTTCATGTTCTCGCTTATAATCGCCTCTTAATGAGTTTCGATGAATATTTATATATTTATTTACTTATAATGTACCCCTTTTATGGAATTTTTAAGATATATATTTTTTTTGTTTAGTCCGCTAGAAGACACATTTTCGATTGTCTGGGACCAGTTTTGTATTTATGGGTTATGACTCGAAGAAAATATTTTAGATGATCGATTCTTGTCCATCTAGCAATCCATACAATGTAGGTGATCCTATGAGCATTTACATGCCTAAGGAAGGCTAGCACACCTCTGTGTTACAAACTTTAGGTATGAAAAACAGTTAGACTCAATGGATTGTCTATCGTCTGGTTTGGTCTCGATTCAGGTGCCAACCCAGAGACAACGAAATATCGCCGTATAAAAACACATTCTTTACAATAGTTTCTCCAGGAAGCGCGGAAGACGAACACCCCAACCACTACACTACGAGGAGAACTTACTTCTAATCGATTTCCTTTTCAGAATTTTTACCTGAGAGTAGGCATTGGGTCGAAAACAAAAAATACTATTCCAGAATTCTGATTCTGTTTCACAAACAGAACTTTATTATTCATTATTCGCCCGAACACAGTACAAATGAAAACATTTATT
Organism: Micrasema longulum; assembly: GCF_059751315.1. NCBI lineage: Eukaryota > Metazoa > Arthropoda > Insecta > Trichoptera > Brachycentridae > Micrasema > Micrasema longulum. The sequence continues at coordinate 223,073 of NW_028277458.1, read as the reverse complement.
AATTTACTTTTCATTATAGTATTTGTATTCTAAAATGTTATTTGTATCTTCTAAACAAAATTTTAACAGTAATAATTAAATTAAGGCACACACAATACATAATTATTAATCGAGCACACATTAAACTACACACAAAATAAATTTTAGTTATTTTTCATAAGCTCGTGGGTGGTAAATTATTGTAAAGGTGATTTATGGCAGTCTTCTGTCGTTGAATCGAATGTTGATTAATGGCCGCAAGTCCTCTAAATTTCTTCCCTGAAACATAACATATTTATCATAATTGGTCACCTATTTCAAAGTAAAAATGAAATCCTGCTTTATTCAGAGGAAGGTAAGTTAAAATTCGAATTTATTGACGTATTTTAGATTGTGAGATATTTTGTATTAATATTGATAATTAAATGTGTAGTATTAGGCTATTTCTCAAACTAATGATACAACGTGCATTCTCAAGAATCAACCATGATTTTTTTCGATTTAAACAATTTTTTTTATATTACTCTTAAGAGCTGATTTCAAAGTATTATTAATATTATTCCTCGCCCATATTATCAAAAAAATCATATATGTCTGCTACTTTTACCGTTCATATTATAATTGAAGCATTCTTGAATTTAAGAGGCATTTTCGAATTTAACGAACTCGAGACAACATTAGCAAAACGATATTGATTAATTTTACAAAAATATACAGTCAACAATTATCAAATTACATAATGAAGATAAGGTTTAAATACAGACCAGCGAAATTTCAAAATTGAAATCATGCATAATAAATTATAGTATATGTTTAATTGTGTGCGTGCGTATATGTAAAAGGGTGTGTTTGTATGATAGAAAGTGTGGATAATAATATCTTATAATAAACATTTTTTCCATCTGTTTTTTTAGGGTAAAAGCAAGAAAATAGCAACATCTGCACATTTGCAGCTTCCTGCTGATGTTGGATCACTAAAAGCATAAAAACATTTAGTTTTATTTTTATGTAATCAAATCCTTTATCCTTTTTTTGTCGTTTCATTAAAATTTTTCTGTATTTGATATTCTTAAACATTCATTAACTTTCTTATTCTTGTTTTTAAGAGCCAAAATTACTCGCAAACGAGTAGCTGCCTTAGTTCTTGTATGTTCAATAAACCATTTTTAGAAAATTGAGTTATGAGAGCCAATATTTTCAGTATCTTATTTCACGTCCATGTAGCTAAAAAAATATTCTTTTTTCCGTTGGTAAATAGTATTTTCAGCATTTTTTGAGTGCCAATCTCCACTTACCGATTTTGGTAATTTGATTTTAAAAACAAGTAAAATGCTTTTCGTAAAATTTGCAAATGCGTCTATTGAACATAATAAAAATTAAAAAAAACTTAATGCTGTTATGAAGTATCTTAAGTTTAACAAATATTAAAAACAATTATTTTATCATAAATTATTATTGGAAAGTGAGAAGAGTTAGTATTAATGCAATCATATTAAAATCACTTTAAGAGAGGTAGTTAATTTTAAAATCTGATAAAGCATAATTTGTTGATTATTTTCAATTATATACTCGTACATATAATAATGTCAATTGTACTACGTGAAAATAAATATATTAATTCTGATACCTACATGTATTTATACAATGATAAAATTAAAGTATTATCCCAGGAGTGAGGCTATAGCACCCGGAGGAAATGCAGCCACAATAACCTCTGTCTCGGGTACAATCTAAAAAGGTTATAATATGGTAGGTTATGGTCCAAATAAAGAAAATGGTTATAATATGGTAAAACTAGGTTATGGTCCAAATTAAGAAACTGTTATACTATGGTAAAACTGGTTATGGTCCAAATTAAGAAATTGTTATAATATGATAAAACTAGGTTATGGTCCAAATAAAGAAAATGGTTATAATATGGTAAAACTAGGTTATGGTCCAAATTAAGAAACTGTTATACTATGGTAAAACTGGTTATGGTCCAAATTAAGAAATTGTTATAATATGATAAAACTAGGTTATGGTCCAAATAAAGAAAATGGTTATAATATGGTAAAACTAGGTTATGGTCCAAATTAAGAAACTGTTATACTATGGTAAAACTGGTTATGGTCCAAATTAAGAAATTGTTATAATATGATAAAACTAGGTTATGGTCCAAATAAAGAAAATGGTTATAATATGGTAAAACTAGGTTATGGTCCAAATTAAGAAACTGTTATACTATGGTAAAACTGGTTATGGTCCAAATTAAGAAATTGTTACAATATGGTAAAACTAGGTTGTGGTCCAAATTAAGAAAATGAGTTTTAAAACATATCAAGTAATTTTCAAAATTCGTAATGTTAATTACTATTTATTCATGAATACTTTATCATATTTACGTACAACTCTAAATGGTTTACAAACAATATTTTGAGTTTGTCAAAGACAAGGGATGGATTCAACTCCCTGGGGAGCTGTAAACATTAGCATATTACAACAGAGATGAAGAACATTTTAGAGAAGGTAATATAGAAGTCTAGGCATCTACAGGGCTTATTATAGGTCATAAGCTCTGTAGATGCTTAGACTTCTATATTACCTTCTCAAAAACGTTCCTCATCCCTGTTGATGTTAATGATTCATTGTTTATTACTAGATATCCGTGTCCTTCAATCAACCAATAATTTTAATTGTGTTAGTCTGTAATGTTAGTGGTAATATAGTATTCGTTTCAATTTATTGATAAACTTTTCTATAAATTGGTCAGCTTTTCGTTACTTGCCTCTATCTACTACCACCAAATAAAAAGTGTTTCTAAGTTTCCCATAGAAATCACGTCATTGTTATAATTACAAAAGGCACCACAAAGAAAATAGAACATTAAATAATTTAAGTATTCATTTTATGTCAAATCGATAAAACAAATTTAATGTGACGACCGGTTTCAAACACCGCTATTCCTTTATCAAGGCTTCATCTAACACTAAATATGTTCAATCTCACCAAAGCTAAAACCAAATTGCAAGTTGGTACCACTGGATAATAGAGTCCCCGTACAGACAAAAACTATTCTATCATATCAACCACGAAGTTAGCTACAGTTACAGCAATACGACGGACTGTAGGTTCTCAGGTCGACAGTTGAAAGCGCTAACCGAAATCGTCCGTTACACGTTTGTTATTAAACTGACAATAATACCAAAAAATTGCAACGCTTTTGTTCTATGCAACAAAGCTAAAGGGGGGCGAATTGTCACTCTGAGTGCACAAAGTTATTTTAAAAAAATAATTAAATATGGTCATAATACAATTGTTATTATTAATTATACAAGTGGCGCAAAAGTTGTCACCTGATGTTCTTTGGCTGTAATTTTTTTTTATCAGTTCAAAAAATTGGTTTTTGAATTGTGTTTACTTGATGTCTTAATTTGTTTCTTCCATTAATTCGAGAAAACGATATCAGCCAAGTGGCCACCGCCAGAATTGATGACCACGAAGGCCCGATGTATCTCATTTTCCATCACTCTTTCCAGAACTTTCGACGATAGGTTCTCGCACTCTTGATGGATGTTCTTTTTGAGAGCTTCAACAGTCTGAGGTTTATTGCCATAGACTCGTGACTTCAAGAAACTACACAAAAAGAAGACTGGAACGGTTAAATCGGGCTATCTTGCCGGCCAGTGTAAATCATCAAAATGAGAAATTAGGCTACCCGGAATGCAGCCCTTAGAATATTGGTTGTGGCTCGGGCAGTATGCGCTGTTACTCCATCTTGTTTAAACCACATGTTTTTTAATCCAATTGACGAATCTAAAAGTCGTTTAGCATGGCTCTGTAGCACTCGCTGACCACAATAGTCGTTTAGCCCGCGGCAATATTTCAAAAAATAAGCCTGATGACGCCTCCAGCGTAGACACCACATCATGCAGTAACTTTGAGCAAGCGTAATGACTCTTCGTGGGTTATACGCGGATTTTCAGCGCTCCAAAAGTGATACTTTTGCTTATTCATATATCCACAGAGATAGAAATAGGCCGCGTCGCTCACGATGATTTTTGAATAAAAGTTGTCTTCATCGTGCTCGAGATTTTGGATGGCTTTCGCAAAGGTTACACGCGCTTGGTGGTCAACGGCTAGCAGTCATTGCACTATTTTTACTTTGTAAGGAAACATCTCTAAGTCTTTTATCAAAATTCTCTGTAAACACCGCCGATTGGTGCCTAATTATTCGAGGCCCGAAAGGCCGATTAACTGAGGCCCGTAGTGTCATAAAACGATGCCCGGAGGTCCGATTGCATGATGCCCAAAGGGCCGAATTACCTAGTATATGTAACTGTCGGCAATAGCCAACTGTTACACATGTTTTTTATAATTGTATAATTAGCATTACATACATAGGTACGTTGACTAGTGGATACGTGAGAGCTTAATAATTGAGGTTAAATATTAACAATTATGATATAATAGTCATGCATATATCGTAATAATTATTATTGATGAGTACTTACATCAATACAACTATTAATATGCTAGAGTTATGCGTACAAGAACAAGTAATACACCAACGTTATTCGTTATTATTGAAATGTGATGTTGTTTATATTTGCGTTTCTCAACCTTTTTAAGCCTGCGGACCGGGGAAAATAGGAAAAAAAAATTGCGGACCGGTAACGCGGGTATAAAAGTTTTTTTTTGTTTGAAATTTATTTAATAACCCTTACGGATTATAACATTCATTTTACAAAAATAATAAATCATTTTTTATTCAGACTCTGTTGTTGATAAAAATATTTTTTTTATGAGTCTTTTGTTCAGTTTTGTCTGAAATTCTACAAAGTTTATTGTATAACTTCAGTCCCTGATTTATTAGTCTCGATTGTTCTTGTCTTGTTTTTGAATGTTGTATGTGATATTGTTCTGATATTCTATGTCCATGTTAATTTAATTACATTTTTTAAAAAGTTTTAGTTCTTTGTCTACAATGATATCACTGGCTAACTTATTGATACATTTTGAAGATTTTAGTTGATAAAGTTCATTAACATTTAATTGTTTTGTTTTTTTAAAGAGTTCTTCAGTTGGTGTTGGTCATAAACTAGCTTTAATATTTTATTTTGCTGTCGTTGTAGTCTATTTATGTCATTTTGGTTTCCCGTTCTACATAATTGTAACATATAACATATTTTAGATTTGACGTAGGCTTCGCCCGTAAGATTTTTTCCGGTTTTGAAACAAAGTTTTTGATTTTTGAAAAAGGACTCGATAACGTTTCTGTTTTGCTAATTAAATTATTGATTAATTGATTTGGTTTTCATTTTGTCGAACACCATATTTAAACGAATAATACATTCGTTTGGAAACGCCCTAACAAGGCGAAACAATTGTCATGACATTTTTGTTTTTATATTTGTAAAAATAAAATAAAGTTTTTAGTAGACTCAATCAGTGCTTGTTTTTTTTTATATTATAAGTTTCAATTACTTATGTGAATTGTCCACTTCAATTAAATTATTTATGCAGTATTTTAAATTTAGAAATAACAAGTGACGCTTTTTTAAGAGCAGGAATTGAAAAATGCGCGACGAGTATTTCTGCGGACCGGCAGGAAATCTCAACAGACCGGTACCTGTCCGCGGACCGCCGTTTAGGAAACGCTGGTTTGTATGATAGACATAATATATAAACAGTATTATGAATTTTATAATATTGAAGTAAAAAAAATCTGTAATTCGCTACTAAGAAAGCATTCTGGTTTTACCGACCTAATATACTGAAAACGATCAAATGAAATGTAATTTAAAACCGATTTGATTTGCAGTAACTAGATGATTTCGGTAACGTCTAAATGGAATATGCAAGTCTAGTCGGGATTACGACGTGTGTAACTATTTTTCGCGTTAATCGAATCATTGAACAGTAGGGTCTCGAATAGGAAGTGAATGCAGAAATTAATGTCATTAGTATTACATTGTAATGGTCAGCGCGTTTGCCTACCATGCAAGATCTCTCGGATTCGATTCCCGCCAAAGTTGATACGAAATATTTATCAAAAAGTGCGTTTTTACACTAGAATATTTCATAGTCTCCGGACTGATATCTGAAGCATAAGACTGGCCATCTTACCTTTATGTAAAAAAAGTATCAATATCTCTGCAATAGATGAACCATTGCAATGCCCTATGCACCATTAGGTGCTGTGGTAAATAATCCCTTTTCTTGCAGTGATGTTACATCGTGTTGCCACAAGAAAAAGACGGAATATTCTTAAGCTCTTACATTTAAAAAAAAAAACACTGAAATATAGAGTTTTATAATTCCTTTTCCATAATTTATAAAAATTAACATATAGTTTAGCTTTACAGAGCTATAACAGTATCAAAAACAATCATAAATTCAACGCTTATGATTTACGCGTGCGTCCCCCATCACTTTCAATAACCGACTGAATTTGTTTCACACAACACCGGCTACAGCGGCTAGATAACAGGGTATCTGCCTTCCTTGTTATGTGTTCTATCTTCGTGCTCTCTCTAATACCGATGTATTGCAGTATTTGCGGACATCATTCTTCGGGTAGCAAGGTTAAATATTTTTTGTATTAAAATTCAGTATGGTTATACAAATATTACTTTCCAAATTCGGTCTAAAAATGACAATTTAGAGATCATAAAAAAATCAACTTTATAATTTAAAAAAATAAGAGAGAAATATCAAGTATTTTACCGTATGTTGACTAGTATGACATCGCAGCCACACAAGAGTTAATATAAAATAAATTAATATTATATAAGTTTATGTTGTTTTACCACATCAGGTTGAGGTTGGGGTAAATGCGCACCCTGGGGCTGGAAGCCATTCTCGTCAGCGATATAAGTCACAGAATACGTCACCCCGTCCGGGCCGATATAGCTAAAGGATCCCCTGACTATGAGGGACTCTTTCTCCGGATCTCCAGCATTCACGACTTCCGACTGCTCTTGTCTCTTTGTTCCATCAGAAGTCTGAAATCTAAAAATAATCACTTTACCATCACAGGATCGGGACTAAGTTCTGCTGTTTGTATTTTTGTATTAATTTATCCCGACACATCAACATCCTCGGAGTAATGATTCGCTAAGCAGGAGGCGTATTCCAACAAATCATAGATGTACCCTCAGAGTAATAATTAGCTAAGCGGGTGGCGTATAATTTTTAATATTTGGTTGATTTATATAGCGCCATTTTTGTGAAAATTCATCTCAAAAGCGCTTTATGCTTAACTTACATTCTAACAAAAGTAAAGTGACATATTATGTTTTCTGATTTAAAATTGAGGGTATGATAATCTTAAGAAGAGAGATTTTAGTTGGGATCTGAACTGACTAGGACTGTCGATGATTCGAAAGTTTGAAGGCAATTGGTTCCAGGAGTGCTATTCTGAACCACTCTCGTGGCACGAGAAAACAGTTTTTCTCGTGTATTTTGTATGTAAATACACGAGATAATACGGCCACGAGAGCGTTTGGAATACCAGCCCAGGCAAAGGGGCCGGCAACGGCAAAAGCACGATCTCCAAATCTAGTGTTTGGGGAGCGCCGGATTTCGACGAGTTCTCCTCTTCCTGAATCAAATGCTGACCTAAGAATAGAATTTCTTCGACATGTATTTTCCCTAATACAAAGGTACGATAGGTATCTTGGAGCCTATTGATTCTTATTTTATATCCTAGAGAGGCTATTTATTCTTCTTTTTGTGGGTTTCGGGGATTAGCGCTAAATAAACTAGGTTCTGACGTCACTGCGACTTATTATTTATTTAGACTTAAATTTATTATGACGGGAAGATGCTATGTAAGTAATGTTTAATATTTCTCCCTTTTTGTTGCTCTGAAGCATTTTAACTTTTTTTTTACCCATCAATGAGTGAAGAGATTCGAATATATAGCAATCGTAATAAATGATGCTGTGAGTTGGTATTATCAAATAAAACCATCAACACCGGCATTAAGGTTATTGTGGGTGGTGTCAGATGTCAGACTATTGCAGTAGATCATCGGATGATCATCACACACCGTGATATTTACCTAGTGTTAGGTATCCGGACATCTTCACCGACAGGCGTGCATTGCGCAAGCGTAACCATTCTCGGAACGTTTAGTAAGAGATTCTGTTGTAATGTTAAACTTTATAATAAAGATGCAGATTTCTTAAAAAGCCGTTGCGTTACATCTTTAAAATTATTACATAAACAATAATAATGTATCTTTGCATATTGCGTAAGGCTGTGAAGGTCATTTACGTAAAATGGCTGTTGACCTTTTAACGGTCTGTCAGATAGGGCATAGGTGAAACATTCGAGCGTACGATGGTCCACTGGTCTACTGTCTGCCGCGTATGGATTATTTACAATTACAATGTAAATACTTTCTCACTCGTTTTTTTCACTAATAATAATTCTTTTTATTGGTCTTATGCGATTCGCGCACCGCTAGTGTAGATACTTCGAAATGGCATACTGGCCATATCGCAAATCGCAGCGAAGATTATCCATACGACGACGAAAGTTTAACATAATTAAAATCAACATAATACAAAGAACATTTTAAGAGAAGAAAATTTAGAAGTCTAGGCATCCACAGGGCTTATGACCTGTCATTGACTGGTTTAAGTGGTCACTTAACACACTGTGTAACATTCACCATTCTGCCTATATGTGAACATCTATATTCCTTCGATTCTTCCATCTTGTTGACGTTTGTGAAGTTTAAAATATATCTGATTATTTAATTATTTATTGACAATTCTTGATGGAATTCCATTGTTATTATGTAATTGCTTATTTTAACAAATAAGTTACTGATTAAAAATACTTGGTATTTGTTTGACCAATTAGCGCTTTCACCCTTTAATGGGCATCTTCAGACTGGAGTCCGGTCTGGAGTAGTCTTGAATTAACTTCCCTGTCAAAAAAGTATTTTGCCAACTTAACCTGTTAAAATGTATATTTCCCACTCCGTTGTATTTCGCCAGGTGTTCTTTTTCCACCTTTAAATAATAAATGCTTAATCCCAATTGTGGTTCAATAACTCCCAAACATAAACTGTTTAGCAAACTAGTTGTAAATATTTATGTTTTCTGTCCCCTGTTAAGATTCGTTTGAAAATGCCCTAACAAGGCGAAACAATTGTCATGAATTTTTTGTTTTATTTTTTTTATATTTGTAAAAATAAAATTAAGTGTTCAGTAGACTCAAATCAGTGTTTGCTTTCTAATATTAAAAGTTTAAATATGGAGTTCTACAAAACAAACACCAAATCAATTAATATATTTATTTGATCTTCTTATCTCCAAAATATGTTAGAAATAGTATAAAAGCTGTAAACGTTGTAAACAATTTACCAGTCTTGAAGATGCCTACTTAGGTGAAAGCGCTCGTTAGTCAAAATAATAAAAAGTAAAACTAAACCAAGAAGTTTTATTGATAACTTTTTTTATAATTTTATCAAAATCATTAGTCTTCAATTTGCGAAAAAATGCAATCTCTTCCCTATCGATGCGCGATGTGCAGCAGCCAATTATTTTGTGTAGTTATTCGACTTTTTGTACATAATGTAAATTTTACATTGGCGAGCTTATTGCCAAATGGCAATTTCTTCCGACCAACCAATAAAATAAAAATTTTATTTTTATAATTTAAGTTACAAAACATATTCAATAGAAAATATTTTTAAAAATGCCAAAGATATACAAAAATATAAATAACTGTACTTGTATAAAAATTACCTTAAAACATTACTATTACTTAATGGGAAAAAGGAATAAAAAAGAAAGGAGAAGAAATTAAGGAAGAGAGGAGAGATGTTTCTTCAGACATGATTGAAACAGAGATACTGTAGTAACATCATTAATAGTGGATAGTGGATAGTGGATGGGAGATGATTCCACAGTCGAGCCAGATGGAGACTTTATGATTTAGAGGAGAAAGAGGAATTGTGAATGTGAATTTTCTGTGTATCTACCGCAAACAAATAGGCTCGAGTGTATTTGGAGTGTTAAATATATCTAGACTATTCTCGATGACAAGGTTACAATAAATATCGATGGTTAATACTTACGCAAAGTTATATCTTCCGTATCCGTCACTGTCGCTTTCGTAGTTGAGTACGTATGGCTGTTCTTCCACGGGACCTCCCAGGGTAGCAGATGTAACCAGCAGGACGAACCCAACGAGGACCTGAAACATGCGAGATTTAACCGGTTTAGTAAGAAACGAGTCGAGTGAGTACTTCTGCTAATTCAAGGACCTTTGTTAAACGAAGTCATGACTACTTTACCACTGATCACGGACAGCGAGTGTCATTCTGACTCTAATAAAATATCACCATCATTATTATCGATAGTATTAAAGTAGGAATTACAAACGTTACGTTTTTACGAGAAAAAAAATATATGGAAGGAAGTTAAAAAAATACACCACAACACCCAGACCAGCTGAGTAAAAAAGAATTCTTGAATTTTTTTCTTGCAACTGGCAGGAATGGAACCCACGCCGCCAGTTTCACAGTCGGCCGTCTAACCAGCTGCGCCAGGGGGCCTGTCTTTTATTTGTCTTTACACTGGAACTTCTTTTTTACAAAAAAACATCTTGAAAAGAAGGGTACTAAAAAAATAACAAGACTGGATGGGTTTCCTTGAATTAAAATCAATTTAATTGTGTACTATTTATTATTTATTTAACATAAATTTACAACATTAAATCAGGATAAAAAATCAATATTGTATTTAGAAGTTGCCCTTGACCATTTTCTAGAAATAATATCTTCAAAATCGTAACTCTCAGCTAAAAATATTTTATGAACAAATTAAAGTAATATTTTTTTTTAACAAAAACAAGTTAGCTCTATTTTTTCTTATCTATGCAATCAGTATGTGTCTTACGTCAAAAAACACTATGGTAATAATTGCGCTGTTGTCTTTGATGGCTATAACAACACCTCCAATACCATTAAACAAGCTGAATAAATGCAAAGAAAAAGCATTAAAATATCAGTTAACTTTAATTTTGACAAAATCATGGGGGAGACCGTTCAGAAAGGACAATTTCTTACAAACGAAATAAAGTAAATTCGTATGCTGTGTCAGAAAATGGCAACCTTAGGCATTAAAACAGAAATATCTGATGGAGATGCCGACACCATTATTGTGCAATGTGGTATCAACAAATTATAAAATAACTCTTAACACAGGAGAAGATATTGATTTGCTCGTCTTAATGACTGATTTAGCTCCACAACAAAAAAAGGTTTTCGCCAAACCCCCTGGTTTGACGAAAATTTAGGGGGAAAATTGACAAAAAATATACTCATCCTCGGAGCTACAGAAACTTGAAAATATTTCACAAAGTATTCATTGTATACATGCTTTTAGTGGGTGCGACACCATCTCATCTTTATTTAGAAAAAGTGAAGCGCAGATTGTTAAGCTTTCTGAGAAAAATAAACGTTTTAGAGCCATTGCCGATGTATTTTACAAAGCCTCATCAACGCCAGAGGAGGTGTCACAAGCCGGTGAGCACATGTTTTTGGCATTTTATCAAGCTCATGAAGATGACGTGAACAAACGAAGATACGTCGCATTCTTGAAGTCTGTTAACAAGATGAAACCTGATCTTCCGTCACTGCCACCAACGAAAGGTTTTACTCAGCAGCACGCTTTTAGAGTATTTTTGCAAGTGGTTGAAGAACCATCTGGCATCTGAAAAGTGGGGGTGGATACAAGGCTACGATGAACGACTGGAGACCCTATCGACAAAAGACTGTGCCGCACCCGACTTTATCTTGAACACCATTTTTTGTCTCTTTGCGTCTGGTTGTCGAATGTCGAAAGGCCGGGATACAATGCACTTTAGTCTGCGGCAACTGTGAGGGAACCAGTACAAATGGAATTCAGCCAGAAGACATGGAAGTTTGCAAACGAAGACGAAGAAGTTGGAAGACGTTGCAGGCGGTATACCATTACAATATTTTTTTTATTTGTCGATTGTCTATCCAAACTAAGCATTTTTCTTATTTTTTAAACTATACCCGTATTCTATTATTATCGCCACGATTTTTCAAAGTTTTTTTAATTACTCCGCGCGTGACGTCACTAATTCTCTTCGGTGAGTTGCCCCGATTCGCGGGTTGGCTTCTCATCCACAATCACCATCAAATATGATTTGTGATTAAATCTGCTAAACAACTTATAATTTATTGATATAATTGCTCATTAAATTTACGAGGCTGCAAGCTCTAAATAGATAACACCAATAAATCGTTACCACCATGCACACATGTATTAAAATGAGGCGTGTTAATTGATTATTTAGGGGAAGGTTCGTACCTTGGGCCGTTTTTTTTTCAAGTCTCTTTAAATGATTAATTGACAAAGAACGTTTATTTTTTTATCGAACAGCAAATTGTTTGAAGATATTATGTGTTTATCGTGCATAGTTTACATACGAATGACAATTTACGAAACCTCTTCTTTTGACCCAAAGTACGGTACGGTCCTATACCTTGGACTATATGGTATCGTACCTTGGTAATATAAAATAATCGTTCAGTAAATTGACATATTTATGTTTTTATAATGTTTTGTATTTCTATAGTTAAAAATAAGAGGCATTTCACAAAGTGAAAAAGAAAACATTGATAGAATAACATGTATTTTATGAATGTGTGGCATTCAAATATAGCTAATATAATAAAAAATACATAAAACAACATACAAACCATTGCGCCGTTTCCTCATAAGGGGAGGCAGATAGGATAGAACGCCACATCACTATATTTACGTACAGATCTCGCTTCCTCTACTTTCATACATCTCGTGCACGCGCGCCAATTATTCCGACTTTTGATATGTATATCTTTAGTTATTTGTTGGATTTGGTCATGCCATGTCTTTTTCGATCTTCTTCTATTTTTGCATCCATCAGCATTCGCATTGTAAATATTTTTAGCCGTTGTGTTGCTGTCCGTTCGGTCTGCATGTTCCAAGGTACGGTACTGTGAGATGACCCAAGGTACGGTACACACGGTAAGGCAATTAAATTGGCAGTCACGTTTTTGGGGCTATATTATTCTTGGATAATAAGATGTTTAATTAAAAAAACATAAGGAGGCATAATATTTCGTAGAAATAAAGGAAAATGTCTCAAAAATGTATGTGATTAAAAATGCTTGTATTTATTTTCAAAAATAAAGAAATAAAGTTTTGCTTCGGTCATTTTCATGTTCAATTTATTATCATCAAATAATTAAAACAAATTTTAGTTCAATAATTTGTCTTTATTGAGATCCTAGATACCTAAGTTTATTCTTAATTTAAAATGGCGTAATCTGCCGGTCTAAAAGTAATTATATTTTAATTAGGTACATAAAACTTTTAAGTATATTTTCAACAGAAATACCTTTAAAATATTGTTTTTATCTAATTTATATTTTTTTATTTTTCCGTTGGTTATCCGGAAACTGGAAAACTATCACAAAACTCTAGCATCGGTTGATTTAGAAAAAACTTGTGACGTCATTTAAAGTGGTTCATTTTTATTAATTTGTTCATACTGTTAAAACACTACGACGAAGCTTTAATTTTTACGGCGTGTAAGAAAACATTTTTAATATTTCCCTTAGCACTGAACCTCGTCATCCCCTATGCACCATTAGATGCGTAAAAGGTCATCGTCGTCATCATTTCTCTTTCCGAATCCAGTGATACACAGTTCGCTGCATTGAAACACCAAAGTGGAGCGTATTATTAAATGAGTAAATAAAATGACCAACCATAGAACCAAATAAATAAAACAGTCATTATCATCATCGTTTCCCTATCTGCACCTAGAAGTCTATAATTGCCTGCAATGCCCTGGCATTTAGATCATTTTTGCAAGACAAAAGTAAGGTGATCAGTCTTACGCCTTAGGTGCCAGTCCGGGGATAGTGAAATGAGGTCCTAAACCATCTTTAATATATTGATTGATTTGGTGTTGATTTTGTAGAACTCCATATTTTAACTTATAATATAAGAAATCAAACACTGATTAGAGTCTACTGAACTCTTTATTTTATTTTTACAAATATAAAATACCAAAATTTCGTGACAATTGTTTCACCTTGTAAGGGCATTTTCAAACGAATGTGAAGACTAGATGGATTGAATGTCCTTTTTCATTTTTCACGTTGACCCAACCAGTTACCATTACGAGGCGGACTTGTCTCATTTCGATTTCTCTCTTCGGGATTTTTACCCGGGAGTAGCGATCGAGGCTGAAACGCTCGACCAGGGCTCTTGTTCTGTTTCACACGCATAACTGCAGATAATCTTTATCCACCTGGACACGGAGAAGTGTCTAAAAGGAGATAATAGTTACCGCGTGCACTATTCAACTAAAATGGTTGCTTATACCTACGTACATAAGTTGAAGAACATGTTTTGAGGGACATTTGCACAATTTTAAAAAGTGAGTTAGCAGGTACTTGAAATTACTTAATGTACACAGCGTATTTATTATTTACAATGCAACATTCGCGCAATAATATTTGACGGATAATTACAACATTGAAACATGCGCACCTTTAATTATGACACACCACGCTCAATGGATTAAAACTTGACCTAGGAGTTTACATATATATAAACCTACCAGTAACATCTTGATCGGCAGACGGAGCCGTAGCTTGCACTAGAACACTTTCGTCTGTGGCTTCTCCGATCGATAACTATCACTCGAGTGCACTTGCTCTTGTAGAGTCGCCAATTCTTATAGCCGGTTTGATAATCACAATCACTCTTCTCGTTTCAGCTAGAACTGTCCGACATACGACCGCAAGACTTATCTAGTCGCATCTGCATCCTCACATCCATTGCAAAATAACCACTTATCATAAGGTTAAACGTGAATATCCATATTTTCAATCAAACAGTGGGCGTTCTTATATTTATACAAAAATCATCAGCGTTATGATAAACTTTTATTTATCTCAGAGTGTCGATTTAATTTATTTTGAAAAAAAAAAATTATTGATACAAATACATAAATATTGAAAAAAAATACAATAATAACGTACCCCATACTCTATGTGACCAAGGGCCCTGTATTGAGTTAGGAGACAACATAATGGAAAGTGGAAGCACGTACATAATTAAATAATAGCAAAAATAAAAATTAAATATTATTATATAAACATACATATATTTCAGAGGACATCTGGACAGCACGCTTAATAGTATATAAATCTATGTAATATCTCGCAGCATTCTCCTGCAATGGTCTCTTCCCTGAGACAAAATCCAGACTTGTACACTTCTTCCAAAAATGGCTTTCGTTTTTGAGAACTAAATATGTTCATCCATGACCATTGAACACTCTTGGAGCCACAAAAGACAAATGCCTCTGAGCAAACGTCGTGCGTGTTTTTTTAATTAAATAGTTCAAATTACAGGAAAACCTCGTACGAGCATTCTGCTGGGATCTCCTCTTGTAACTGCATGACCAGAAATGTGTCAATGACTCTTTAAAAAAAATTGTCTAATGTCCAGTACCTTCATAAATTGGAACAATTTCTTTAGCGGGAAAGTGGGGGGACAAAGCAGCATCACTCTTAGTATGAATTTTTTACGTTTATTAGGGGGTTCATGATAGACGCAAATGAAGTAAAAGACGCATTCCAAAATATTTATCTATCAATTTTTAACAATATTTTGAATTTGTCCAAATATTTGTAAGGACTGGATTCAACTCCCTAGGAGGTGTAAATATAAAACAGATATAAAGAACATTTTAGAGAAGGTAGTCCAGGCATCTAATTATTTATTTTATTTATTTGACACTTTATATACATATACAATATATATACATATAAAGGCGGGCATATTGCCTTAAGGTAATTTCTTCCTACCTACCCAAACCGTTTAGTTTGAGAAAATTATAAATACACGGACATGTTGAATCTTACAATTTTATACAAAAATTAAAAGCAAAGATTAACAAAAATAAATGTATAAAAAAATGAATTAACACTATAATATAAAGAGAGGAGAGGGGATGGGAAGGAAAGAAGAAGGATAAAGGAACAATTTGAATATTTAGATAGTGACATTTCAATCTTGACTTAAAAGTAAATAAAGAAGAGGCGTCTCTAACATTAGTGGGTAGATTATTCCACAATCGAGCGGCTACTACTGTGAAAGAGGAGGCAAGAAAATTGGAGCGGTGACAAGGTATTTAAAGGGTTCTCTCGTTACTAGAACGAAGAGATAGTCCGTGTTGTGAAAGAGGTTGGATCAGCTCTTTCAGATAAACAGGCGAAGTGGGATTATCGAAAATATTGTGAAGAAGTGATATAATGTGAATGTTTATTCTATGCCTGATACTGAGTCAGTGTAGTTGCGTGCGATACTCGGTTACTCACTCGCTTATGACCTATCATTGGCTGGTTTAAGTTGCCACTTTACATACTGTGTAACATTCAAAACTTCATAAACATCAACAGATGAGTGGCCACTTAAACCAGCCAACGACAGGTCGTAAGCTCTGTAGATGCTTGGACTTCTATATTACCTTGTCTTAAATGTTCTTCATCTCTGTTGTAATATGTAAATGTCAATTTTAAGAAAAAAATATGTTTTGAACGATAAGACGCATCGCACCATAAGACGCGGCCCAATTTTTGATTGAATTTTCAGAATAAAAAAGGCGTCTTATGGTCCGAAAAATACGGTAATCAAATATATGTGTCGATATTTTTAGGAGTGGCCTTATCAATAAAATCAATGAACCCATGTTTTCTGTAATTAAGTACTAAAAAACAAAATGAAAATACCCCTCCCCACACCCTTAAATTTCATAGCATTTTTTAAAAATATTTTTTGTTTTACAGAAATATTTGCGTTCTTATGGATTTACCAAAATATTTCATTTTGAGGGCCATTTTCAACGAGTTGTAAGTAACTAACTGTTGACCCATCAGATTCGGTAAAAATCCTGAATAAGAAAATCAAGTGGAAATAAGTAGTGGAAGTATTTTTTTTTTATAATAAAAAATAAATATTAGGGTTTTTATAATTTACCCTAATATTTAAATTTTGGTGGCCATTTTCCACGAGTTGTAAATAACTCACTATTAGAAATTGAAAATTAAGTTGGGATAGAGTGGGGTTTGAACTTCGAACCTCCAGCCCGTGAGTCCATAACACTAGTCACGTGACCACAAGCAGATTCTTAATTACTAAATGTTTTTTTACGTTTGCCTAGTAAAAGTACGTGTTTTTTTTATGGTCAAATCAGTAAAAAAAAAATTGTTGTAAAAATATGACATAAAATTATCTTATATTTGTTTATATTATTCACGGTCTAGCAACATTGGGGAGCCACTTCACGCATGCGCGCAGGCGGGATTTCAGGTAGAGGGGGGACTTTTGGACACAGTACGATGTATATGAACTTGGTTCTACGCACCTTCTGGTACATTATAATTCTATGTGTAAAACATAACATAAAATTAAGCAAAGTCATCGTAAATATAATTTATTATTCATAAAAATTATCTTATGCGTTATGATAATATATTGATCGCGGTTTGGCAACATTACGTGGCCACTTCACGCATTCGCGCAGGTGGGATGTCGTACAGGGGTGGGGAATTTGGCGATTTTCGCACCTTCTGGTATATTATTCTCCGGTTAAAATATTACATCGTTCATAAATAATATTATTTCACATAGTATACGATCATTTTCTAATAAAACAAGTTGCCCAAGAAGTGTGAAATGGTTGACTTTTTATTTCGACAGTTGTGAAACAAATATAATGTGTATAAGAAAATGTTATACTAAATAATATAATATTATGTATCTCTGTATCTGCATGAATGTGTTGCAAATACGAGTTAATTTATATATTTACAATATATAAATCGTAATGTTAGAATTTAGGTTTTTATGGCGTAGGATGATTTTATTTGCAGCTGATAGAGTTCCGATGTTTTATTTATTTTTGGTCATCATCATCATCTCCATTTCCACACCCGGTGGTGCATAGGGCATGGCGTTCGTAAACCAAATGCAGCGTAGTTCGATCATCTGTTACTTGAATAATGATGATCGTGATTGTTTACTAGGTAAGGTACTAAAAATAATCGTACCCAGGACCTCAAACATGGTAGGCGAACACGTCAACCGTTGCACAACGATAAAGACTTATCTCCACTCGATTTTCTTATTCGGGATTTTTATCTGAAGTTCGATTTCTGGCAAGGTGGACATGAAATTTAGCTGCAAAGTTTCATTGTTTTTATAAAAGTCCCGAATTTCTAACCCACGTTTAAATTCAAATTGCGAGCAAGTTCCAACTATTTTTTATTTTGATTCCTTGACAAAACGCCGCGTTGTTTTTTGTATGAAATTTCTCTATAAAAAAATCAACTATATAGTAGATAGTAACCTCCTCAAAAATACAAATAAATGCGGGATTGAGAATACTCAGACATCGGGACATATTTAAACTGGCTTTGTTTTCAATTAATGTTACATACCACACACCTACGGCTCGCATGTGTCGGGAATATACATATTGCCGAAATATTTTTTTTTTCCTAACTTTTGCAAATACATAATCTCTTAGGAATAAATATTTATATTGTATACCATATAAGAAATATACATGAAATTCATTTTCAATTTTTCTTTTCACCGCAATAGACCGGAGGCCCAATTACAGCGGTGAATTACATTACAGAACACCCAGGCTTGAGAATTTTTTTATTTTTTATTATTGCGTTCTCACCGGAAAATCGAACCCGGAACCTTCCGTGTCAAGCGTCTTGACCACTACACCACAGAGGCTATAAACTTATAAAACGATGAATTTACTGATATAATTAGCAGCCGGAAAGTTCAGTTATATAGATACAAATAAACTGTTTTTTTTAGTACAAGAAAGAAAAAATATCATTAAAATATGTGCACATAAGCTAGTTCACATATACGGTTTTTCAGGGCCAGACCGCGAAAACTTCAGAGGAACATTCCTTCCAGAGGAGTTTTAAGTTTTTTGTACAGGAGAACTTTATCACGTCTTTGTATGTAAATATCTGCTGGTACAATTCTCTTAACTATAGAGTACTGTGGACTGTAGACCCTGGATCATTTTAATATTAGTTTTAGTTGAATTTTCCCACGACTGCCATATCTTATTATTGATGTCCTCACAAAAGTCCGTAATCGATTACAAAGTTTGAATATTTGACAATCCCATTTAGTAGCTTATTACTCAATTGTACAATCTTTGTTACAATATAGTATTGTAGGGTGGGGTGGTTCATACGCCAATATATTAAACCCCCTTAAAATAGTACAAAGATTCATTATTAAAGTAATTCTAAAGAAACCCTCCACATTTAATACAGAAAGTTTACATAAAATATTGTAGGTTCATACAGTAGACACTTTTAAAAAATAAATTATATTATACAAATTTATAAAAAAGAAAAAATATAAGAATTTGAGATGAATAAGTCACCCAGATACCAACATTATATTAAAATTCGTAAATTCCACACAAGTCATGGTCAAAGAAGCTTTGCCTTCAAAGGTTTAAAAATTATAATAATCTTCCCAATGAACTAAAAACTATTAAAAATAATATATCAATGAATAAATTTAAAGTAAATCTAAAGAAATTTTTTGAACACGTGTAAAAACTACATTAAATTTTAATTAGTGTGAATGTATTATTGTTATATGTTTTTTCTTTATATATATCCTATGTTTTTTTCTCTCATGTACTCGTATATAAAATTATATAAACTCTTATAAATAAACAACTACAACAGTGTAAGTCACTCTCCAAGCACAAGAGTCAGTCTCTTTTTTTGGAGAGTTACAGTGATAACATTTACTAGATGTGTAAAAGTAGATATGTATAGAATTTTAAGAAACATGTACCTTTTATAAATTTATTAATTAAAAAAATAAATTAAAAAATTTATGATCTATAAAAACCTCCACAAATGTTATAAGTTTGCAATTACGCGGGTTAGAGATTAGGCTGAAGACCATAGTCATGAGCCCACTTTAACAATTTATCAAAATCATCTTGCTGTAAATCTCGATAATCTAAAGGATTTTATAGAAATGACTGGTGCGGTGTTATCCCCAATTATGAATCTCCTTACTTCATTGAAAACATTACAAACATTGACGCATTAATCAAATACAGTTTTGGACCCATAATAGATCCTCGAGGCACCCCTGATAAACATTCCCTCGCTGAACTTAACGTATTTATTTTTACACTCATTTCCTCTCTCTTAAATAATTTGAAAAAAAGTTAATAAATTTCCCTTAATACCAATTGACTAATATACATATTCATTTTGAACGACAAAAGTTTCAAAAGCTTTTAAAAAATCGACAAAAAATACAGTGACAAGATGAAAAATATTTCATTTGTTATTTATGTAATATACGAAATCCTGCAGCAAGTCATCGCAACTCCTTTTTTGAAAATCCGAATTGATAAGGATCTATGATGTTGAATTTTTAAAAATAAAAGCCCACGTTTTTTCTCAAAAAATTTCAATGGCAGGTTAAAGTGAAATTGGTCTATAATGGATTACAATTAATATGAAAAATTTTGTCCTTTGTCGTATTCTACCGTCATTAGATAGGTACATAATCCCATAGAATAGGGAAATATAACTAAATATGTTCCTTGCCATTGAAATTTGTTTGGAACATTATTACAAATCTTGACGTCACAATAACTAAGGCCAAGCACGTCGCGTTTTTCTACGAACGTATTTTTATTGAATTTATTTTTTTATATTTATGAATTAAAACATTTCTCCACAATATTTTTATTTTTTTATTTACACCTTTTATCAAAAATACAATTTAACGTTCACTTTGCCCAGCTAACAAAGCT
Organism: Micrasema longulum; assembly: GCF_059751315.1. Lineage (NCBI taxonomy): Eukaryota > Metazoa > Arthropoda > Insecta > Trichoptera > Brachycentridae > Micrasema > Micrasema longulum. Next base: position 202,163 of record NW_028277458.1, on the reverse strand, counting down.
ACATACTCCGTTCCAAGCTAGGCAATTCCATTTTAATATATGATAGTAGTTAAAAAATCAATTAAGAGCACAGACTAATTAAATATAAACTTACTCGTATACACATTTTGATACATATACATACACATACACACATACACATATATACATATATATACATACATATAAACACATCAACATACACACACACGTACATACACCCATGCGCATACACATACATACAAATAAAACATAGACATTAAAAATATAAAAAAATAAAATAAAATATATATTTTCCTTTTTATGATTTACTCAAATATTTAATTTTGAGGACTATTTTCTATTCTTTTAAATTAGTATTTTTAATTTTTTTAAATTTTCCTTTATTTTCATATTTTATTTTCGAAATCCAGCAAGAATCTCCAATCCGTGGCATGCATCAACTTTCTGACAAACTGAAGGTTATGGACTTTTGCCTACGTTATAGCGTTGTCTCGATGCCATAACAGTGTTGACCCCTTCACTTAGTATCAGATCCCTATTAGAGTATTTTGTATTATGGTTGTGGTTGACGCTTGGGTAAATGTCTCTATTGATGTGTGTAACCACTACCGTTATCAATAAATACTGTTGAATAATATTCAGTACTCTGAATTATTTGAAGAGCAAGTCACTTGAATAACGAAATGTTTTTTTTTAATTACTCGGATTAAAGATTTCTGTGCAATTGCTACAGGTTCGAGGGCCGTTTTTGTGCAAGCTCCCCAACCAATCAAACTGTAATTCAACACAGAATTTGCCATTGCATGGTATAGGTGCTTCAAGTATTTCTAAGTGGGATGAAAAAATGTATCAAGCGCTTAATTTTTTGCAGTTTTAGTTTCAATTTGTTCATCCCATCTCAATTACTGGTCTATAGTTATTTCAAGACATTTTATACTTTGAACAGTACTCAGTTTTTTGCAGTTACAATTCACCATCACTTAACAATTATGTAGTTGAAGTTTGTGAATTTCATTAGGTTGTCCGTATAGATCCATATTGATTTTGAAAATACAATAAATGAATTATTCTAAATCCATTTTATATATTTTATCGGTATTCGTTATACATATATGATATTCCCAAATTATAAATATTAATGTTTGTGTTTCCTGCACGTCTCAACGGAGCGACCGACTGACTTTTTTTACATGGAGATAGCCAAAGAGGCTTAAAGCAAAATAAAATACTTATTTAGCTATTTATAACACATATTTTTCTTTTATTAAGGCCTTCTACCAAAACATGATAACATGGTCTAAAAACAAGTTACATGGATTTTCAAATTATTATAATAATTAAAACAACACAAACAGAAAGGAATAACAATATGGACATAAATAGTAAAGTATAACAAAAATATATATGCAAGAATAACGTAAAATAAAACTGACGAAATTCCAACATAAATTGAAATAGGCACTATCAGAAAAAAACCACTAAAAACCTGATAGCGCCTAGTAAAACACATATAGATAGATAAAAGTTAATAACTAGAAAAATTATAACGAAATATAGTAAGCAGAATCTAATAATAATAATGAATTTTAAGAACTTTAAATAATGAACGCAGGGGAGCTGTAACAAAGTTTATAATATGGTCTATTATTGAATATTCTCTTGTAAATAGTTATAATAATTGATTCAACATAATAAAGTCTGTGCACTCCACTGCGCCGCACCTTTACCCGATCACTGATCGTATTGCTTTCAATAAATGAACGCTGCAAGATTTTTTTAAAATCATGTATCGCATTATCTATGACTATAATTTGACGTCTGTCGACTGTGAGCGTGAATGACGTTTCGGTTTGACCATTTAGAGAAATTTTGCTTCATATAGCATGTTTAAAGTGTTACATAAATGCTTCGGTCTCTTGTATACATTTTAAACAGATTCTTTAGTTTGTTTATGCATTTCACCTTTCTAAATACACTGAAATGTTGACAAGTGGTTCATAAATATGCTCAGTGACCGCGAACAAGCTAAGAACAATAGTATTATCCCAAAATCAGGACAACTTTATTATGAACCATCTACCCATCTAGCATTATGTCAACCTCATTTAATGCCTTTGAAGTCCCTGAACCTTAAGAAACTTGAAAAACTACAGGAACAAGCGAACAAAGCTTGGATGGAGTTTAAGAAAAAATCCGAACACAATAAATGAATTGAATTCTGACTACTTTTATAAAGATGGCGTATACTTTATTTGTGACTGAAATAATCTCAGCATTTATCTTGGCAGCTTGCTTGCTGTATCGCTATGGAGACTGCTACAGGAATCATATTATTGTAACCCTCGCTGTTTTGACAGCATGGTACTTTTCCTTTCTAATCATGTTTATACTTCCTCTGGATGTTAGTTCAGTGAGTATGAAATTTTTTGCTATCCGATATTTTCTATTTGATAGATATTGTAACTAAACAACTCGCTATGTAGTTCGTGCCATGGTGGGATTCGACATGCGGTAGTGTTGCTGGCTGTGGATTAGGTCACAGTTATTGATAACTTAGATATTTGGATTATTTGTAAGAACGCAAATAACTATTTCTTCAGAAATTAATAAAAAAACATTAGAACATATCTTTAGAATGGATTAGTAATTGTTTTTCACTCAGTCTTTACAAATTTGTTTTGTCCACTACACCACGGAGGCCACCAGTCAGTTTACCCTGAAGATGACTCCTGCAATGGTAGCCTAAATGTCAGAACAAATCTAACACACACGGTATCACACAAAAAGAAACATATTGATAATAGTTACCGTGAAAACCTACGCGCCTATGAATAAGTATGTACGTAGTCACCATTAATTACCTTACTAAACCCTGCCACTCCAATATGCGACGAATCGCCTTGTCATTCGCCACAACAAGGTCCCCGGGAGTGCAGCCTTCCCCCATCAGCGGGTATGTCAGTAGGTGGCTGTTATCCTGGGTTGCGCCGCAGTCACACAGGATTTCATTGTCAGGGAGATACCCCCACCTTTGAAGATTCTTTTTACATCATGTAATGCCCACGTCTGTTGAAAGTGATCCATAGTGAGTAGGGTAGATGTTCACTTTCTTGGATTCCCTCGTGTAGATCCATCCACAGTCTGGCTCCAAGATCCTATTGCCACAGTTCTTCTCCTTCCTCCGCTTTTGCAAGGATTCAATAGGGGAGGTGGCTTTGATAAAACCGTTTGTAGATAGGGAATGTCTAAGATCGTGAGTTTATTTGTACCTCTCTGCTTCTGCAGTTGTCCTTCGTCGAATGTGTGGTGGTGGATTCCGATCATTGGGTAAAGTTCATCAGTCTTTGTCGGCTTTAGGCATCCTGCTTTTATTTGTGCCATTCAGTTGACTGCTATGTACACCTGTTTGGAGTGGGCGGATTTGTGTCACACTGGACACTCATACTCTGCCGTGGATATACCTAGCGCCGATGTTCTAAGCATCGATGGCGTTGCCTCCCGCGTAGTCCCCGTGAGTTTTCTTATCATACTGTTTCTCGCACATCTTTCGCTTAGTACGTATGCAGTGCTCCTTATATGTCAGCGTTCTATAAAGGTCGACTCCAAGGTATTTATGTATTTTGCAGTGTTCTATCTTCTCTCCCATCTATTCTATGTTCAGCTCTCTGGCAGCCTCCCTATTCCCCAGGTGAGAGAGCATTCCACACAATGGGGTGAAGTTAGTGCGCCGGTTGTGTGCAGCCATTCTGACCTTTTCTATAGCTGTAGATGAAGCTCAGATGAGCTTAGATAAGCTTAGGATATTTTTTTTATTTATTGGACTGAATATATGTGTTTGTGATTGCAGACAGTGTACCGACAGTGTCTCCAGGAGCACAGCGGGAATAGCAGCAGTGATAACAACAGCAGTAGTCCCTCCCCCACCCCCTGCCTGCCACCTGGCAGTCTGGTTGATGAGTCGGTGTTCCCCAACCTCTGGAGAGTCGTGTACTGGACGTCCCAATGCCTTACATGGTTAGCTTTTGATGTTGTTATCCTGTCTTTAATCATATAATGTATCATTATCATCATATTACTATCCGCACCCCATGGTGCATCGGACGCTGATTGAATACATCTAATGCTGTATATTTCGATCATCTGTATGAAGGTAACGTGATCAGGCGCTAACTGTGAGAAAAAATAACATTAAAAAGTTAAAATTGATCCACACAGTTAAATGTAATATTTTCGTGACTGGCATTACTTCCATGATGGGTAATTTTTGTGTCCGTATGATTTATTCTGTATGTTTTGTCACAATGTTTCTTCCACTACCAGCTGTGTACATAAATCATGTAGCAACATGATATGCTTGTATAATGCAATCAGAGTTATTTATTCACATCTATACTTGAGCATGGAGCATTTTTTATTCCTTATTTCTATGTTTATAATTTTTTTATATGATAATATTTCAATATACAATAAAACCTATGTTTTACATTTTTCAAGGGAGCAGAAAAAAAAGTGTTAAACCGAGAAAACGCTTAAGTGAGGAAATGAAAAACTGCAGAAAAATTGTAAAAACAGTAATAATTGGGGATTATTCATATTTACCTATGATTTCTTTTAAAACATAATGTATTTTTTCAATCACTACAATGTGTTTTTTTTTATTGAATTAAAAAAAACACGTTTAAATAATTTTATGTGGGTACTTAACCTTAAAACACAAAACAATAAATTGCGTATAATGCATACAATTATTTATCCAAATATTGGGAAATTTTGTTTATATGGTATCCTTTTTTAAGTATGGTACCACAGAATTTCAACTGTTATTTACATCGCGGCAAAACTGTTCCACACTTTTATGATAACTGTTTAAACAATCTTCTTTCCAAATTATGTTTATAACTTCAAATAATATTTCTATTGCCAAATTTTAAAACTTTCTGTATTGTAATTTATTGATGTAAAGACTTAAACAAAATGAAGAATAACACTGAACCTACTTTTTTGGTTTGAGACAACAATTTACACATTTTTTTATGTGTAACGCGGGGGATAGAGGCTCGGCGTTTTTTGACAGATCGAATTAGTTTTGAAAAAATTTCAACGAAAAACCCCTCCAGGGTTATGAAAAACGTAAAAAACGTTAATAGGGGGAATATTTGAATGAGAATGTATGGAAAAAAATGGGACCTAAATATTTCGGCGGGAAAACGTAAAATTGAGGAACGTAAAAACGAGGTTTTACTGTAATATGTAATGTATAAAAAAACATTTTGATATTTCATTTACATATGTAGGTATATTGTAATGCAATTATATTCTGACTGAATAAAATATAATTATTGAGTAATTCATACTTGTGTACTTTATATTTTCCAGGTTAATAATGCCAATGATGCAGTCGTATAGTAAAGCGGGTGATTTTACAATCAAAGGGAAATTGAAATCAGCCCTCATCGATAATGCTATTTACTATGGTTCATACCTGTTTATCTGCGGTATTCTCCTAATATATATTGCCCTGAAACCCGGAGTGCATCTGGATGGAGCGAAGCTCAAGGCCATTGCATCATCAGCCAGTAACACTTGGGGACTGTTCCTGCTCATCCTTCTCCTCGGTCATGCGCTGGTTGAAGTTCCTCGCTCTCTGTGGTACCGTTCTGTACTGCCGTACACGCTCACACGGAGCTACTTTAAGGCCGCCAAGCTCAGCTCTGATAAGTGCGAGGCAGAGGAGACAGTGGATGACATGCTCGAGGTACATAATTTTACTTCTGTGTTGAGGAAATCAAAGAACCTCTTAGCTCTATACTAGTATCATGTAATTTTATTGTTATCTGACGTATATTTTGTCTTTTAATATTAATTTCACTTTTCTACTTCTAATGTAGAACGCATATTCATTTATTTAAAAATTAATAAAAATCAGTTTCATATATTTTAACACTTTAAATTCTATTTTTATTAGTCACTGTTTCTGGCTTTCACGCTAGCACTGAATTAAATTCTCGCAATGAATAGAAAATAAAATTAAAAAAAAAAAAAACAAAGATAAATGATTTATTAATGGATTCATTCAAAATAAAACAAAATTTTGGAATTTTATGATCATGGAAATTTTTACTCTTTGTGATATTTTTTAAAACACAATTCGGGTTGTAGAGGTTTCCGTAAAAAAGTTTGTCAAAACCACACTTGTTTTTTTTCTCCTATGCTTTTTTTTCGGTCACTGCACAGTCATTGTGGATATACTTTTCTTTCTCGGGCCAAGAAGTTACTTTCCGTCTTATTTCTTCATCTTCATTTTAAAATATTGAATGACGTGGCATGACAGTTCTAAAATTTTTATTTATTTTGTTTCATATTTTAAAATAGAATTCTATTTTATCAAGTATTTTATTCGGGTGACTTCCATCATTGAAGTCGAAGGTTATTTTTATTTCGGGTTGGCGGTTCTCGCCAAAGGGGTTATGAGGGTTATTAATAATTATGTGGATTTTTCTCAGTCTTTACAAAGCATTCACCTCTCCCTGGGCCCCAACAGTCCCCTGCGTAATCCTGTGGACAGTATTCTGCAGCGAGTTCCCACCGAGTTGCGTGGTCGCATGGAGCGGCGCGCCCTTCCCACTGCCCCCACTGCACCCCCTTCACTCAAGACTCTAGTGCGACTACACAAACAGGTGATATTAAGTATCCTTTAGTCCTGAGTCCCGAGCTCAATTGGAGACAATAAATGAACCAGGTGAAATAGCATCATCATTATGTTTGAAAACATTATTTTTGACTCTTTAAATCTCTCATTATTTACTGTTTGCAAAAAGGACACAATTACTTGTTTCCTTAGTACTTTTTAAAGTGTACAGAATGACTTTGCTTGATTTGCAGGTGATCAAGGCGCTGCAAACACTCCAGCGCACGCAGACACAGTGGGGACTTCTGCTGGAGGAAGTGTTGCACCTGGAGGATGTAGCAGCCAACCTTCGCTCCCGAGAACATCGCTTCAAGCCCAGCTTCTCCCGAGTCCGCTCCAGTATTTCCAGGGTTCTCTATACTCCAGCCATAGGTTAACTTTGTCATTTCATATGCATTCATTGATTTAATAAAACGAATTTTAATAATAGTAAACATCTTGCCACTTAACTTTACCTATGGCTAACACATAAACAGATGAACATAACAGATAAACAGATGTTTAATACTCTGTGTCCGGGTGGATTTGGAAAACCGTTCTGTGTGTGAAATAGATGCAGAATCCTGGACGAGGGCTTCCCACTTAATGTGGTTTCTCTCGGGTAAAAATTCTGAATAAGGGAATCTAGTGGAGATAAGTCTACCTCGTAGAATACCAGTTGGCATGTTCACCTACCGCGCTTGAGGTCCTAGATTCGATTCCTGGGAGGGTCGGCATGAAATATTTGTTTATAAGTTATCGAAATACACTTCATTAGGTGTACCAATGTGCCTTATACATTATCAGGTGTAAACAGGGGTATGATGATGATGATGATAATATAAATCTTAAATGTGGTTGGTATAGGAGGGACATGTCTATTATATGTCCAACCCTTACATATTTCAAGGGTAGGCTTAAAACTAATGCACTAACGCTTGTAGAACGTGAACAAAATGACCTTCAGAAGTGTGCCAGGTGACATGTGGAAGTAACATTTCTCCTCTATACTCATGCGCAGGTTTGAAGGCATTGCGTTTATGCAGTGTATTTTGAGAAGCTATGTCAACACGAGTTAAACAGCGTGCTGTTATCGAATTTTTAACTTCTGAAAAAGTGACTCCTATCGAGATTTATCGTCATTTAAAAAGTGTTTATAGAGACGATGCTGTTGATAGGTCCACTGTAAATCGATGGGTTGTAAAATGTCGTGGTTTTGAGACTGGAAAAGCCATAATAGTTGATGAAACACGTAGCGGACGTCTGATCACTGACACAGGAAATACATTTTGCAAACTTGTCTACAATCTGATTCAAAATTACCGTAAGAGGCTCTTTGAAACCTGAAGTTTGAACCGATTCTACACCCTCCTTACTCCCCAATCTTGCATCTTGCGCTTTTTTTCTTTCTCTACTCATGAGAGACCTCAAAGGTAATCATTACACCTCAGGTGATGAGGTGAAAGCAGCTATCAAATCCTGGATTCGAGAAAAGTAGGAAGAATTTTTCGTTGACGGAATGGAAAAACTTGTTATACGTTGGGAGAAATGTTTTGGGCTTAACGGTGCCTATGTTAAAAAATAAATATACGATTTCGCAGCTTAAAAATTGTACTTTGATTAACTTTTGGCCTGATCTTGCCATTTGTTTTTGCTCGTGTTCTACAAGCATGTGTGCATTACTTTTCAGCCCACCTTCATAATTAAACATATATTTGCACATTCACTCTCTTTAAATGTATAGTTAGTAAATTACCCTAAAAGTTATACCGAATAAATGTAATTGAAACTGATTTATGTATACATATATAACTATCAAAACTTGTAAAAAAAATTAATAAATCAAATACATTTGAGAAAAAGCTGTGTAAAAAATTATGAAACCAAAAATTTTTGAAGTATTCTAAATTGTCAAAAAACTGTCTAAATTTACCTTTTTATATACTCAGTTATACAATAGTTTAATTTCATCATTCATTAGTTTACCACTATCAATTTATTATACAACTGTTTATTGAATATTGAATATTGTCTTGTAGAGTGGTACTGGGAATGTGTCGTGAAGCGATATATCCTGAAGCTGACGGCGGTTGGTGCGGCCATCTTGTCAGTGAGTGTTGTGTGGTCAGAAGTGACCTTTTTCAACAAGACTCCTGTCCTCTCCATCTTTGCCAACATTGTCAACTTGGCCAAAGTCAATTATGACTATTTAACGATAGAGGTAATTTCAACAGACATTTTAACAATTAATCATAACATTTTATCAACTTATTTTTAAAATGTGATTTTTTTCTCTATCTTTGAAAAATTGTGAAATCAACATATTCACTGCTGGTTGGTATGTCACGAAAAAATTCCAAACACCAATCATTTTCCTTCATTTGTTTCTGAATAAATACCTAAGACTTGTAGTTTTTAACCCTTTAAGTGCCGCTAGGTATTGCTATGACAGTTCCCAGTAGGCCGCAAAGTTTTAGGTAATTTTTACAAAAGATGAAACCTAAATTAATTATTTTTTAAACATATGTCTATATTTTTTAATCATAAAAACTTACCAAATGAAAACACAATGTGTCATTTAAGACACCATTGCCTCAGAAAAATGCAATTAAAATTTTCACAAAATGACAGATTGCTCGATTGTGTTAAGTGAATGTCTTTCAATTCTTGAGATACCCAAGAAATCCTAAACCATAAGAGTGAGTCGAAAACATTTTAAGTAATTTTCAATTGTTGTATGCGATTCATTTAACCTCTCTGCAATCTCTCGAACAGTTATATGACGATCCTCTTCAATTATGGCAATGATTTAGTCATCATCAACTTCAGTAGGTCGACCAGAACATTGGTCATCGAGTGAAAAATCTCCCGAGCCAAATTTTTTAAACCAAATCTAACACGCGCTCTGTTATGCAATCAATACCATAAACTTCACATATCTCTTTGTGAGCCTCAGCAGCTTTCTTTCCTCAACGGAAATAAAAAAGAATGCTATTCCAAAAATTATTGTTTTTGCACTCCATATTAAAATTAACAAAATTGTTAAAAACAAATTATGCACAACGTACATTTTAAGTAACCTAAATGTGACTGGTATCAAATGTCAAGTGAAAAAACCATAACACTGACAGAAGTCATTTTTAAAAACTACAACGCCATATATGTATGTGTGAAAACCGATATTACTTTCTTGCAAACCCAATATATCGATGGCTCTGTTCCATAAAGCGATAACTAAAAATTTTAAGCGTTATATTATTAATTATACAAAATCCTCCTTTTCAATACTAAAAAGAGCAACTCTTAAAAATTATTGATTTCTCTCGGTGACAGATGTTTTCATATGGATATAAATGAATTCTCCGGATATAAATAAATCTCTCAGCTCCAAAACTAATTAAAATTTTGTGAATATGCATAACAACTTTAATCTTAAAACTAGTAACCACTGTGTGTGTATTTCACATAAATATATACATATATACATACTTTATTTACAAGGTGATATTTATTTTTTTATTTTTTATTTTCTTTTATTCAGGAAACATACAGTACAGTTACAAAGTTTAATATTTTACACAATTAGACTTAATTCTAATGGACCAGTGAAGTTTCCATATTATAAAGCAATTATATGTAAGGTTAATTATGAAAGTATAAAAAAGAGAAGGAAAAAGAAAAACATGAATGAAAGTTGTTCAAAAATTAAAATTCAAGTGAAAAAAAGATATTTTAAAGTTTGTAGTGAGTATTTACAAATGGAAATAATATTAAAAATGAAGAAAATTTCTAAGAGTAATTAAAAATTAAGAATTGAAATAAAGAATGAAAAATATGCTCAGATGTAAAAATAAAATAAAATAGTAATAACATTTTTTTAAACAATTATATGTTACAAATTAATTTAGATGTGTCCAAACTTATTATAACACAAAAGTAAGTTATCTCTGTATGGAACTGAGCCATCGATATGTGTGTACATATGTATGTTTTGAAAATAATTATTTTACCTTTAATTTTTTCTGAAAATTGCCTTAAATTTCGTGGCCAACTGGGAATAGCCATAGCAATGCCTAGCGGCACAAAAAAGGTTTAATCCAGTACATGTCTATGAAGATTTGAATATATTCAAAGTAATAGTTTAATATATTTACATAATATAATATACATGCATATTATGTCCACCTTGTTGTCAAATGTTTAGCGTGTCTTCCTACCACGCAGGAGGTCTCGGGTTTGATTTCTGACATGGTTGTCATGGAAGTATTTATTTAAAAAAGTTTTTTTACGCTCTAATATTTTATAGGCAATATCTGTGGAATATCCTGAAGAAGGAAATTGAGTTGAGATAAGTCCAGCTCGTTGTGTAGTGGTCGGGGTGTCACCAGTGCTACAGAATTCTTGAGGTCCTTGGTTCGATTCCTCACGGGGTGGACGTGAAATATTGATTTTAAAGGTTTTTTGAACTGTAAAATTTCATTGTTTCTGAACTGGCACCTGAAGAGTAGGACTGATCCAATCCATCACTGGGCGCGGGAAGGGGAATGATGATGATGGATATAATTATTCTGTGTTTGATTTCAGGCATTCTCCACAATAATGATAGCGTACGTGTGCTACTGCGCATTTTCTACGGTGCTGAAGATCCGAGTGCTAAACTTGTACTATTTGGCTCCACATCACCAGACTAACGAGTACAGCCTCATCTTCAGTGGCATGATGGTGTGTCGCCTCACTCCGCCCCTCTGCCTTAACTTCCTCGGTCTCATACACATGGACTCGCACATAATCAAGGAGCGCATCCTGGAGACCTACTACACTCAGGTATTGTACGAATTGTTTGAATGTAATTATTATGTTTGTGAAATACTATCGGACGAGTGGTTTCCACGTGGCTACTTTTAATATAAAAGTTCTGAAATGACGACTATGCCATGTGTCCTTTGCCCTATTTTCTGACATTTTGGATGGCATTACTGCGTTCATCACAAGCGTAGATGTGATCTATGCGAGCATTTGTGTAATCTTATGCACATAGGATTTATATAGCAGTTGTGGTAATACCCAGCATGTTAGTCTGAAATCTGTGCTGTTTCATTACTGGAATGATTTTAATCTTTGTAAAGCTTGATGTTAGATGATCCAGAACTACAGAAAAACTCACTGTGCGATAAATCTTATTTTTTCTTGACCCTGTTTTGATAAGTGTTGTGTTTAGATTATGGGCCACATGGATGTGCTGAGTATAATATCGGACGGATTCAACATCTACTTCCCGATGCTCGTGCTAGTGCTGTGTGTATCCACTTACTTCTCCGTCGGAAGTCGACTCCTGTCGGCGTGTGGCTTTCAGCAGTTTGTGGGAGATGCTGAACTCACTACCGATCTTGTAGAGGAAGGCAAGGAGATCATAAAACGAGGTACATGGTTATAATAATTACATTATCTATCGTTTGCATGGCCACAGTGCAAAGTGTTCAGTTTTCAACTCGTTCAAAGACTTATTTTAAATCCTAATATGGGTGAAAAACAGGTATTTGATTTTTAGAACTGTCGGAATGATTTTACTTTTAAGGATATATTTTTTATAAAAGCTACATATGCATGACACCTCGCCATATATATAGTTGAATCTATCTCGGATGAGATAGATTTCTCTGGCTGGATCGGTGGTAATATCTTCCAAAAAGGCAGGCGGCGGAGTCGAAGGCGTAATTCAAAATAGACAGGTTTTATTGGACTATTTGTACCGTGTCGCAGTCGTCGGGCACGGTACGAGACAGCATACATAAGTCGCTCGATAGAGGGGGTCAGACTGTCCCGAATTAATTCGTAGCGCGCTCTCTCATTGGCGGAACATTTTTACATTTTGTTTCTTCATTTTCACTTTAAAACTGAATAACTCTCTAAATATAGACTTTACATATGAATTGAGTATGTAGGCATCATCCCCGTGTCTTAATTGGCGCATAAATAACGCGGGAAAGAACCTACATACTTGTTAAAAGGGTGACACAAGTTTTAGTGGGATTTTGTGAGGCTTAGTACCTCACAATCCTATACATATTTGTTGCTTGAGTCTCGATATTCTAAAGTCTGTCCCCGCAAGTGACATAATTAACCGTCTTTATTAAAGAGGCAGCTCATTAGATTAGAAAATCGAGATCATAGCCGAAATAAACAACCTATAAATTATTTAAAAAAACACTCTTATAGTTTCCTATGTTAGGCCACCGCTAGCGCAGCCTAGCGACCAATTCGCAAAGCTCCAGCCGCTGCCGAGGGTTTGAGAATTTCTCAACGCTCAGTCGAGCCTTTTTCCCGTGCAGCTAACATCTCCGGAGCTCTCGCGTCTATGAGCCCGAACAAGGGCCGCTAGGCTTGATATTACTTTAAATGTTCGGCGAGTGTCGCCGCGTTGTAGGCCGCATTCCGCCTCCATATACATCAAGATTTTGAAAAAAATAAGTGTTATGACACTACCAATTTCGCAAAAAAAATATAATTTTACTAACACTTTTTTTTATTGTAATTATTATAAACGTCAGATCAGAGTATCAAAACTATTTTTTTTTAAATGTTTGTAATTTGTATGCTTATTTATAGTAAAAATATTTGTAGAAAAACGGAAGAGGCAACGGTTAGAAGAGTCAGCAATGAGGAGAAGAGACTTCCAAGGGAAACTGGGAGGGTACCAACCGGATACAGGTATTTTTATAGACATTTGATATTGAAATAAGTACACACATACATTAATTTTTTCACCATAAATAAATGGTGATTCCATTTTAAATTAATTTAAACTTATGTTTGAAAGAGATTTTTGGTTCCAGTCAAAGGCTTTGTGTCTAGTCAGTAAAACTTGTTTCCAATGTGAGCCCGTATTACAATGGGAAGTTAACATTTATCTTCAACTTTATCTAAAGAGTAAAATTAAGTTTTGTGTTTGAAAAATATAACATGCATACGATTTTTGATATGATATGCATATGATACAGGTTACCAACGAAGATACTTTAAATTTTCATACAAAAATACACATTTTCATACATACATTTCAATTTTACTTCATAGACAGTCGAAGATAGCTCCGTTAACTTCTCATTGTAATCGGGGTCCCGCTGTATATTATATTCATGTCATTTCCTCATGTTCAATGGTGAATTACGAACCTTTCTCTATTGCATTCATTTTCCTTTTTCTAAATGCAGTGAAACCTCGAGATTATACTTAATTTAGGCGATTAAGCTTAATTTATCTCAAATGATTTAAAATTAGCGAAAAAAATTATCCCAATCTGAGGTTTATCTGTGACTGTTCATTATCATGGCACTCGGCACGCTAGCACGCTAGTGGTGGTGGTAGGAAATGCTTACGTAACTGACCACCTCTCATCAGACCCGCGTCCCCCTGCGCAAGTAGCACGGGCAGTGCAGCCTGCGCAGGGGGACACGGGCCCCGCACTAACCCTGGCCGCTTGAAGCTCGCGCGGGACTGCTGAGCTCGGGGAGCGAGGCGGCCATCCCTTACACTGACGTGCCCCCAGGGCTGCCCCCCTCCCCGCTCACGCTGGACGAGGAGATCGACCGGCGCTTCGGAGCCTCCACCCTATACCGGAGCCCCCCACCCGCCGCCTCCCCTCCCCGCGGTATCTTCGACGACGTCTAACCTCCATCTGCCGTAGCCGACCGGCGCTTTACTAAACGCCGAGTAGAATCGTCACGCGAACACTGAGTTTGGACATACCGGATAGCCGGAGATACAGTTGCCACGCGAGAAGTTAATTTTGTAAAGAAAAATTACTCCTCCCAGCACCGGGTATGTCGATGCATTCCAAATTAATTGTTATCCATCATTGTAATCTCATGCATTTTGTGATTGCCACATTAGAACTTTTGTGATTAATTATATTTTTACTGTGCATTATAAACACTTGTTTAAAATATTTATTGTGATTTTAAATAGAAACTAGATTTAAACTTATAATATGTATTTTTAAATTATTAACATAGAAAATTAAATCAATTAATAAAGACGATTCTCGAGGAAGAATAAAATTATTTGCACACACTTTAATGTCATTTAAAATATTCCTTTTGATGATTGCTTTACCCATACACAATTATTTTACTTTATAAGTTATTCTTACAAACTAAATCCATTGGTAAAACGACATGTTGTTTTATGTACCAATTATTGTATTACCTGTGAACTTCTTGAGTGAGAAAATGCTATAATATGCATGCGAGTCATCTATTTCCAAAACCCTAAGAATTTTGAAAATAGACTACTCATACGAGTATATCAAGAAATATGTTAGGATGCTTGGTGTTTGGGTTTTTACTAAATTTTTTAAATCATAAAAAAAACATTGATGAGATTTTCGTAAATGAGTTTTATTTAAATACGCAATTGAGTAAATGACTATTTTTCCTTTATGGGAATATTAAAAATAAACGGATTTCAAAATATGATGTGTCGCTTTATGGGTTAGAGAAATATTTATTTTACAAGAATAATTTAAGAAAATATGTACATGTTTTGAAGAACATAATTAAAACAATTAAGAATATTTTCGCTGAGGATTAAATTGATTGCTCTAAAAATGTATTTTATCGATTTATAAATATATTTTATTTCACCACTCTAAAAAATTCAGTAAGTATTTGAAAGTGCTTTTGTCGTAAATGGTGGATATTTCGGAAATAACTTTTCTCTCTGTATAAATGATCTTCAAAAGATCCTCGTCATTATTTCCCGTAAGGGATTCTGCAGAATACTGACAAGTTTTGTGGCGAAAATTCACTTTTTGGGATTTATATTTATTTAATCTGTTGTAATATAATTATGTAATCTACGCTAGTCGATACAGTGAATGATTTAAATAACAAAAATACTGCACTGGTCCTATCTTCGCAAATTAGCCAAAATTATAATGTATATTTTTTAAATTTAATTTAATTAAGGATTACATTCATTTAACAAAATATAATTTTTATTGTTTAATTCATATTCTATATCAATAATAATTTACATACATAATATATGTCACGAAAATTTATGACAAATACAATATAGGTGTTAAAATAAGTTGTGTCCGCTTTTCCAAATGAAGAGAACACAAGGACACAACGAAAAAAATAATTACAAATTAGTCAATAATTGAACATAGTTATGCAGAAAGCAGCCAGACCGCTTTTACACAAAAAAAACTATAATAATCACCTTCTGAAAATAGTGTTGATCACAAAAACGACATTTCTCAATTTGCATAAAACACCCACAGGACTAAAAAAATCTGACGGTACTTCTAAAATCATTAAAACTGGTTTAAATATATAATTTGATTCTTGTTTTTAATATAAAAATACTAATGTATTCTTTGTTTATCGTTTGTCAAAGTCAAAAACATTCTAACTGTTGTGTAGATTTTATTATTCACTCTTTTTGCAATTGTACAATTATCTCAGTTTCACTTTTCTATGGCTGGCTGCTTTCTGCATAATTACGTTTAATTCATTGTGTCTTCGCCGTACACTGCGCAAATATAGCGTGCAGTTTTGGCATATTTATTCCCTCAATTGAACGCGAACAGAAGGAGGTGCCAAAAATGCTCACTTTTGTCTACTTGACATTCCATTTTAAAGGCTCGTAATAAAATAAAATATGAAAACGTAAAACTGAACACAATAAAAAACCAGAAAGTTTTCGACCACTTTGTTTGACCACTTTTAGCGCTAATTTTTCAATTTGGAAAAAAACAGACACAACTTATGTTAACATCTTAACTAATACATTTATGTACTTATGTATTTATTTATCATCTGGAAAAATTCATAGTTAACAAGATGCCTTGCCTAAGACAAAACCAGTATACCTCTCAATAAAACTGATTGCCATTTGTAGCGAGTTAGTAAATATGTATATTACGAGTTCATTTTTATTAAACTTGACACCACTATAAATGTGCAATATAAATGCTTGAAAAAAAAACATTTATGTATCCAAATGAACGTAAACTCTAGACATAGGTAGATGCCAGAAATGACATCAGTATAGTGGTACAGAGATTTGAACTGTGGTTGTGGACTCACAGATCAAAGAATCCCGTTCTTCTACAATGTTTAGAAAACGGCCTCAAAATGGAAATTTACAGGTGTCAAATAGTATTTTTATTTTATTTGTTAAAATAACTACTGTTTGGTCATCAAGTTAATGAAACTAGGTTTAAAACTAGACACGTATGTAATATCAGGTTCAATTGACATTGTAGACATAAATTTTCTGGATAAATGTTGTTTGTTTTGTTTTTGTATTTATGAATTAGCTATATAGCTAGTATTTGACGTATGTTCAAGTTTCTTACCTTTCCGGTTTCATCTTCGGCATTGTTTTCTGTTCACCGCCAGCTCACACAATCTTAACTAAATAATTCAACTACCAAACAATAAATAAGTGAGATGCCAACTGCCTTAGTTAGTCAGTTTTAGCGATACTTATTAGTAGTTTTTATGATATAGCTCTCACTATAAGACATCTGGATTTCAAGAATCCCACGAAGGTATAAAATGAACACGCATATGGTATTATTGAAATAATTAAAAATTTGTGCAAATGTAAATGTTTTAAAAACTTTAAATTGCAATGTTCTCTTGCTGTGTTTTAAATTTTAATACGTTCGGCTTCTGTGCGTCGAATAAAACCTCACTGCATATACCAAAATGTATTATGCACCAGAAGCTGTTAATGCATTCTTTAGTTCGGTAAACTTTTATTTCTAACAAATCAACACATTTCCAATTGTGCAATGTTAAAGAAAAAAATAATGTCAGTTTAGGTTAATGTGTATATAAGTATTATTATTATCTTATTGCTAAGCATTGGATGTTATAATTTTTATTAAATTTATTGTTAAACATTTGATATTTTTTGTTTATTAAATTTCTTAGATTTTCAGTCGTTAAAATTTTTATTATTATTTAATATGTGAACTTTTAAATTGTTCAGTATCATTTAAATGAATGTGTGCATACGTACATACATATTATTATAAAGATTTATCGTATTTTTAATACCATGAAAAATTGAATTGTTTATAAGATGTTAAATTCTTTAACCGTTCGAATGCCAAACTAGCGGGACGCAAAATGTACCAGACTGCTGAGCATTTTGCCCGTGCGCACCGATTTTTCAGCCTTTTTTTGCAAAACGAAACATAATCACTGATGGATTGCAATTCTCCATTGACCTCTATATAAACTTTTTTTACGTTCTTCTACAAGGGTCAGTCAAAAACTGATGCCTGCTATGTTTTTTCTACTTAAATAAAGTTAGTTAAGTGAAAAATTTGAACTTGGCGCTATTCCTCAAACCTCCTTCTACAATCTACTGCAGTAGTAAATTTCTGCATCAACAGGTGGTAGCACTGTAGTTGCTTGCGAAATGGCCAACATCCATGTTTGTATTATGTCTAATACGAACATCTGTCTGCTGCTGCAACAAATGCTGTTGCATTTTGTGATTGAGTTCTTGAATGCAGAAGGTGAAACACCCATTCGCATTCATGAAAGACGGCGAGTTCGTCGCTGTAATGAATCTGAAGGACAAACACCGTCTGCTGACAATAAGCGGGGCGGCAGGCCGTTGACTGCAGTGATTCCAAGCAACATTCAGCAAGCCGATGTCATAATTCGTGGTGACATTCTGTCCAATATGTCACGGGCCTCAAAAAGTTTATAGCACATCTTCAGCGAGTTCGTTCAGCAAAAGCTAAGGCAGGTGTTCTCTTCTTTTGCATAACAGTGCATGAACACACACCAGTCGTCACCCCACTAAAGAGATTATGAAAATTGGATGGATGGATAGTATTGCCTCATCCTCCATTCAGCCCTGACCTCCAGAGCTCCAAAGCCATCAGATTTCCACCCGTTGGGACCGCTGAAAGAAATTTATCGTGGGATTCACTTTAAGATGAGGAGGCCGTGAAAACGTCAATGGTTTAGGAAGAAGGACTTTGCTTTTTACCACAGTGGAATACATGCCCTTGTTAAAAGATGGTCCAAAACTGTAGAAATGGATGGAGATTAACTTAAAAAGTTACAAATTAATCTTCAATAGTGTGGTTTTCATTATAATTGCATTATAATTTCTTGACTATTAAAAGAAGATAAAAAATAGGAGGAATTAGTTTTTGACTGACCCTCGTAACTCTGCAATAACGTATATATAAGATTATAGCACGACATTCTTTGAGTGATAACTAAAATTCTGTACTAAGAAAAAAACGAATAAAACAAAGACTGCATCGCAAAACTGTGCCTTTTTTTTTTCAATAAAAACCATTGTAGGATATACTGTTACGTGCAAGGAAGCAGTAATAAGTTTCATAAAGTTTAACCAACATTTAAAAAGTTTTGAGGAAATTGAGATTTTTATATTTTTCATGTTTGTAAAAATTGCAATTTTGTTTTATATAATTTCTTAATAATTTTTTCTATAAAAAAAAAGCTCACGTTGAATTTATTCTGCGAACTGTAATTAAATTTGAATAAAACTATCAAAATACTTACAATGATGGTAATTTCATTGATTGAATTCATCCCTAAATACAATCAATAATGAACAAATACTTACATTTTTCGTTATCTTTCTGAAAAAAACTTTCATTTCACAAAATCGAAAATTAAAATTGCGATCTATTGAGTGCGACTTTTGGTACTGTCATGACGCCAATGACGTTGTTTGATGACAGATGTATTAATTTGTTTATTCAAAAAAGTAATACAAAAAATCAGTTTTAAGTCCTAAAGTTCACAACAACACGAATAAGAAAGCAAATTCCGCTTGAAGATTTTGAAGCGCTGATCTCAGCTCCAGCACTCAACTCAACGGGTACCGAAATTGACAGCTGAGATCTACGCTTTGGCATTCAAGCGGTTAATAGATGGATACTAAAAGAAAAATGATCTATGTACCTATATTATGTATAAAATATCTGCTTGAAGTTTCCAAAGAATGTCCTACAATGCTATCCTAGAAGTATAATTCTTACTCACCATTTTGGGTAATTATGTCGTGTTCTTCTAAAGCCTTAAGTCATAAAATACAAATGCTCGATGCGGTTACAAATTGTGAATCTGGAATTATATCTACAATACTGTCAACCTGATGGAAAGTAGAGGAGTTCATTAAACCTGGTGGGCAACAATCTGAAATCTGAAATTCAGCGAAGCGTATTTGTGCACGGGAAACGTAAAAAATCATGTTGAAGCGAGAACTTATCGCTTTTGTTGCGATATGTTTGTACACTGGATAAAAATCAGGTACTCGTACAAAAATTAAATTAAAAAACATATTTAACATTAATTTAACAATTCGTGTAATAGTGATATAATTATAATATTAGTTATTGGAATGCCCTGCATTGCTTTTTTACTTGGCATATATGACAGAGATAGTTCATAAGCTTTGTAACGATTTTTTAAAGTATTTTGATGTCACGTTATATTTAAGAAAAAAATTAAGGTACAATAGTTTTTTTAATTTTTTTAATCTCAAATTGATTTTTATACAAGAAACCTTTCCCATCACTGTTCTTTCTCTAGTATACTTTCTTTTTTTTTTTTTTACACAAGTGTATTTTAAACCGTTTTGAGGTGGCTACATTTTATCCTTTGACCTTGAGGGCTGAGCAAAGTTTGACAGTTAAAAGACATCACCATCTAGTGGCTAAGGTTGCCATATCTTCCCGAAAACACGTGTCGACATGTCAGTAAAGCCAGATTCGTAATACTTCGGTAGAAAGAGATAGTAGAAAAGTTAAGTATACTGTCGCAATGCGTTCGTAATCGTCCTGGTCCAAGACCCTTGATTTTTCAACCATGTATGCCAATTCAATATTTGCATGAAATTATGTAGTATTATACCTGCTACTAACTACAAAATTATTCCATTTGAGAAGAATGTTTTGAGCGGGTAAATTTTAATAAATCCCACTTCTAATAAAACATCACATCGATTATTTTTAATATTTCAAATCCCAGATTTTTCTCATAATAAAATTATTTATTTTATTCGTAAATAATGTAATACTTAAAACATACAATTTTGTATTTTTTTGTATTTTGTCATCTCTCATCAGTGATTAAGATTATATAAAGTAATACGTATTTGTCATCTCTCTTAAATAAGAGCCTAAAATTAGAGTCCCGAGTCCTGTAAACATTTTTTATCACGCATTTGTGTGCTCGCGTTTCATTAATTACGTAGCAACAACATTTTTTCTTAAATTGGATTTTTATTAAATGAAATATCTGTAATCTTATATAAATATTTATTTAAGACAGATCCAAGTAGCTGTTTTTAGAAAAAAGGTTAAATACACTTGTCAATTACTTATGGTGAGTAGAATTATGTTTGGAACAATAATTTTGTTTGTACGAGGCGAGATCTGATTTCCGGAGCGCTATCAGAAACTAAGTCGGATTCAAATTTAATGTACACTTTCTTCAGCTCTTCTAAAGTTGTTACATTCTTGGAGTCTGAAAATTAAAATAACATATAAAAAAATTAGAAGTGCTAATATTACCCAAATTATTTTCATCATGTGTACACTGTCTAAAATAAAATATATAATTGACTAATACTGGCCTTTTATTTTTTTTCCTAGAGTATTCAGTACATTCAGAGCTTCTTTTCTCAGTCTTGTGTTCTTGGCTATACCTAAAAAATAAAATATCATTTTGAGAAAACAATTAATTTTTTTTAAAAGGTTATTCTTAAATTAGCACCCAATTTTGATAGTTTTTAATATGGCTGTTTATATATTTTTTTTAATCTATGATGAATAATTAAAATTGTCCACTGATGTGATGAAAGTCTCATTTCCACGAGAATAATTTCACTCAACTTGACTCAAAACATAAATACACCGGAACCTCTTTACACGGCGGATACGTTCCTCGTAGAACTGTGTAAAAAGAGGTTACAGGGTTATGGAAATCAATCTATATTTGAAAAAATTACCGAAGGAATAATCCAGTAGTTTGACAATGTGCAAGACGATAAAGTCCAGGTCGGGGGAAGCGGTCGGGCAGTTCTGTAAGAGGAGTAACTTGTCCACGTAGAGTCCGAGGGCCGTGAGTACTGCCACCTGCACCGAGCGCGTGTTGGAAGCCATACACTCCGCGCAATGGGAAGCAAACACTCGTTGGTATTTATCTGGCAGAAACATAAAGCACCAACTTTAAATTTTATTCATTTATGAACTACAAAATATTTACACAATCTGCTTTTACTATCTTTATTTTATAATAAATGGTTGTAAATTGACCGTGGCAAACACGTTTCTGTGTGAATTTAAAAAAAAAACATGAAACCGGCTCTCAGGAGAATACATGGAAAGATCCAGTCTACATGCAAAACCAAGTTCTCAGTTAGGACTGTTTCCAAGAGATTACACTCCTGGTTTCTCCCCTGCAGAAGTAAGCAACTATTTGTTTTTTTATACATTTTTAAAAAAAAGCCAATGTCTTCTTGCTCATAGCGATCATCGTGATTTCTGATGTGACAGGGTTTTACCAACACCCTGTATAAAAGAATAAGAATGTATGATGAAATTCCTGAAAATATGAATGATGAAAAGATTTTATTTTTTTTAATTTATCAATTTAGTAAGTTACTAACTTGAGAAATAAAAATCATTTATATTGCTATGGTACCTTGTGTTTCTTTATTGTCTGGCCACGCCTTTCCTAATGTTTCGTAAGAAGCCTCCTTCAGTAGTATAAGTTGTTCTTTTTTCTTTAACGATTCTTCATTTGAGAACTCATCATCATCCGAGTCTTTGCCAACACTGCTTACATTCTGAAATATGAAAATACACATTTTAATTTTAGAATAAAATCAATATTCTAAGGTTTCTAAATATATTTTTTTAAAATTGACTCGTAAAATAATAATTATAAGCTGGGTAAAATGTCAAACTTTTCCTGTAATTTAATTGCACTTGGTACGCGTGTGCTTGCTTATTACCTTATGTAGAGTGTCCTCAAGGATCTCGTAGACTTGTTGAAAGCGATCCATTTTGAGCTGCATGAGAATGTCTCCGAGAGCAGACAGACAATGGCGCCGATACACCGGTTCCTTCTTCCCACATTCCTTCATGACGACATCCACTGCTCCCTCCCACACACTCCTGTCGCTATCGTTTGCACATCTTTTTGAGGGAAAATAAATAGATGAAAACATAAATCACAATGCATACATTAGCTGCTCTCATTTCATAATATACTGTTATTGGTAAAATTAAAAAATACATTTATTTGATTATTAAACGCATATGTATGTATTTTTTTAAAACCTTTTCGTCACATTCGGTTACAACTCGTATATTTTAATTATATACTTATGTATGTATTTTTTGTGCACCTGGAATTTCTCAAAAGCAGCATCACTGGCATTGTTGGCCAATTACACCGACTAATGACCGAGGTGTGGGAACAAAAATTGATTAAAATACTGACAATGGCACTCGTAGAGTTTTGATTTTTGTCAATGAAGATCAGCCCAACAAAATTCTATATAAATATGATTCAAACAATAGTTACATGACCTGTGTTATTCGCAAGGAAACCAGAAAGTATAGTGTTACTATTTAAATAAAGCATGAAAATGCACGAATGTGCCACTTCCAATAACTGATGACAAAAAATATAAAGATTTCTTAGATCTTCGTGATTCTGAAATCATTCTGGAAAGGTTCTTCCATTGAAAGTCATGCCATGGGTGTTATACCTATAATGACTGAAAGGCAATAATTTGTCAAGACATGAAAAAGAAAACCAATGAAAAAATGTTTGTTACATTTTTTCCCGTATCAATTAGGTATTTGTAATATTTTATTTATACCAGTATTATGTTCCTGAGTAAGTATGGCATAAATGGATTTTTATCCTTCAACAAACTTTTAAATCTACGTTTACTTCATTTCAATTATTTAAATATTTCTTTAAGAATTAAAATATACTAATTTTGTTAAAAAAAAAACATTTTATAAAGTACAATTAAAAAAAATAAATTACATCTGTATATTCTTAAAAAATACTTACTAGCTAATATTTTAAAATTAAGTTTTACATATTTTTAAGTAGGTACATGTAAAGAACATATTATTTTTATTTACGAAATAATCAAAAAGTTAATTTTAATCTCAAAATGTATTTTTTTCTTATTAATACTTTTAAAAAAGGACTTTAATTTCTCCATACACTGTAATAGATTTTCAGATCCGACCGATTTAGCTCTCGAATGTGCGGTGTATTGATGGGTTAATGAACTGCTCTGAAATCAGTTAAATTTTGACTGAATAGGATGATGTGATGCTCACTTGCAAAGTGCCGCAATAGCCCGAAGCAGGGCCTCCTTGCCGGGCCAAGAGCGGCCCTTGAGGGCCTCCAGAAGCGGCGGCAACAGACGGGGTACAGCCGCACCCCCCGGAGCTCCCTGCAAGGCTGCCCATGCCTCCCGCCCTACAGTGGCCAGTCCCCGCGCCCCCTGGCCCTTGCTGCTCCAGCTCGCTGACCCGATAGCTTCCACCAGACACGAGCAGATCCCCTCCAGGTTGGCGCGGATCCCTTGCTCTTTGCTCGGGCTGATGTCACTCCACACCTCCTCGTACAGTTCCACCGTACTTGTTGTTTCTGTCCAAAACACAGGCCTATAAAGCTCTAGCATCCACAGGATAATTCGTATTATAATCGAAGACCTCGTTTTAAAAACGGCAAATGTCCTTTTTTTTCGTTTGAATTTATTTTATTTTATGTTTATCGATCTATGACTCCATTAAATAGTTTTTTTTTTTTTTAAATTCTATGACCCACAAATTAACAACGTTTAATTCACTAATAATTTTATTTTTTGTAGCATCTTTATTTTTTGTGGTCATAATTTGAAAGTTAAATCAAGAGCATATACAGTAGAACTCCATTTATCCAAACTCTGGAGTTTATGACTGGTAATCCGGGTAGCCAAATATCCAAATCTTTATCAGGAAATAAAAATTAAGATGTTTTTTAATTTTAATTCAACCGTCCTACCCATATGAACGTACGTGATACGTTCGCGATATTATCGTCCAAAAAAAAAGTATACCCGCAACAACAGAAACGTTCGTGATACGTCAAATTGTCGCTCGCCTTACACATACAAATATGCTAGACGGCGAGTTAAATATTTAGAGGTCAGTCGAAGTTAATGGATGTGTTCGTGTTTTGTTTGTATGAGGAAGGAATTGGTTAACAGTCATAATTCACAAGCCTCTTCATATTTAGCAGTTCACCTTGAAAGTGTAATGGAAAAATGGCTCAAAGAAAGGTTAAAATGAACACCAACACCTTCCCTTGGATGCGAATTGTGTCACCTCACTAGGGCCCAAAATAGCGAGATACTGTGTTTTGAGAATAGGTGTTTCAGAAGAATCTGGGGTGTGCGGCGGTTCGACTTTGTGAGGAATAAAGTAATAAGAGAACGGACGCAGCGAACTCCGGTGACAACTGTCATCAAGCGGAGGTGATACGGTTGGCTGGGCCTTATAATGCGGATGCCTCCCGAGAGCCTTAACCACGCTTGCCTACTTCACAAGGCATCAGGTTCTCGACTTCATGGACGTCCGCTGCTGAATGTTGAGGACGCACAAGAGCTGGCAACCGATAGAGATGCATGGAGGCTCTTTGTGGACACCATATGCTCCAACTAGCGGACATGGAATGATGCTATTACATTAACTTATCATAAAAATAAAAAATAAAGTTTTATTCAACCATTTATAGTGAATTCTGCTTGCACAAATGTTCAAAGTTTTTATTATTCATATAATTTTCGAGTTCTATTAGTGCTTTAAACAAACGTGTAAAATTTTCTTTCACTATAAGACATAATCCCCATAAACAGATTAAACACTCTCCTGAAAAATTAACGATCGGTGACATTTGAGGTTTTTAAAACAAGATATTCAATCATTTT
Source organism: Micrasema longulum (assembly GCF_059751315.1). Classification (NCBI taxonomy): domain Eukaryota; kingdom Metazoa; phylum Arthropoda; class Insecta; order Trichoptera; family Brachycentridae; genus Micrasema; species Micrasema longulum. The sequence goes on along the minus strand of NW_028277458.1, from coordinate 176,494 downwards.
AATAAAACTATCACTATACATTTTCCTTCTGCGTGACATTCCTTTACAATGTTAATTACGTATTAAAATATCACAACATAATTACTTACCGGGAGTTTTCTCTGCGTGCATAGCGAAAAATAAGGTTGGCATAACAATGTTGGATCTGTCCTTGAGCATTTCTGAGTGACGGTTGGCAATGGCTTGGAATGTCAGAGCTATGGCAGACCTCACAGCTTCATCATCTCGTTCCTTATACCACGTGCATAATTTTGTTACTAATTTGTCCACTGAAGATTCCTGCCAAATATAAATGGTACATTAAAAAAAACAGTATTTTTTTTGGATTAACAAATTTATCTTAATGTAAAATTTGTCATGAACAACACCTTATGCACGAAACCAATAACACTGATTTTGAAACATGAACTATTGTCGTCGATTCTCATGTATTTTTTTCTGCTGAATCCGAATATGCATACATCGGAATGCATTTATCATCCTTTATTTTTTTGTATTGTTATGTTTTACTCCCAAATTACCATATCTCGCATCTCATATTTAACTTTTAGAATCTCTAATTTTTGTAGCTGTTTTAAAAAATATTGCTTTTAACAATGTTTTTTTTTTTTCACCACAACAGGCCAGGAGGCCCAATTACAGTGACGAATTACAACACAGAACAGCCAGGCCTGACAAAAACCACATAATAATCTTAATCCCATAAGCTGCTTGCTTAAAATTAATAATAATAATTTATTTTTTTGCGTTCTCACCTGGAATCGAACCCGGAACCTTTCGTGCGTGAGTCACGCCATTACACCACGGAGGCGCATTATATTGAATCAAGGGAAAACGGAACCAAAACATGCTTGCGAACTACTGTAGGGACCTTAAGAGACAGCCAGCAAAGAAATACAGGCAATATCGAATAAAAATATGTTTTGTAAATAAATCATGTTATTGTGTACCTATATCATCACTTAAAACATCAAATTTCTGAAATTTCGGAATTTTAAATTTTACTAAAAAAACGTACATTCTGAAAAAAATTGGAGAGTAGCTTTTGAATTCGCAGGAAAAATTAGACCTGAATCACCTTCTTTAGTTCATTCAAAAAGTTTAATTTTGTCAATCAGTGTAACTAATAACTATTGTTTAAAGTATGTAACTATGTTTTAAGAATTTGAATAAATTCACATTCCCGGTACCTTATAGTAGAGACAGTATGAGAACACTACATATAAATGGACAATATTAATTTAAGTACTCTTCGTGGTGCTTATTTGAAATGGCAAAAAAAAAAATCCCGCTGCTTGTGAGATAAGGTCTATAATTTGTTTCCTTAATGTGAAGATTATCAAACCATTCCACATTCACCAACAGATCTGTGACGAGAACGGAGAACATGTGATAAATGATTCGATGGTATTCATCGAACCAGTTCATAACTAATCAAAGATAAACATCCACTTTGTTCGTCGCACATTATCACGACATTCATTGAACGTTTTCACCCATCTTCTTACCATCGAATCATTCATTACATGTTCTCGGTACACCTCACAGATCTGTTGATGAATGTGGTCTGGTTTAACGTTCTTCGCATTAAGGAAACAAATCACAGACATTATCTCGAAAGCCGTGTGATTTTAAATTTTATTTGTCATTCAAACAAGCATCACGGAGTCAGCTAACTCATAATGGCGTCAAGTTTTCTCAAGTCTACGCTGACCACCTCATAATATATAGGAATAAAAAATGAGCTTATCAGAAAGACGAGATAGGGGTATTTAAGTTGATAACCGCCTGCTTCTAATTTAATAATAATACATAATTACATTCAGGATGTATCCCGTATTGCCTTCATCTCAATTCAGGATGTATGCCGTATTGCCTTCATCTCAATCGTACATACCTTGGCCGCACCGACGACCGTACCGATGGTGTCGGCGGCATGCTTGCGCACCGTAGAGTTGCGGTCCAGCAGCGAGTGCAGCAGCGCGGCGAGGATGCGGCCGGCGGAGGGCTGCAGGCCGGGCCCGAGCTGCAGCGCCAGCAGCCCGAGGGCGTGCGCCACGGCCACCTTGCAGCCCAGCGCCGGCCCCTTGAGCAGCTCCAGGACGGCCGGCAGCATAGCCTCCGCACACGCCACGTCCACGTATTGGATACACTGAAGGCAAAATACAATAATTTTACAAGAAAGCTTCAGAGGAAAAAAAACATCCTCTTATACCATCACTCCCCTTTCCGCACCTAGGCTATGTTTCGAACCAAATGCAGCGTATTTTCATAATCTGTTACATGAAGGTAAGGTGATCCTACACTTCGGGTCCATCCCAGTCCAAGAACAAAGAAATATTGCAGTTAAACAAAAGGAGTTAGATTAACTCCATTATATCAATATAGCATTCTTGCTGCGCCCCCAGAACGGCTGACGGGAAGTGACTGATTACCTCTGTGCCTGTATCGGTAGTGTAGGCGCCTAAAGTGCGTGAGCACATAGCCCGTCCACCGTCTCCTGCGCGTGGAGCTGCGTCCCCAGGTGGTGACGGATTACCTCGGTGACTATATCGGTGGTGCAGTGTGCCTTAGCTGCGTGAGCGTGGAGCCCGTCTAGCGCCACCTGCGTGTGGAACTGCGCCCCCAGGTGGTGACAGATAACCTCGGTGACTGTATCGGTTGCATAGAGCGTCTCGGCTGCGTGAGCGCAGAGCCCGTCCACCGCCTCCTGCGTGCGGAGCTGCGCCCCCGGGTGGTGACGGATTACCTTGGTGACTGTATCGGTGGTGTAGTGCGCTTTGGCTGCATGAGCGCAGAGCCCGTCCACCGCCTCCTGCGTGTGGTGCTGTGCCCCCAGGGCGGCAGACAGGTGCGACAGCCGTGCCGACTCCAGCTCTCCGGCGGCTTGCAGCAGCCCAGGCACCAGAGTGGGCAGGAAGGGGGCCAGGGAGGCGCCCGCGCTGCCCACCATCTTGGATACTGTCTGCAGGCTGAAAACATTTATTTATTTCAACCACGTAAAATTCTAATTATTGCAAATTGAATGTGCATCGATGTAAGTCTATACATACAAAACACACTAAAAAAAGAAAGGCATTTTGTGAAAATTTGAGTGATTTATTTCTGTTTCACTGTGTCATAATTTACACATTTATTTGGTAGGTTCTTTATTGACATAATATATAATGTTTTTAAAATATTTCTTTCAGGTGTTATCCTTTTTAAAAATTGCCTTAACTTCTAGGTACTGCCTTAGCAATCCTAGCGGCATTTAAAAGGTCAAGTAAATGTAATAAAAATGCCAACCTGATTTGGCGAATTTCTGGCACTGTGTGCGTGATCCCGGTATTCAAGATTACGGGTAAAATGACCGCCATGATTTCCTTTCCTGACTTGCCTTGGTCTACATCCGTGGCCCGAATACAAAGCTAAAGAAGTAACAAATCATATTAAAAACAGAGAATAGCTGTACAGCAATATGTACATATTAAAACGTGCATTTACACTGCTTACTTTGGAAAGTACCGAAGTAGTATTGCCAGCCGCGACACGTGTTCCTTCGTGAACATCATCCATAACACGGAATAACTGGGACCAAATCTCAGCCAAGCGAGGGAGAAACTCGCTCATGCTTCGCGTCACCCTACAATATTCAACATTATATTGATCATTTCATATTATTTATTTATTGAAATATATGTAAGACAAAACGTTAGTCTGAGAGAAGCATACTTTAGATTTTCATGTTGTAATTTTACTTTTAATATTTGCTGCATGTAAATTATGAAAGCAATTTAAATTTAATACAGATTTAAAGAATAAACATTACTTATATTATTATCACACGCACCTTAAAAGATCTGATAATGCCAAGCAACAGGACATCCTAACTCTCCACTGATTGGCTGTAATATTCGTCACCAAGTCATTTAAAATTTCTGAATGGTATTTTTCCACCTGAAATAATGTTTTCAAAATTTAGTTTAGCAAATAAACAATATTGTGATACAATAAACAGACGATACAATATGAGAATGTGTACAAGTTTATCTACATTGCTTTAACTTAAAATGCATTAAAAAAAATACATAAATGCGAATTGTCTTTCATAATACAAAGTTTTTTTTCAAAATTAGGTATGATAATTAAAGAAACAGCAAATAATACAAAGAAAATACCTGTGGCAATACTTTTTTTTTATTATAAAAAAAAAAAACAAAAGTATAAATTAATGTATTTAATTCACACATTTAAAATAAAATCAACTTTGTCTCGCATTTAACTCATTTGTTGTAGTTCATTTTACTTTTAATATTTGCTGCATGTAAATTATGAAAGCAATTACGAAAGAAAGGTATGTATGATATGACAGCCGATGAGAAAAGTGACTCGAAGCCGTGCCACTCATTGCCAGAAGTGTCCGCAAAATTAAGTGCACTCAACGGTCTATGGAAAGACAAATATTGGGTGTCCTCAAGAGACCGAATAAAGAATGAAGAGATAATGAAAATAAAAGAAAAGTAGGGAGACCACAGGGGAGATGGACTGACGATATCATCGAACTCGTGGGTCGCGGGTGGGAACAGAGTGCCCGGGATGGAAATACATGGACAAATTAGGAAGAGATCATATCCAGCAGTGGGGAGAAACGGGCTGATAAGAAGATGATTGCTATAATAATTTCCATAATCCAAATTTAAAACTATGCATATTATGAAAAAAATAATACCGTTTTATTAGTCTCCGGAACTAAAGCGTGCCATATACTGGACATGGAGTTCTGTATCTTAGGTGTGGGGTCGAAACGATACCTGTATAGTCGGGGTACAATTTTAGGTAAATGCTCGGAAAGTTGATCTCCAGCTTGTTGGATGATAGATTGGAAACCAAATGCGGCACCTAGAATTAAATAAATAACCAATTTTACATGACACAATAATATAATATTTAGTCTGATCGATGCCGAATTGTGAATCTCCATTCTTTCAGTCATGAAACATAACACAATTAAAAAACATTCAATAAAAACTAGCAAAATCAAAGAATTTTTCAATTGATTTATTTCTCAAAACGATGTTATGTTTATTATTATAATGTAGATTTATAAATTAGTGAATAATAATAATAAAAAGAAGTGTAATAAGTTGACACACAAATGTAATATTTTTTGCACCACAAGCCAAGGGGCCCAATTTAAACTAAGTAAAGAAAAAAAATTATACAAAAACATTTAATACAAAATTGTGTAATTCAGTGTTTTTCAACTTTTTTGAATATGCGACCCCCTAACGAGTGGAAAGATAGGTGGCGACCCCCCCTCAGAACCGTTTTTTGCCTGGTTTCTTGTTTCCGGGAAGGGGGTTCCCTACAAAAATTAAGGACGAAAGCAAGGCAAAAGCGAGCGGTGAAAATTTGACATCCTGAGGGGGGTAGCCGCAGATTTAAAGAAATCCGGGCACTAAGAGAAACAAGGCGTTCTTGGGGGGGTAGGGTCGCCTTATGCCTGCGACCCACAGGTTGAAAAACACCAGGGTAATTAATCCAAATACATATTTAACTTATAAGAAGCTGGTTTAATACGATTTGAACAGTGACACATAATTCGAGTTATAAAAACGTTAACCTTTAATATATCTAAATTGTGTGTTAGTAGATTTGAAAACTTATAAAGTATAAAAGTAGTGAACAGTTGTTACAATTTTCCAGAAAGACTACCCGCCTAAAAATAAGCTTGCAGTATTGTAAAAGCCGTATGAGCGTTTATTAAATAAATAAATAAATATTGCCAACTGAAATACAATTTATCAGAAATCAATAAACTAGATTGCCAGTTGAAACCGAATTAGGGCTTCTGTTCCAATTTGACCACATCTGGGGTGCTATTCTGAACCACTCTCGTGGCACGAGAAAACAGTTTTTCTCATTTATTTTTTATGTAAATACACGAGATAATACGGGCGCGAGAGTGTTTGGAATACCAGCCCTGAAACTTCGGTCTATCTCTACAAATCAATATTTAAATTAAAACTTATTCATTTATGAATAATTTCACAGGTACACTTTTTTTCTACATACATATATAAATACTTCACCGTGCAAAACCTGTGCTGAGGTGCTTATTATGAGAAATTCCGCTACTTTTATTGCAGTATAAATTTACATTAATATATACATTACATTATAAATTTACATTAATATATATATTACATTATAAATTTACATGGCGTGAGAATATTAAAGAAAATAATAACTAAAATGATGTTTTTGATGTTCACTGCAAATAAAAAAGATGAATAAAAACCTTTTTTAGAATTCCAGATGGCATTGTGGTTAGCGAGATGCATAAATTTATAGATGAGATCAGGTTGGTTGAGGTCAGAGGCAAATGAGCACAGTTCCTTGTATGTTGACAGGTTACCCCTAAACAGTCAAATGATTGCAAATCAATATTATCCAATACCATAGGTTTGTATGATGATAGTTAAAAATGATTTCATAATTAACAAAATGTATTTGATAATTAAACAAAAATCAGTCAAGTTGAAATTGAAGGCAGCAAAAATTAATTTAAAATAAAAAATAAATTAAAAAATAATAATTGAAACATATTTTTGAGACTAAAAGGAAGATTTCTTTTTTTAAATAACAAATGATGTAGATATTAAACAAATCGGTGGCTTCAGCCAGACGACAGAATTAGATCCTGGATACGGCCCTATCGGATGTAGGGAGTACCGCTTTACCCATCGTTGAACTACTGGGAGTTTTACTTAATTCTGACCTTTCTCTTGACGCTCAAATTAGTAGAACGATAAGTTTATGCTTCTACCAGCTGAGACAAATTAAATGCAAAAATTTGCCGGTTGATGCCACCCGTCAATCAATAAATGCGTTTGTAGTGTCTAGAGTCGATTATTGTAATGATGTCTACCAATGAACAAAATGACTCGTATTAAATGCTGCAGCGAGACTTATTTTCGGAATCTCTAAGTTCAGTCATATCACTCCACTACTTCGGGAATTGCCCTGGCTATGTTTTCCACAGAGGGTTGAATACAAACTCTGTTGGCCAGATTAACTGGCTGACAGGCGTCTTATGCTTAGATCAACTATGTCTACGGTGAGAGAAAAAGTTATTATACTTCTACGCAAACAGCGCACTAAATTCAATGAACGCGCATTTGCGGTCGTAGGCCCTATGGCATGGAATGCTTTCCCAGCAGAAGTGCGAGGCTGTGAAAGTGAAGTGATGTTTCAGAAAAAACTTAAAACCCACTTGTTTTCTAAATCATTTGAATGAATCCGCGGCATGTGATAACAATATAAATTGTATTAATTAAATTACAAATTTAAAAGCTTCAATTAAATTTATTTATCTATAAAATCACTATGTAAAGCGCCCTTCAGGTATTATATTACAAAAATGGCGCTATAAAAGTTATCCATAATGATAATAAAAATAATAATAATATTAATTCCAAGATAAATTTATACCATTAATAATGTGATTTCACACGTGTATATATATTTTTAATAAAAATATGTGCATTCTTATGATTAACTCAAATATTTCAATTTTGGGGTCATCTTCTTTGAGTCGTAAATACGATGTTAGAAAAGAGGAAACAAATTATGATAGGAGGGATTCGAACCTTGCAGACCTCCTGTTTCAGGGTCAGCGACAATACCCACAGGACCACTAGCTGTCAGTTTTTTGAAAATTGATTTATCATTATTACGTAGACAAGGTACAGTCTAAGCTTAACTGAGTGAAATCGCATTAGAAAATATATATCGTAAGCTCTGAAAATGTACATGCCTAAACTTTTATATTCCTTACTTAAAAACTTATTCATCATAATTGAGATATCTGTCTCGATAAAAATCCCTCAAGGATAAATTCAGCGTGTGTTCCTATAAAATTATTGATCGCTTACCCAGTGGGTGTCTTTCCGAGTTGGCCTTCCTCGAAGAGCTTGGTGTCCTGCGTCACAACAGCCACGGCACGCCGACCCCCAGCCAGCTGCTCCAGTAGACGTTCCACCAGGCTCCGCTGCTCCACCTCTCCGCAGCAAGAGTACACCAGCCCCAACCCCTTGCTGGCCACATCTTGCACGATGTCTGCAAGCATTAACCCGCTGTTATTCTGATATCAGTTACTATTTTTAAAAAATGGGCTAGATTTGTTTAGGAAAAGTTAAAATACTCCGACAACTAACATTCAATCAAATGGATTTAAGCACATCAGCTTAAGAGGTTGTTTACACATGGACAATTCGATACTGTTTGGTCCTAGGACTCGACCATTGTCCACGTGCAGCAGCAACAGCAATTTGTAAGACAAAAAATTGTTCCGAGACATTGCTACTGAGATTGACGGGCAGTCTATCTTTGCGGAACGATGATTAACGCGTATGGCCGCAATGTCCTCGTGTGACGTCCACGGACAGGATCTTGTGACAATCGATTTGCTCGACGTGAACATGTCACCCCCACACATTTTCCTGCCGAAAATAGATGATACCTATATACTAAGTTAAACAGATGACATGTTGAAAGTACAAACCATTATTTTCTGATAAAAATTCCATAAAAGCATCTTGAATAGGTGCAAGTCTGGATTTGATGGGAACCCTCTTGGGACAATTTTTCAGTAAAGCCAATAACCAAATACAGCAAGCCTAAAAATAAAATAATACATGCCGCTTAGTTTACAATCTGAATATTAAAATTAATAAATCAGTGCCTTGGATCAAAAAGGGAGATGTCAGAATTTAAGTTTTTTTTTTTTTGCAATTTCACTTCAGAGTTGGGGGATACCATTTGAATAGAAAAAAGATCAATGTCGATTTTCTATTATTTTCTATTTTCCAGGACCATTGTTGCTGAAGATTTTTAAAAAAATATTTGTAATTGCTAAAGAGTTAAAATTCAACATTGGCCTCATGTAGTTTCATATTGAAGATTGGCGCTCCCTGAAGATGTTTTTATCAAACATTGTAATGGATACGTTACGACCAATGTCTTAATTAATGTTAAGCAAACATTAGTCCAGAGCTTACTTCTTCCACTCCTTGACTACGCGGATGTATGTTATCCAGATGCTAACTCTGAATTGCTTGATAAGTTAGAACGATTGCAGAATATTTGTATTCGTTATATCTTTAATCTTCGCAAATTTGACCACATAACCGAGTATCGCACGCAACTACACTGGCTCAGTATCAGGCATAGAAGAAACATTCACATTCTATCACTACTTCACAATATTTTAAATAATCCCACTTCGCCTGTTTATCTGAGAGAGCTCATCCAACCCTTTCACAACACGGACTATCTCTTCGTTCTAGTAACGAGAGAACCCTTTTAATACCCTGTCATCGCTCTAATTTTTTTGCCTCCTCTTTCACAGTAGTAGCCGCTCGATTGTGGAATAATCTACCCACTAATGTTAGAGACGCCCCTTCTTTATTTACATTTAAGTCGAGATTGAAATGTCACTATCTAAATATTTAAATTGTTCCTTTATCCTTCTTCTTTCCTTCCCATCCCCTCTCCTCTCTTCATAGTAAAGTGTTATTTTTTTTTTTATACATATATTTATTTTTGTTAATCTTTGCTTTTAATTTTTGTGTAAAATTGTAAGATTCAATATGTTCATGTATTTATAATTTTCTCAAACTGAACGGTTTGGGTAGGTAGGAAGAAATTGCCTTAAGGCAATATGCCCGCCCTTATATGTATATTTATTGTATATGTATATAAAGTGTCAATAAATAAATGTCTACTTTGGCCCTTTTAGCATTTGACAGTGACGTTGCTCGGAATGCACGATCCTGTCACTGTGGTTTGTGTTCGTGCCAATGTCCCCAACAGCACTAAACTTTTGTTTTTCAAACGTCTTCACGAAACAGTTTAATTTGTGAAACGATAAGTGTTATTGCTATTTTTATTTTTAAAAACTGGAACGCCCATCTCTATCACCAACGCAATGGAGAATGCTGAAAGTTTGCCGTGTCAAGTATAACTGAAATATTAAGAGACGGTTTTGAATTACGCTATTATTTAGGTAGGTAGGATTTTATGTATAGTATATTTTGGCATCTATTACTAATATTCCATTTTTGGTGGAGATTTCTAAGTTTGCTACTAATACCCTCATACGTATATACTATTGTAACCAAACAAATAAAAATAATAGTAAATATCAATAAAATCTTGAATGTGTTTCAGAAAAAACCTTATTTAACATTTTTTTAGTATACACGCATCTAAATCTTCAGAAGCAAACACAGAGTTGATTTTAAAAATAATAATACAGTTAATGAAATACCTGTCTAGAATTGGGATGAGGAATATTTACAAACTCGAGCAGCTCAGTCAATAGCCAATCCAACAGCTGGTCATTATCTGTGTGGGATTTATTATCCGGAACTAAACTCTCATCGGGCAATGGCTGGGACCACAAGTCCCTTTTGTAAAGAGAATTCACACCATCTACACAATACACTAATGATTCACCGATCTGGAGATGTATTTCGAAGTCTTTAGTCTGAAAGAAACAAAATGCCGTGTTTTAAATACTTCAAATATTTTATTTTTTTAAAAAACTTATTTCCAAACATGGATTCAAGATTATTATTCTAGGTACTGTCAAAATATTGAAAAAAAATCTTACCTCTTTGGCCATATCCAAAAATCCCTTAATTATTTCTTTGGAATGTGGAAAATGCTCACCGAGACATATCTGTCCCAGTGCAGTGGTAGCTTTTTCTTTTATTTTAGAAGTAAATTTAGCACTTTGCAAAACACCGAAGAGTTTATTCACAACGCCGAGTTTTGATATGGCAGTTACTTCGGTGTCATTTTTGGGTGATTTGACTTCTTGGGAGGGGGAAATTTCCAAAACATTAGAAATATCTTTCTCAACTCGATCAACCAAAGGAAGAGCGTAACATTTCCCGAGAAGAGATAAATTGGAACAGGCATAGTTCACAATCAAGTTTTGGTTATTTGACAGACATTCAACTGAAAAATAAGAGCAACATATTATGCGCAATTAAATAACTAAAAAATTGTATCTGGTTTGAGTACTATTTATTAAAAATTAGTAGTATTTAAGAAAACATTAAAATTTGTTAGTGAAAATTCTCGATGGAAGTTCATTGTAATTTATTATAATTTACAGTCAAACTTAGTTATTACGGGGAATATGGGACTGACTGATTTTGCTCGTTATAAGCATAACTAGTTATACCAGAAAATGGGTCACCGAGTAAAAAAATAAATATACGTACTTATTCATACACATCTTTGAACCATCATTCAAAAATAAAACTGCTAAGGAAAAGTATAAAGCTTGCAAACCGACCATTTTCTACATTTCAAATGCAGACAAAAATAACCATTAGTATTTTTCTACAATGTTGACACTGTGGATAAAGGATATAGAAAACTTTTTACACACTTCTACATTTTTTGGGCTACATTCTATTTCACAAATGCCACTTTTTTACGAATTGAGAAACACTTCCGATTGTTAGTTTAGGTTATAACTGATCTTACATCACCCACTTGTAATGTTTATTATGCATTGACCACAAAACATAATTTTACAAAAAAACATTGTAAAAACTCTCGAAACAAGGGTGTCATTCATAAACTATACGAGGAGTTGTAAATTGCAAGGAGATGCCGAGCGGGTACTTACTGCGTTCACAAAACTTGAATTTTTTACATGCAATTTCAACCATATGTGTGATACTTTGTCAATGTTGCCAGCGAAAACATCAATTAGGATACTTCGATTTTAATACGTAGATCCTTATTTAAAAAATGATGTTTTTAAGCGATTAAAGAGTTTTTGCTTAATTGTTGTCAATATTTTTGTTAGGTATGTCCGAGAAGAAGCACGTTACAAAAGTGAATAAATGTATGGAGAAAACCATAGGAAAAATGTCAAGTAATGTTTCCTTATTACATCCGAGATCTCGCTATTTTCGTGATCATTATAACCAATTCGACTGTATTTAAATATCTCTCGCCTTTTATTTCTAGGATAAGTCAATATTTACTGCTAACTAATTCTCACACGTTTCGTACTTACTTAATCATAAAAGATCATTATTTAGGTATTTATCAATATGAAATAACTAACCCAAAAATGTTACTCCATCAATATAGGGTTTCCATTCCTTGACATTGAACTCGCTTCCTCCGAGAGTTGTAAGGGCTTTAGTCTGCCAGAGCATGATAGACCTTTCCAATAAATTACTGAAAGCTGCAATCAGGCCGCACTGAGCTTCCAAATTACGGTTGGACTTGGCCTGCTTGAGGAGATCTAGAATGTCCTCCTCTAGTTTAGATTTATCTGCTGTATGGGCTTGGACAATTGCGTACAGAGTAGCAGCTGCGTCACGCACATCTTCCCTCATACTGGAGGTGAAATGTGTACGGAAAAATGGCAGTTGATCCGCGAAGTCTCCTGACATGGTCTTAGGAATACAACCGAGTATTTCCAAGAGGCATGTAAACGGCACGATATCTGAAATATAAAATGCGTAAGCACATATGCCCCAAAGTTATGTCATTGATTACAATGTTTGAAAGTACTTACCAGGGCCAGCGGCGAGGAGTATCTTTGTCATGCTTAAGTAGTGCTGAATGGAGTCGGGAGATTTCTGTAGATTAGTTGTCAGGTACTGAGCTAAAACAGGGGAAGTGACTCCGGGGTGCGGAGAACCATCTTTAATCCCAGCACTCCGATTTAAGCACATGCGCAAATACCTCATTATCTGCCAAAGAAAACCAATATATGTAGGTGGTGGGATAAAAATTGAAACAGGCTTCTGAAACAGGTTCCATTGTAATTCGCCTATCTAAATGACTTACGTAAATTAAACAAGTAAAATAGTGGTTCACAGCTTCTCCTGTTTAGCACCGTTGAGTAAAAAGAAATATGTATTACATATAAACATTTACCTGTATTGACATGTCTGTAATTTTTTTTTGCACCATAACAGGCCAGGAGGCTCAATATACACCTATGTATATAACTTATGTCTTCTATTTGAATATTACATAATACAAGTGTATTTTCAACATCTGCCTCGTGGTAAATAAAATGGTTATCATTAAATATCTATTTGAAAATATGTTTTTGCATTAGAATATTTCATATCCCCTTCATGTACCTAACGAAAATGATAAAGATATCCTGCGGTTGGTGCATCAGTGCAGTGCCCTATGCACCATTAGATGCAGAAAGGGACTGATGATGAATATGATTTTTAATTTTAAAATAAATGAAAAAACAAAAAAATATCTCAATGTACAGTCGATTCTAATCTTGATTAGCATTTGTTAATGTGTGCATGCAATGTGTGCAAATTTCTCATGCTAGTGAGCGTACTAACAGAAATGAAATTTGTACGCTTACTAGATTCACTGACACGAGCACACACTAATATAAGCTATTAAACATTCTAATGCCCTGTACATGTTTATGAAATCTTACATTTATGATATTGATAATTAATTGGTTTTATTTTATCTAGGTAAAGGTATTTTGATGAAATAAAATCTAACAAAAGAATAAGTAGTAACTTTTGATAAGTTTAAATAAATAATAACCTCGTAGTAAGTACAGGGTGAGTACGGCAGGACATGGTTGCCGATTACAAATCTATGCTTGGAATTATTGCTCTCTTTCCTCTTGGCAATGTTAGCCCAGATGTAGTGTACCATGGCAGGGAAGGATGGAACTCCCAGTTCCGCAGTAGGCAACTCTTCCTTCTCGTCATTCTTGATCGTCTTCTGCTCTACAACTGTCGGGGTCACATTCTGCACAACATCCTCTATCTCACTCGGTCGCGTAACGCCATACAAAGACCTGATAGCCTCCGTTTTGACTTCGTCCTTCCTAAAAACAATAAAAAATTCAAAGATGTAGAGCAGTCAATAGATAAAGTAACATATTTATAGTTTTAAAAATAATAATTTATCTATTTAAACACTTTATACGTAGTCTGTTCAAAAAGCATTTATTTATTCATGAATATCTATTTTGTCCCTTTTAAAGTAATCTCCACCAGATAATATACACTTGTGCCAACGTTTTTTCCAATCCTCAAAGCACTATCGCACGATCGCAAAAAATATCTTTTTGTCATCTTGTTCAGCTCCTCCTTCGATGCCGTCTTTATCTCCTCAATCATAGCGTAGCGTCGTCCTTTCACGGGCTTCTTCAGTTTCGGGAACAAGAAAAAATCACAGGGGGGCAGATCTAGGGAATACAGTGGCTGCGACATTATTAGTGTGTTATTTTTGACCAAAAATTCACCCACAAGCAACGATGTGTGAGCAGGGGCGTTATCTTGGTGCAAAAGCCAATTTTTGTTCTTTCACAAATCCGGGCGTTTCTGGGGGATTGCTTCGCGCAAATTGAAGAAAACCGTAAGCAAAACCATTACATTCGACCGAACTTGGCGTGCTTTTTTCGTTCTTGGCTTATGCGGCAGCTTCCATTGGGATGATTGAGCTTTGGTTTCTACGTCATAACCATAAGCCCATGGTTTGTCACTAGTTATGACCCTCTGGAGCAAATTTGGGTTGTCGCTTACAGAGTCCAACAGCTCCTGAGCAATGTTTTTGCGATGCTGTTTTTGGTAAAAATTGAGCAATTTTGGTACGAATTTCGCGGCGACTCGTCTCATGCCCAAATCATTGGTAAAAATTTAATGGCCCGAGCCAATCGATATGTTTCCTCAGCAACTTCTTTAACGGTGATTCGACAATTGGCCAATACTATTTTTTTCACTTCCTCAATGTTTTTGTCTGTTGTTGACACGCTCAGGCGTCCGGCACGCTCTTCATCGTTCACAGCTTCTCGGCCCTCTGAGAACATTTTGTACCACCGATAAACGTTGTTTCAGTCCAAGGTAGCTTCACCATATTTGGAATGCATCTGCGCACTTAATTTTGTTTTTCACACAAAATTTGATACCGATTCTTTGATCCATTTTTTGGAATAAGCGAAAATCGAAGACGAGCCAAAACACGTGCAAGCAAAGCAGCTGTCAAAAATTAACTGAACATTCGAAATGCCCGAACTTGTCGGCATAAGTTAGAGACATAAATGCCAACATAATGCCATAAAAAAAATCGAAAATCGAATATACGTCACCCGCGGTAATTCAAAATTTGCTATACTTTTTATACATATACAGTTTACATATACATAAGGGCGGGCATACTGCCTTAAGGCGATTTCTTTCTACCTACTCAAACCGTTCAATTTGTAAAAATCAGTAGTATATAAACATATTGTTGGTATATTATAATTCATATTTTCATTATAACAAAAATATTAATCAACATATATATTTAAAAAAAATCTAAATTGACTTAAAATCTACAGTATACTATGAGAAGAGGAATAATACTGCTTACAAATCTCCGCTGGCCAAGAGTAGTAGGTACTTGGACGGTGGGCTATCTGAGGGGAAGAGGACGGATGCGTATCGAGCTGCTACGAATCTCACCATCGCATCTTCGCTATCCATGTGCCTGGAAGAAAATTACAGGAAAACATGACAGTAAATCACAATAATTGTATTTTCATCGGCAGTATTTTCTCCCCTATTGCCAGATTCATCTGTTATTTTGAATATCTTATCCCAAAGTGATGCAACTGACAAAATGGTCAAATTTTTGTATTCGTTCGACAGGCATCATGGCGCAGTTGGTTAAATGGCCAACTGGGAAACTAGCGTCGCGGGTTTGATTCCTGCCAGTTACAAGAAAAAAAAACAATAAAGGTGTTTTCTCAATTGGTCTCGGTGCTGTGGTATATTACCCGTCTTCCATATTCATTCTTTCTTACCTGCTGACAAGCCTGAAAATAGAGGCATAGCAGGTTATTTCCATCGTATATTTTAAAAAAAAGGTTTAACTCTATGAGCTTTATGCCTAAATTTTTGTAAAATGAGTTTACATGAACTTTGGCTATTTTTATAGCTCAGCTCACATTACTCATCGTTCGTCATGTTCGCCTGGGCTTATTTATTTTATTTTTAGTTTTTAGTCATATTCATCTTTTGGGAAATTTATAATCATCTGGCTTATATTATTATGTATGTACTACCCGTATGTATTTAGTCAAGTTGATGAAAATGGTGAAGTTAGCCAATATGTTGAACTAATTCACCACTCCGACTCTACATAATACTTGTATGCGTATTTTAAATGTATAAAAAAAAATACTATTCCAGTCGGTCGGTTCAATTCACCCGCAATGGACTCATCTCATGAGATTAGAAAATAGTGTAGTTTAGTAAAAAGTTATGAAAAAAATATTTACAGATAATTTTGGCTGAATTTTTTTTATTTATAAACAAGTTGCATTAGAAATTTTAAAAATAATGTCAATAATACTGAGTCTTTTACTTTTCCAGGAGAGCGACGAGCATCAGTGTTTTGTCTGTGTCCAGGTCAGGTTCCGGCGCAGGGTCCACATCCATGACTGTACTGGCACTAGTACTGCCTTCGGAGGTTTCTACCGGCACTTCCCCGACCTCCATTGGCTCCGGTTTGTCCACTGCTCGAATAAACAAATAATTGATTTAGAATAATATGATACTCTCGCATTTTTCAAAGCAATAATGAAAGATTTTATAGAGAAATGAAAACCTTTTGCGGTGGAGTGCTTCAAACTGAAGGATCCTGCCATGGCTAAAAGGGCTTCTCGCAGAGCGAGGCGTAGATCGAGCGGAGATGAGGGCATCTTATTAAATAATTCCTCTAACATCTCAAACTGCTTTGTTATTGCGCACGGAGCTTTAGCTACTAGACGACCTGAAAGAAGGCAATACAGTTTTGTTTACACTTATTTGTTTATAAATTTGTATAAACCACTTAATTTTTTTAATTACACTTTGACCGGTTTCGAGGTTACTACCTCATCGTCAGGAATTTAACTAACTTATAATTACACGCGTTGCTATTTATATAATAAAATATAGTATGAAAGAGACAGAAAATTGAAAGAAAGAGAGAGAAAGAAGATAAAATAAATCATAACGGGAATAGTTTTAAAAGAGGACTCAAAGTTAAATTTAATTGATTAATTATTATTTGAAGTTTTTGATTAATGGCTTTACTAATTTCTAATCGTTCTAAATTATCTAAACGAAAACCATTTTTATTGACATGCAAAATTTCTACACACGTTTCTTGATTAAATTCATGGTTTTCGGATATGAGATGATTTGCGAATTCTGAAAAATTATTATTACTCAGACATCTTATATGTTCTTTGATTCTAACTTTAAATTTACGTGAAGTTTTTCCAATATATAAATTTGGGCAATTTAAACAATTTAATTTATAAATTCCCGAATGATTTAATTTATCATCCTTATCTTTACAATTTATTAATATTTTACCTATGTTATTATTAGTATAAAAAGCTGGCCTAATATTGTTAGGTAAAATTTGTGCTATATTATTTGAAAATGAATTAATGTACAAAATAATAAATAATCAATTAAATTTAACTTCGAGTCCTCTTTTAAAACTATTCCCGTTATGATTTATTTTATCTTCTTTCTCTCTCTTTCTTTCAATTTTCTGTCTCTTTCATACTATATTTTATTATATAAATAGCAATGTGTGTAATTATAAGTTAGTTAAATTCCTGACGATGAGGTAGTAAC
Organism: Micrasema longulum; assembly: GCF_059751315.1. Lineage (NCBI taxonomy): Eukaryota > Metazoa > Arthropoda > Insecta > Trichoptera > Brachycentridae > Micrasema > Micrasema longulum. The sequence continues at coordinate 158,798 of NW_028277458.1, read as the reverse complement.
CTCGAAACCGGTCGAAGTATAATTAAAAAAATTAAGTGGTTTATACAAATTTATAAACAAATAAGTGTAAAATGTCATACCACAAAGTGAAAAATGTTTTTGATAACAATACAGTTTTTTTTATTCGTGGCTATTGAGAATAATAACAAAGTTTATTAAACATATTATATGAAAGGTGTTTTTCTTATGGTTAGATTATTAATCAAAGAATGTTTAGAGTTTAGATCAAGACTTGGAAATAGTTTACCTATACAAGTGTAGGCTTGAGCGTGATGCACCCACTCCTCCTCTATTTTGGTCAACTTGAGTAGGCCTCCGAGTAGTACAGGAGATATCTGCTTCAGTTGACTCACGTCTCCACTGTAACAATTGATAATAATTGAAACACAAACATATAGTACAAACATGTTGAGGTGCTCATTTAAATTTCAGTATCATTTATGCACATTCTTGATAAATTGCTATTCTATGGACAGACTATAATTAAAAGATAATACGAGACAAGGATCTGGTAAAATAAATAGACTTGTCTCGTAATTTAAAAAATATATAAATTATCCTCATTCATAAATTATGATACACTGCATGAGCAGCAGAAAAGTATATTCTGACCTTTGAATGATATTCATTGTGAAGTTCAAAGCGAGGGTCTTCAAGCGGGGATTTGTGTTTTGTGCAAACAGGGATGCAAACACAACCTGTTAAAAATAAAAAAAATAAGAGTCATAATCTTTTTTCAATGTTTTACAGTGGGAGTGGAAGTACAACCCAGTTCTCATCATAATACCTATAAGGAAATAAAAATGATGAATGTGGTACAACAAATCATTAGTAAAATAACATATATAATACAAACAGACAAAGGATTAAGATTTACATACATACATATTTATATATACTGAAGAGAAGAAAACCAACAAAAAGAAAAAAGATACAGGTAACAATTCACATACAGTAATCCCCTTTTTATGTTTTTCAAGACAGAAAGAAAAAAAGTGTAAAACTGAGGAAAATGCTAAAGTGAGAAAATGAAAAATGTATTACATGAAAATGTAATTAATTTGCTACACTATTATAGTGTACATATACTTCCAGAAAAGTAGTAAAAACGGTGATAATTGGGGATTGTTAATTTTTTTTTACTATTTTCAATTATTTCACCAAAAATATTTTTACATTTTGTATTTTTTCAAACAATATTATGAAATCTGTTTTTTGATTTGAAACAGTATGTTAAAATTATTTTATGTGTAAATAAAAAATAATGAAAATAAATTTTTAATTTGCGTAGAATAACGTACAGTATTTTCTCCCCTAAATGATGGGAAATTGTATTTATACTGTATCGCTTTTTTTTTCTATGGCATCACTAAAAAGAGCTGTCATATAGATCACTGCAAAATTGTTTCACACTTTTATGAAAACTTTTTAAACAATCTTTTTATAACTTAAAATATTTCTATTGGTATGTTTTAAACATCGCAATTTATTGATATTAAAACTTCGTTGTTCTTAAAGGTTTGTCAACTGCACGTATCATGATTTGTATAAGTCAATATGAGTTTTTGTTCCAATGAAAACTAAAACTAACCCTAAAGGAAGACACTTAAACAAAAAGGTCAATTACACTGAACCTGCTTTGAATTTAGGTTGAGACAATAATTTATCCTTTATTAGTTGTTTACCTGTTTTTATTCTACATTCGCGTGGCACATGCGGTGGCGTGCGGACCGTAGCACCATGATTACGATATAATTTTGTCTTTTTTGACACATCAATTAAATACCGAAAAAAAATTCATGTAAAACCGGGGTGATGAAAATTTAAAATCGTTAATTGAAGCGAATATTTGTAGGAGAGTGTAAGAAGAAAAATTGGTCCTGAACATTTCGGTGTAAAATGTGGAAAAATGTAAAATCAAGGAAAATAAAAACGAGGTTTTACTGTATGTTAGTTATACTAACCATCAAGAAGAAATCAGAAATATATTTTATGTTGCATTCACTGCATAGCCGAAGTACATCATTCATTTTTTTGTAGTCCTGTGCAGCAATCCACTTTGTTATATTGACTTTTAACATATTTAAAACGTCAGCAAGAAATGCTATCGATGCAAACTAAACAAAAATGCTATCAGTGTCTTGGAGGTCGTAAAAATCTACAAGGTTTAATATTTTGTACCTGTATACAGTGAGGGTAAAGGATGGCGGATCCTGTGGCTCTGTTGAGGTAGTGGAGCAGTTTGAGGCGGATACGAGTGCAGGCAGGGGCGCGGGGTGAGGGACCCCCTCCCCCAAGGAACAGAGTGTAGATGGGGAGAACTACACGAGCACTATTCCACTCCACAGAACTATAAACAAACATAGATATTATTTTATTTAAAAAAATATCCGTATTTAACAAAATGTCCTCAAAAGTGCTAGATACTGCACTCTTCGTAAGGAAGGCAGATCTGTCTTTCCATGGATCATTGCGTGCATTTTAGTTTATGGATACTTTTCTGTGTCACAGACATGGTTTCTAGTTCGTATGTCGTCACTGGCAATATACACGATTCATAGACTTGTCTCTTTAAGCAAACTGGGACTTCTTTATTTTTGAAAATGTACTTTAGCTAGCTGAAAGCAGGGTTTGGTTACTTTACCAAGTTTGACTTAGTGTCCGTAAATGTATTACATATAGTTTTTATGTCAAATTTAATATAAATGAATACTTTAGTTATTTGTACCGTATCGCAATCTGCAGTAGGCACATTCTGCATCCTTTTTTGTAGTGAGTAGTGCCGGGAACCGTACTGTTCCAGCAATAGTGGCCAAAATGTCGGAACGAATCCAACTTAAACGGACTCACCCAAAAAAGATACATATTGATGAATACTGTTATACATACTAATACTGATTTTAAGACACCCTAGGAAACATTTGACGATAATCAAAGGTGGACATCAGAATTCACAGACCTGACAATTCTTCCCAATCCAACACTAGCAATGTTGGCAACACTGAACCTGGAATCTGCTGCAGCTACAATTAGAGGTAGAAGAGTATCGCTGTCCTCGAGGGCATCATTATTCAGAAACTTGACTATAGATTGTTTAGTCTGAAAATAAAGTTTAAAATAAATTAATTATATTCAATTAAATTAAGTGTGTACCTTTATCATTCATACATATATACGTGAATGTGTAAATATATATATAGCAGTTAGAAGAAATAACAGGATTACCTTTTCAAGTTGTGAGGCATCCATGGAATTCTTATCAGTGAGCCTTTTGTATGCAACCATGGATAGTCCCGGTGGCACAGGAAACTCGGATCCGGCTTCTTTACTCCCCGGGAGAGCTCTACAAGATTTGAAACACTCGCTACAGTATTTTATTTTATAAGAGCCATATCTTGACTGATCAACGCACATTTGCCAATACATCAAATGCATGTACATACATAATATTGACTTGAAGGCCAATATGCTACCAATATCAATATATTTTACGGTAGTCAACATAATTTAATGAATCTCAGAGAATGACTTAAGAGATAAGGTTAAAGAAATCAACCCATTGACAGTCACATGTCAATATATTTATGAAAACTTGATCCATGTACATAAAAATATTTATGATTTTGAGAGGAACAGAGATTTCCATAGGTTCAACATGGGAAATAAAGATATGCTAGTTGCGCCTGCTGCTAGATTGCAAAAAATTGATAGTTATTTTGCCTCAAACTACATACGATTCTACAACAAGGTACCTCCTGAAATTCTGACTTTGCCAACAAAAAAAAAAAATATATATTTTGTCAAGCACAGGCTGTTTGGAAAGAGCTACTACAGCTTGGCATTAGATTTGTGTTCATTGATTTTAGTTTGTTGATTTAATTTGGTTGTTGGTTTGAATTTATTGGTTTGTTAGGTTTAATTTACTAATTGTTGAATTGTATTATATAGTTGTAATTTATTGACGTTTTTAAGTGATTCAACGAATCCTAAGTAAAGAATATACTAAAGTAAACTAAAAGCAGTGTTAACATTTTTTTATTAAAAATTTTATACATAATACAAGAATAATTGTTATGTCTTATGTAGACAAACATATTATTGTATTTGGAGTTTATTTTTATTGTCCTTCATTATATCAATGTATGTACAGTACAGTATCTTAGAATGTTTAATAACCTTCTTTTGGTGTTAATGCCTGTCAGTCAATAAAGTAAACATATGCCTTTATTTGAGTTAGTGAGTATGATCATTAATACATTTAGATATTTAAACTCTTCACCTTCTGTTTGTATTATTCGAAATGAATAATATGTTTGCATATGAATCAAATAATTTTGAAAGAGATATAATAAAATTACCCATAAGGCAGCAAAAGGAGATCGAGAGCCAAGCGAAGTAATACTTTGGCTTGTTGTGGTCTATCCTTCAAGTTAAGCGACGGAGCTTTGTTTCCTAGATCTCCCAACACAGGCATCACTAGTAAAAGAATGCTGAAAAGATTTTAAAAAAAGAAGATATTACCAAATAAACATTAACAATATAAATACTAAGATTTGAATAAGAATAAACAGTGAATTGAACGGACAATTTACTCACTCATCCTGATGGCTTTGCGGTCTAGACGCGATGGAAGTTAACAGCTTTGGTAAGAGTTCGAGCTGACGGTCTGCAGGAAGTCGTGGAAATCCCATGGTCAAATAGATTATTGTGAAATTCTGAAAAGTTTTTAAAAATCGAGCAAATTAAATACAGATACATAACTTTAATAGAGGTAATTTTAAGATCTTACTTAAGCACGTAGGTGGCAAATTGCATTAATGCAATTCAGTAGGACTTAATGCGTTATCATTTTTTTGTAATTGAATTTTCAAAAATCTAAAATATGTTCATACACAACAGACATACATAATTTATTTATTTAACACTTTAGATACATATAAAATATATGTATATACATATAAGGGCGGGCATATTGCCATAAGGCAATTTCTTCCCACCTACCCAAACCGTTTAATTTGAGAAAATTACAAGTACATGAACATGGAAGCTAATGATTTTATACAAAATTAAAAACAAAGTTAAGTTAGTCAAAAACAAAATAATTCATTGGTATTTTTGTTTTAAAAATAATAAACTCAAAAACATATCATTATATTAATGATAAATAAAGCATTGACTTCGTTGTAAAACATTTTACTAAATGTTAAATATTTTTACATTACCACTTACCGACTTTTCTATGTCTACCGGTTTCGAGACATGCCCTTCTCTTCACCGGGACACCAATTAAACCAACATATACGAGGTGTCTTCACAACAAAAATTTCTGCAAATTTGCAAATCACCTAATCAATTTTAATCATGACTGATAAAGATACAGGAGTTAAAATCTTACATACAAATAATAAAGTGCTAAAAGTAAATGATATGGAAATATTTCACATTAGGAAAGCTTTAAAAAATAATGTTCCTTTAATCAAAAATCAAAAAACTTTTCAATATAGCCCGTTCAAGGATATTCCATTGTAATGGTCACCCTATACCTATTAAACTCACGCCCTTCCCTTCATCCCGTCCCTCTTTTTTCAACTATTTCCATAAAACATAAAATATTTTCATAACCTTATCAGTGCCTGTAAGGGCTATTTATTAAAATGCATGACATGTTGGTTTTATATTTTTGCGCAACTACTACAGAGAAGGTGTATGATGGGTTTTACATGTTGGTTTAATCGGTGTCCTTACGAAGAGACGAGTACGTCTCGAAACCGGTAGACATAGAAAAGTCGGTAAGTGGTTATATACAAATATTTAATAAATAACATTTAGTACATATTATTATTTCCATACTGATTTGAAAAACTCAAAACTTTTATTCTAAGAAATATAATTCTTCAAAATAAAATAATAGGGGACTCACAATTACAAAGGATGTGGCCTTTTCATCTTGGTACATACTGAGGAGAGCATCCATAGGCAACTGGACCGTAGATCGACATCGAACACGTTTGTTAATGTGCACAAGTAACTCCATCACTTTAGTCCTCACCTGAAGAAAGGAGAATATTATCAATGGTTAAAAATATTACAAAAATTATATGAGAAAATAATTAACCTTACAGTTTTTAGGGTACTTCAAGAAGAAAGTTAATCTCTTCATGCGTACCGCCCCAGCTGCGGATCCACTAAATTCCCATCAAATAGCGTGTGGTCACACATTCAGAATGTAGTATTTATTTAAATTTAATTCCCAGATTATTCATTTATTTATGTCACAATTGTAGCCAGCCATTTATTTTTTATTAAGATTTACATACATACAAACATATTTATATATATATACTAGCTGAACCCGACCACGCTTCGCTGTGGCTTTGTCTGGTATTAATTATTAGGAGAGTAAATAAAAATAGTCTAGCAACTATACATTTACCGAGAAAACACATAGCTTAATTTGCATTGCTGTGACTAGGCTGTAGAATATAAGGAAAGAAAATTGCAACTTTGGCTAAAATTGATAAAATGGCAGCTTTGTGAAGAACTGTCATTCAGTACTTGCTAACTATGACAAGTTATGAGTCAATTTAAAAGGCATAGAATGTTCATGTTCCATTTCCGTTGAAATCTGAATAAAAAGTATATAGAAACACTCTTCTGCTAAAATGCAATGTTCTGTAAAAATTTTGAGTCAATCCATGGATTACTTTCCGAGATATGCGGTCACAAACATAGGGAACCTAAATTTTTAAATATATGGCATAGAATTAAGAATAGTCTAGAAGGAGAGTAGAACCATATTTGAATACATCGGATTGTGTCCAATAATTCCCCCACTATGCCATACTTTCGCCGCGCGCATTCGTGAGGTTGCAGCGTAATGTTGCTTGGTGGGAAAAAAAAAAATACAAATGTAAGGTAAAAAAAAAGCAATCTGTTAATTTCTCTAAAGTTTTATTGTGCACGCGGAAATATTGATTGACACAACAGAGTAGATAAGTGAAGAGTCATTTAAAAAGAGTAATTGAATTAATGAACTTTAAACTTGAAATATAAAACAAATTTTATTTTACGTAAAACGGATATTTTTATATCATGTTAAATAATATTTGATGTTTTGAAGATAATGTCAGTCAAATATCCACCACAGAGTTGTTTAATCAAAGATCCAATTTTCATTAATTATCTCTTAAGATGAGGTAGGGTAAAAAAAAATACTACCTTGGCAACACTAACGAAATTTCTATTTTGTTTCTTCGACAATCTGACAAATGTAAAAATAATTCAATTTTTAAGTAATGCATTTGTTATATACACATTAATTTGCTTATTACACATGAAATGTGATTGCATCCTGTTTCTTTAAGATCCTATACAGTATTTCTACACTTTAAAAGGACACAACACGGCATAGTTTAATTCAAATCAGGAGTTACGTACTGAGCGACGTCTACAAAGAAACTAATGGGTCGAAAAGTAAACCTACTCATTTATGAGTAGTTGAGTCGCCTTCTGTTTGATGTGCGTAAGCGGTTTCTGGACTATTCTTAAATCTATGATATATTGATTGAGGGGAAAAATAAAATTCACATACATTTAGATTTTTTTTACATTTGCAATTCACAATTTGTCACCTAAGTAGATAATAGTCTGTTCTAAGGCTAACAATCGCGAATTTACTGGTTTGCAATGGAACATAGCAATAACCTCCGTGGTGTAGTGGTCAAGATGCTTGACTCACGCACGGGAGGTACCGGGTTCGATTCCCGGTGAGAACACAAAAATTAAAATGTGATTTTTCTCAAGCCTGGTTGTTCTGTAATGTAATTCACCACTGTAATTGGGTCTCCTGGCCTGTTGTGGTGCAAAAAAATGAAATGAAATAATAAAAGTATACAAATTACACTAGCTTATCAAGCAGAAATTAGATATATTTTTTGATGTTACGAGGTGTATCAATTAAATTCTGAGAATTTGTAAATAAAACACAGGCAAATAAAGTTAGCAACCAAACTTTTTAAACAGCCTTCACAGTAGTCCCCTCCTAACTCAGAAAATCGTTTCTAATAGTCCTCTAAAGTTAGGCCTTTCAAGACGACGGTCGCAGCTTCCTGGATGGCTTCTACGCTGCCATGATGGGTTCAGAAATTATCCCATTATTGACTGTTTTTTGCCAGCAGTGACCTAATATCTTATCCTATAGTTTATCAGACAATAAGCCACGTTGTGATAGATTATAATATTTCTTTCTATTGAACACATTTAAGAGAATGGAAGGGTCGGAAAAAAACAGATTTCCTGGCTTCGAAACATCCGTGCATGGACCAGGATTAGAACTGTGGAGGAGCTGTTTCACACTGCTCAGGATAGGGAAGCTTTCTCCCAAGTGATCGTCAACGTCGGGGGTATGACAATATGATTTATTAAATGCATTGTGTTTACCTGCTCGTGTGGTGAGGCAAGCTTTAGAAGTACCGGAGGGAGGAACTTTCCAACGCATTGTTCCAATTGTTGATCGGACTCTGCACTGCCCAATCTGAGGAATACTCTCTCGAGTAGTACTGAAACATGACATACATACATTACCAACATTGCCGTGAAAATGAGATCTCCACAATATAAACATACACTTGGCTGTTTAGATATTGCACATTTAAATATACCTACTGACTTACTTTAGGCAGAAATAATATTATTATTGTACATTTAATCTACTAAATTTTTTAGTTCATTTTACACATATTGATGTTTTTTTTAATTGAAAGAGGAAAATATGTTCTTCATCTTTATTATTAAACGTTATTATCATTGATCGTCAACGTCAAATAAAAAAGTGTGTAAATGTCATAAAAGTGACAGATCATGCTCAATGATGTGCAAAATGACGACGTCAAAATAATAGAATCTATTAAAATCGATAATTCCAAATGGTTGGCTGACACAATTAAACTACGGGCATGTGATTTTCGATCCACAAAATATGAAATATGGGTTATAATTGTTAATTTACTTACTTAAATCATTTCCCGGCTCGGAGAGCGAACCGCTGTCTGTGGAGGCCATATTGTTTTTGTTTGAATAAATCTATGGTTTTTGTTTTGGCCGCTGCCAGTGCTACCAGATCCTGATGCTAAGGGAATCAATAATAAAAGTATCTACCTTTTCTAAAACAAAGTGATAGTTGCAAATTATTCATGGTTCGAAGATGCTTTTCTTACCTTAGATATTGTGAATCAACTTTTAAAAGATCATTGATGTTATTAGTTATATAGCATATCGATCAATTATGTTATAAATACGTGTAACCATGTATTAATAAAATCTACATGATTGTATTTAGTAAAATAAAAATAAACCAAAAATATACAATGTTACCTGATGACTAGCCTCAGGTTTGCCGAAACGAAATTGTTGTCTTATGTACACAGTAATTTTGTTCACATAATATATGTGTTAGTGTTGAGATATAATTTGTAAATAAGTCTTTTTTTTTTTTTTTTTAAGAATAGGTTAAACAAGCGAATGTTTATGTAACAGCAAAATATTTGTCCAAATGTACAAGTTAGTAGTTTAATGCAATGCTTGTTCTTAGAAACCGATGAGTATTTTGCTGCTAATAATAAAATACATTTTTGTGGGAAAAACGATTTCGGATTTTGTATTTCTGTTTGTCAAAAAACAATCTTATGCGCTATATCTTTTTTAATTAACGAATTTAATATTTGATTTATTTTGTTTAAATATGTTGATATAAAAATATTTGTGGACCATCAAATCTCCGCCTCAGTTCGTTTTTATCCAATAAGCCAAAACCCAAATCAGCAGAATTCAATCAGCAGGCAGCCTCCGTGGTGTAGTGGTCAAGACGCTTGACTCACACACGGAAGGTTCCGGGTTCGATTCCCGGTGAGAACACAAAAATTAAAATGTGATTTTTCTCAAGCCTGGGTGCTCTGTGATGTAATTCACCACTGTAATTAGGCCTACTGGCCTGTTGTGGTGCAAAAAAAAATTACTTTTTTTTTTACAAAATAGGCGTAAATACTAACTACAACATAAGACTAAATCTGTCTAACAAAAACCCTTTGAACATTTTTTAAAATTTCAATTTTACAGTTAAAGGCTTTCTCAGAACTTCTGTACAATAAATTTAATTTTGTTCAAAATAGTCTGTTTGACAATAACGAACTCAAGCGACAAAATGCTCCAACTTTGCATATTTTTTTAGAATTAAAAAAAAATATTATTCTTTGATTTGATTTTTATTTAAATTTCTTTAGTTTGAGATAAATCAAGATGTTTAACATTGTTTTCTTATGCACGGATCTTAGATTTTTCTTGAATTAAGGAGCTGGCAAAGTTTCACTTACATTGCGCAACTTTGCATAGCATCATATATTATAGTTTGCAATGACAGTTTATTAAAAGGGTTTTATTTATTTCATGTTAGTCTTATATATTCATGGATACCATTTGCTCCAACTAGGGAGCGGAATGATTATGGTGATTTATTTAGTATAATTTATACAGCCCCATTTTGTGAAAATTATCATAAGTTATTTTCATTTTGCTTTCGAATTTGAGTCACATAAAGATAGATATAAATAATGTACGTATCTATATATATTTTTTTTAAATACCAACAGTCAAAGTTAGACTAGCAGAATGATTATTTTCATACAAAATTTAATCAGGGTTGTCAATAAAACATATTTAAGGGTTTTCATAATTTGTTATTTTAACTGAAACATTTCAGGTCGAAAACGGATAAATTTTTAAGTATATAATATATGGGAAAGAGGGGAGTATGGGAAAAATGACAAAAATATAGAAAAATTGTAACACATGGCAAACAAATGCGAAATGTACATGTTTTGCTATTTTTTGCAAATACTGAAACACAACCATACGCAAATCTAAGTTAGTTAGAGGGTTTTCATAATTACTGAAACCAATGAGGAAATTCAGTGTCCTTTTTAAGCCAAAAAAAAAATATTTGTCGTATTATCAGTGTTATGATTTTTTAAAGTTTTGTATTTCTATAATAACCCCGCGTGAGGCTTCACAGGTTTTTCTCTGTCAGTTTTTCCGATTGGTTTGTTTCCGGTAAGCTAACCGTATATCTTTCACAGCTCTCATTCCATTGGTTGTTTCATATAGACCAGTGACGTCGTTAAAAATAGTGCGTTTTTATAAAAACATTTTTCATCCAATTTCCAATTTTTATCTGAAGTTCCTCATGCTATTTCTACCAGCTGTGCCTTTTCTTCTTTGGTTGGTTTGCTAGGGGCTCCGTGCTTATCAAACGTTTGTTTTTTTAGTAGCAAATATTTTCCCACCAGTTTGACGATGTCGGTCACGACGAAACCCGGTCACGGGTAAAAAAAATTATAAAATAATTATAAATAAAAGTGGAATAAAACAAAAAGTTTTTTAAAAATTATAATTAAAATGCAGTTCCACCAAGAAATGTCAGTAGAAAAACTCAATATATTATTAGACTTAACGTAGAACAATCGAGAATTCTCAATACAATTGATTCTTTGTGGTTTATTTTTCTATGTTAATGGGCTTTTTTTAATATTTGGATCTTGGATAAATAAAATACATAGTTTTTTTAATAAAATAAAAGTATTTGACACACAAAAATAATAGTTATTAAAATTAAATTATATTTTTAATATTTTGTGTGCTGACTTTTTGCTGCAATTACGGCTTGTATTCGTCGTATATCTGTCCATACATCTTCCTCCCCCCTCCTTGATCTGTATACAGTTTGTATTCCTTAGGAATATTTATAATAACTTTCCTCTATGCGCAGCTGACAGAGAGCCCCCCAGGACTCTATAACAGCTGCGGGTGGATGGTGGGCTCAAGGATCTCCCCTCATATATACAATATCATTGGAACTTCAGCAGAAATCATATTTCAAGAAGGTTTTACAGTTTTAGCATGAAAACATAAAATTAACTTGCGCTAGCCCTGAACTGGAATCAAGGTACCAGAAAACTTACTACAAGACCCTTGCCACCATTGCTTCATCAAAACACTACTTTTTAAAAAGTTTTATATTAAAATCTTTAGCTCGCTTTATGAACAAGAGTATTTCCAAGCATATAATATGAAAATCATTTACCCCGATAAGTAGCTTGGCGTCCTCGGCAAAAGTTTCCAGAATACCGGCTTTCCAATAATTCCCGACTTTTATAAACTTATCTGTCAAAATCTTAGCAATTAAGTGATTCTTATATCAGTAATTAACTTAGTGACAAACGTCTTTTTCAGTGTTGCCATAGAAATATAATACATTCATGTTTATTTATTTCGACGTTGTCAGACTAATAGGAAAAAAAACTGGGAGGTTTTGTCTGGTAGCTACCCACATTAGGAAAAGTTGGGCCGGCAGGCTAAGTTCTGGCATTTGACAGTAAATGTTACGTATATATTACTATTACTAACAATAAGCTAAATTTGCAATGTAAATACTTAGAGGCCTTAGGACTAGCCTCCGAAGAAGTGTACCAAAAAAATTATGTTAGGACTGTGTGCCTCCAATGACTTTAACTGTAAAAATCAGGTATATCACAATAAAATACGACAGAATGTTTGAATAAATGGTTTAATAGTTGAGAATAAAACAATGCTAACCTATAATAATTCTTAACACGAGTTGCTTTTAACAAAAACAGTAAAGAAAAGGGATTAATCATTATGGTTAGCATATTCTGTGACTCTATTTCCATAATTTATTGTTTGTTTAAAGCAGTAACTTTGTAGATCATTATTTATCAAAATCTTGTGTAGCTTGTGTCATATATTTGTCAATTATTTTATATAGTATCAATAAATTGAAATAAAAATCACTTTGTCTTTTATTAAGGTTTTATTTTAGTTTTGTCTTTATTTAACTAATTTAGGCAACATATTGCCCTTTTCTGGGTTAATTAGAGACAAAAAATATTCAAAGTAAGTACAATTTACTAGTGATTAATCCTGAATAATTCAATGTGTTGTCGAGACTAGTTGGTTAAAAAATCAAAATAAGACGGAGCATAAAATATAGGACATCACCATCATTATCATTATCTTTCGGCACCTAATGGTGCATAGGGCACTGCATTGGTACATCAATCGCAGTGTATCTTGATCATTTTTGTTACATATAGGCAAGGTGATCAGTCTGACGCTTCAGGTACCATTCCAGGGACTATGAAATATTCTAGTGTAAAAACACCTTTTAAATAAATATTTCAAGTCAACCATGTCGGGAATCGAATCCGAGACCTCTTGCATGGTAGGCAAACGCGTTGACCACTACACCACTGGCGAAATATAGATAGTGCAAATAAACAAGGTTTTCTTACGCGCGGTAAAAGTTAAGGCCTTGTACGGCAAAGTTTCTCAAAAATGTATGAAAACATAGATAAAAACGGTTTCTATAAAAACTAACTACTTTGATCTAAGTTATAGGTTCTTTGTAATTAACGAATCAATTTCAGCGTTGTTACGTATTATGATCCGGTTTCCGGTTTTTCAACGTTTAGTGTATTTATACGCTTCAGAGCTGTACTTCAAAATATCAGCAGAACTCACCGACGAGAACTTATGGCGGAGTAATTTCAAAATTTCACTTAAAAAAATTATAGCGATGTTAATACGTTACCTACATAAAAATAGGAATAAAAAAAATCTTCGAATGCCTTCAATAAATATATTTGATTGAAAAAACCACTGAACTTTGTCATAGATTAACTTTATGAATAAAGGGGTATCCACGGGAACATATAAAAAAGATTTAGATCATCACTATCTTGATTAACAAACCCCTTAAACAAATTTTCGAAAGTAAATTTTTCATTTGAATTTTATAAATAAAGGTTTTCTCGGAACTCCCGTACACTTAACATAATTTCATTACACATGGTCTGTTGGACAAAAACAAACTAAAACGACAATTAATTTTATTTATTTTACAGAAACAAACAGTCGACAATGATAAAATAACATAAAAAATATACGGTTTAAGGATAGACCAGCGAAGTTTCTAAATAAAAATCATACACATTAAATTGACGTACAACAAAAGGGTGTGTTTATGTGTATTTGTATGAGAGTAAGTGTATAGTTGTGTATGTGGGAGTAAGTGTTCAGGTGTGTGTAAGTGTGAGAATCATATCATATTCATATTATATGTATTCATCATATTCCATTTTAGACACGCACACCTAATTTAAATTGTCTAAAAATTCTTTAAATCATATTAAATATTGCATGAGTTGAGTGATAAATAGGGTTTTAAGCTAAAAATACATAATTTAACCGTGATCTTACTGGGAAATAAAATATAAAGTATGATTGTTTACAATTTTTTTAATATTTTGTATTGTAAAACTTAGTATTTGGATGGCCTTATTTTTCATAGTAATAGTAAAAGTGAGCTTTGCGTCAAAAGTAAAAACTAGATCTTTAACAGGATATTTATTGTTCAATTTTCAAGTGTATTATTAATAAAATATTTCGCTTTTTTTTACATTTCAGTCACCACTCTCGTATAACCACCCATTGACAAAAATGATTTTTATCTCTAAATTTCTAAAGAATATTTATTTGTAAACACAAAATAACGATTCATTTGCAATCGTAAAAAAAACTTTAGAAAAGATTGTTAATGCTCAGGCAGTTAACTCATAACAACTGTACTGAGAATCTTCTATCTCACTAGATCCTGATGACTACATGTGCATTACATCTTCTTTATGCATTAATTGTGTAATGCAAGAAGCGAGTAAGTTAAGGGACAGGACCAGAGACACGGCTTATAAACTGAATTGATGATTGATTGTTTTCGTAATTACCAAAAGTACACGACCTTTTTTGACGTAACTGTTTTATTTCAAGAAAAATTTTCACGAATTGCTCTTCAGTACAAACGAACTCTACAAAGGGCTATGAAATAAACATTTCATGTCGACCATTCCGAAAACCAAATAAGGAGCCTCGGACACTGTGGGAAAAACTTCCAACCGGAATAATCTTCCCTCGATTTAATTTTCAGGATATTTACTATACTGAGAGTAAGCATCGAGTCAAAAACACTTGTTCACAGTTCCGGTTCTATTTCACACTCATAATATTATATTTTATTTTGTTTATTCATTCACACAAATATACATATTATAAAAAAATAATAACGTATCTCTAACTCAATGAGGCCAAAAGCCCTGTGATGAGTTGGGTTACAACACAATGGATAGTGGAAGCATGCATGTTATTAAACAATACATTTTTTAAAAATAAAAAATTATTGCATAAACGTATATTTTGATAAACATCTGGCTAACACGCTTAATAGTGTATAAATCTTTGCAATATCTCGCAGCAGTCTCCTGCAATGGTCTCTTTTTTTCTTAGACAAAATCCAAACTTGTACACTTCTCCTGAAAATGGCCTTCGTTTCGGAGAACTTAATATGTTCATCCAGGACTACAAAAGAGAAATTTCTCCGAGCAATAGTCGTACATGTTTTTTGTATTCAATAATTCAAATTATGGAAAACCTAAACCTAGTTTACATAGCACCTAAATAATTTGGAAAATCAATCACGTTTCTTGTTGGTGTAATATATGAGAATAGTTATTTATTATTTATACAGGTTTTGACAAAAACAAGATATGCACATTTTTCATTTTTCATTTCTTCTTTTAAACAATTTATAATTAGTTTCTCACATAACGTATGAAATATGTGTTTTTTCTTCGTCTTAATTTGAGAAAATGACATTTACAACCTTCGCGTGGGCAATGGACCTGACCTACCCCACTGATGAAATAGTACCGAGTTCATATTTCATACGGAAAGTTAAATGTGATATTGATAAACTGAACTGATCAGACTACAATTTGTAAAAATGTAAACATGTAATTTAATTGTAATGCTCTTGCAAATTTTTTTGTGTTGGATCTGAGTAAATAAATTTGACAAGATTAATAATTCACAATTATTATCTTTTATTTAGTAATAACGTCGGTACATTGAACATAAAACCTATATTAAAATAACAAATTGATAACGCGATTTAGGACCATTGTACTAAAAAGTAAAATAATTTCTTCGTTTACGTCAAAATGGACAACATAATAATATATTATCTATGCATTTATTTTAATGTGCATTGGCGCGTTTATTGTAATATGGTTAGTACTTCCAACGAAAAAATACGAAAAAACTTAGATAATTATTAACGCTATTTTTTAAATCAATATTTTGTAGTTATTCATTATTGTTAAATTAAAAAAACTTCGTTCTTAACCGTTCATTTTATAATTTAACTAAACAAGCCAACTTCTTTCCTTCACTAGACAAGCCAACGAGCAGGCTTCTTTAATAGACCTTTTAATAGACTTTAATAGACTCTTTAAGACCTATTTCTTGAATCTTTTTGAAAGTGATAGTTTTTAGCTCAGTGAATAGTCTATATATTGTGTTTTAGGTTTAAATGTTTTTCTTTTCTTTTTTTAATATTAAGCTCACAGAATGTTTAAATGTTTTTATTTTCTTTTTTAATATTAATTTCACAGAATGTTTAAATGTTTTTCTTTTCTTTTTTAATATTAAGTTCACAGATTGTTTGAATGTTTTTATTTTCTTCTTTAATATTAAGTTCACAGATTGTTTAAATGTTTTCTTTCCTTTTTTAATATTAAGTTCATAGATTGTTAAAATTTGTTAAAATTTTTATTGTTTAAATGTATACTATGTATTGTTACAAGAAATGTACTATTTTTTTTATGTACCGTCCCAAATGAGTTTTCTCGTACAACTCCTGGGAATATAATATCATGATATTCATGTCTTATATGTTTTATTAATAAATAAAAATAAAAAAATAAAATAAAAAATCCTTGTCAAGGTATACTAAATTATACCCTGATAAGGAAGCTTGTGTAGCTTCAAAACCGGTCGTTATTAAAATTTTAAAAAGTGGTTAATAACGGGGTTGTTTTATTTTAATTTGAATTTATATTATTGACCTCAAGGGCGGTGTACAATAAAGATTTCATTATTGTTACGAGAACGACACATACTTAAGTATGTAAAAGACAAACAGTGCGAGTACGTAATTATATTTTTTTTAAACTTATAATTAGAAATCAAACACTGATTTGAGTCTACTGAACACTTTATTTTATTTTTACAAATATAAAAATATTAAAATAAAAACTTCGTGACAATTGTTTCGCCTTATTAGGGCATTTTCAAACGAATGTGAAGATTATTTGGATTGAATGTCCTTATATAGTTATATAATTCAAGGTACTTAAGTAGAAAATAAAAATAATCTTATGAACCATAGCATGTACATTAATCATAATTGAGGAAAAAACCAATGGTTAAGGGTGAGGCTAAGTGTTTAATAGGTAATGGGGAATTTAGGTATTTATATTTGAATTTCGGGGAAAATATAACAAAGTAAGTATTTATTGACATACAAGTATGTATTGGAGATAATTAATGAAGCTTATGGTTTTGAAAATTTAGATAATTGTTGTCGAAAAAATATCAATAATATTATAATAGGTTGTAAAAAAAAAATAAAGTGTTCAGTAGACTCAAATCAGTGTTTGATTTCTAATTATAAGTTTAAATATGGAGTTCTACAAAATAAACACCAAATCAATCAATTATTTTTTTAAATATATAAAACAAATCCGGTTTATAAAAGTCTACGTAACCAACCATCGTTTTTTATATTTCTCGTTTAAACGTAACTATCGATAAAATAACTTATCTCAGAGGATGCTTATCAGATACTCCGAGTGTTTTATTCTTCTGTTAATAAATTCAAATTTACATGCACCGAGGCTTTTCCGCCTTCTTTAAGAAATAATTTATTCCACTAAATACGAAAAATGTGAAATTAAACCCTAAAACGCAAAGTAGGAACGCACCACATAAGGATTATATGCCAACTTGATGATTGTGGCGTTCCATCCATTCTACCTACTCCTGGGTAATAGCGCGATGTTAGTAGCACAGGCCAAAATAAGGTAATAATTTATTTTGAAAATCGTCTACCTCATAATTTGATGAGGAATGCAGTCATGTGTAGAAAAATGAAAGCGAAGGAGATTAATAATAAAAATTTTACCCCGATTGGTAAAAAATAATGGTCTACGATTCTGCTATGTTTGAAGAATGCTCAAATAATTTTTGTATTTTATAAAATCTTTTTCCTCACTATAACAGGACAGGAGGTTCACAGCGCAAAACACCCAGGCTCGAGAAAAATCACATTTAATTTTGGTGTTCTCACCGGGAATCAATCCCGGAGCCTTCCGTTTGTTAATCGAATGTCTTAGTCACTACACCACGGAGGACGCCAATATATGCAGATAAGACAATTTAAAGGAACAATCGTTAACTTTATATTTATTTGAGATAAGGCTTAAATATTGTATTGAAAAACAATTAATTATATTGAGTCCGTCGAACGGCTCAGTAAAATTGAGTATTCCGTTTTTGCGTTGAACCGAACAAAGGATTAGAAGTAAGTACAGAGAGGGTAAGTATACTCACGTACCTACTTACTCTGTAGAAGTGTCAGCGTCGCAAACCTAACCCCTAAATTTGGGTTGAAAGCGCCGCGCGCGGTCGGTTCTTTTACTACGTTTTTATTTATTTCGTGAAAGATCATTTTACGTCATGAGATAAAATCCTTAAGATCAGGTCTCAAGGATTTTAGTGAACCGGGGTCTAGTTTTTAATGTCGATTAATATTTTTAAAGACATGTAATATCAAATTTCCCCGAGTTTGACATTTGGGTGTAGCGCCATATTGATCGCAACCACTTGTTACTGAACGAGCAACAGCGTGCAACGGAGAGTTTTCGTGAATATTTTCCAAAAGAACCGCGTTGTTTTAAAAAAGATATTGTTGTCCCTGATAACCCGACGCTAGATTTTCTTTATGATGATTGGGTAAGTTTGACATAGTTCTGTACTTATTTAGTGTCACGTGTGATTTATTATCATAATATTGCAGGTACATATGTGTAAACAAACTTTCGCATGTTTAACACCTACTTCTAAAAGCATTTTTTTTATCTTTGCTTTTCTATTGTTTTTTTTTGTAAATTAATCACAAACAAAGGAAGTTTTATTCATGTAAAACGAATTTCAATGCAGGGAAAACTTTACTACATTTTTAATTTAAAAAAAATAACTGATAAATAAATTAATACTGGTCATTGGATTATAAAAAAAATATTATATGTTTATAATATAAGGGTTATAACCCTTAATTTCAATTGCGTATGATGTATTGTATATAGTTTATCCGAACAAGGTATATTTATCCACTACAGAGTAAGCACCTATCTTAAATACTATATACCTCATTTTTTTTCCTGCATGATCGGAAAAAAAGGCATAAAGCCCACAAGTTCCCAATACCATAGACTAAGTATTTATAGAAAGTATAGCAATATAATAAAGTTGACAACAAACACAAATCGACCCATGACGATCGTTAACAATTTATTTTTTAATGACTGTTTAGATTCCTCTAATATATCCAACCTCCCATCTACTTGGAATAAATTATTCAACGTTCGTTTAATTCTTGGTAGGGGTGAGTGGTAACCAATATTTGATTGAAAGATTGGCAAAAAAAATGGTTGGTGTTGTTGTGTTCTTGGTGCAGAAATTGGTACGTCTACGGATGAATGTATTATTTTATATTAGTAAATTATGTATGGTAATTTACGCCGGTAGGATAAACTAATTAAGTTGAAATGTTTTAACATATTATTGTATGTGTGTAAAATGTCACTCAAACCATCTCGAAATGTAAGAGTCCGAAGCGATTTTCTTTGGACAATTTTAATTCTATCTGAATGAATTTTATAATTTGGAGATCAAATGACGGAGGAGAGCTCTAAAATACTAAGGCAGAGATATTTATTTATATATACAACAAAATAAAAACAGTCGAGACTAATAAATTGGAATTGAAATTACGCTATAAACTATCAGACAAAACTAAACAAAAAACGCAGACAACCTTTACAGAAGATGTTAAAAATACTAAAGAATAAAAATAAATGTAATCTGAATGGGTTTATAAATAAATTTCGAAGTATTTTTTTTTTTCAAAAGCGTGTTTTTTCCAATCTACTTGGCCTAATTTAACTTGAAGTCCTTAGAAACCCTTTAATATATTTCTATCGTTGCATTATCCGTCCACGGTCGGCGTCGCACTCACAAAATATAATATGATGCTTTCAGAAATATACGAGTTTTTCCTTTTTGCTTGTTGAAAGGTAAACGCATATATCGTATTACGTGTGCATGTATATGTATAGTTATTGAATATCTCCATACTAGAATATGTATTTACCGAGCCAGCGGCAGAGCGGCAGAGCGGTACGCTGAATAAAGAAAATGTGTAGTGCGATAATATCTGCTCGATTTTTCGTGACGTCAACGGATTATTTGTATGAATATGCCGATCACGTTTCTTTACATTGATTTCGTGAAGCCCGTTATCCGTTACCCCCTATCCCTGCCTTTCTGTTTGGCGAGAATTCCAAACAAAGTTTTTTGAAAACATATTATATAGTACAAGTGTGTACTAGCGATATTACGGAGAAATTAGTTGATTAATTTGTTTTATCGTTTAGCAATACGAATTTTCCTGGTGCAAATATTATACAATATACATAAATGCAGAATTTCTTGCCAATTAATGCTAAGCAAACATTAGTTCATAGCTTACTTCTTCCAATCTTTGATTATGCAGATGTATGTTATCCAGAATAAGTTGGAACGATTACAAAATGTTTTTATACATTTTATCTTTATCTTTGCAAATTTGATCGCAAAACCGAATATCGCACGCAACTAGACTGGTTCAGTATCAGGCATAGAAGAAACATTAACTTTCTATCACTTCTTCAAAATATTTTGAATAATCCCACTTCGCCTGTTTATCTGAGAGAGCTCTTCCAACATCTATCACAGAATGAGCCAACTCTTCGCTCTAGTAACGAGAGAAGCCTTTTAATACCCATAAATTGCTCTAACTTTTTTGCCTCTTCTTTCACAGTAGTCGCTGCTTGATTATGGAATAATCTACCCACTAATGTCAGAGACGCTCCTTCTTTATTTACATTCAAATCACGCGTGAAACGTCACTTCCTGAATATTTAAGTTTTTCCCCCTTTCTCCCTCTTTTCTTCCCTCTTTACCCCCTCCTCTTTTTAAAATATAGTGTAGATATTTAGTCAATTTTAAATCCTTAAAAAAAAACAATATTTCGTTTAATGAAGAAATTATTAATAGACCAACAATATGGTCACATACCACTGATTTTCTCAAATTGAACGATTTGGGTAGGTAGAAAGAAATTGCCATAAGGCAATATGCCCAATATGGCAATATGTATGTTAAATGTATATGTATAATCAAATAAATAAACATATACATTTTCTGGATTAAAAGTAGCCTTTATCGATTGCTGGTCCTCTAATTATCGCTGCACAAAAAAAACGACCCTACTAAAAAACGACAGTGGTTCGAGTGGGTGCGAAAATATAAGCACTACCATTTAATCTTGCTCACAATAAGAAAGTCTCACAGAGCAAACACATCACCACTAGCCGGCTGGTAACTGTGGTGGGTCCATTCATTTATTTTTTGTTGTCTCTAAACTAAATTTTAGAGGTAGCTTCTCTTTGCTTCGTGTCTGATTTGCATGTAACATTTTAAAATGTAATTGATTTTACTGTGAACTTCGTGTATTTTGGTTACAAATAACAGTATCGCTACCATGCACAAACTTAGTAATTTGTGTTTGTTTGACTAGAAAATCAAAATGGCCACATAGAGTACAGTGGATCAAATACCGTAGTATCCAGAATCATGATGCACTGTGTACTTTAGCCATTACGAGTATTTCTTATTCTAGCCACATCACTTAAGGCTAAATACCAACATATTTATTTACAGTGTACTAAAATGAACCACTGTTGATTTTTATTTATATCCCTACAGAGATGAGGTAGAATTTTTTCAAATTCAAGGTTCAGGTTCATTCACTTTATGTAGGTACTACAACATTCCCCATTACGCTTATTTAGCGAATATCCACACCAGGTAACATTTTTGGTTTTTGTATATATGCTACGAATCAAGAACCCATCTACAAGCAAGTTGGAAGCACTGTTGATTTATTTGTGATGCACTGAACCCGACCAAGAGTAGGATCATTTCCTATTTTTATATAAAAGCGCTGTAACAATTTAAATATGGTGAGTAAATCTGAAATACAGTGCAGTCCAAAAATACGATAACTAAGCTAGAGTTATACCAAATTTTAGTTTTCGTGTAAAAACCATTACAAAATTACAGCCTTCCAAAAAATGATGATCCGCTGTCGGCATCCTGACCCTACATGTATAAGTACACACTACAAACAAACAAACCATCATGTCATTTCTTCATAGTTAATTTATGTAATGACTTCCTTAAAATGCTCGGTTTTTTGATTATTTGATTTAATAGCATAATTATACATTTTTACAATTTAAAAAAAAAAATCACTTGTTATATTTTTACTAAAACTAAAATCCCACCAAGCCACTTTTTGTAGCTTGTTGGTGAAGATTATATTTATACTGACTTAATAATATTATTTACATTTATAAAAACAATGAATAACATATAAAAATTAACAGCCGGAAAGATCAGAATAAACATGTTTATACAAATAATAATGTATAAATTTATTTTTTAAATACAAGAAAATACATGAAAAAATAAAATATTTACACCTAAGCTACTATTCATATATAAACTCTTGATCGAGTAGCCACTCTCTTATTTTGCTCTTGTTACAATGTGAGTTAAATTTAAGTTCTTTTGGTAATAAATTAAAAATTCTAGGTACTAAATATTTGAGAGTTCTATTTCCATATTTATTGCATACTTTTGGTACTACCAAGCCATCATTAGACGTGAAGCGTGTATTATGGTTATGTTTGAGAGGAAACTTGAATGTATTACTATGAAATTTTTCCAAAATGATGCAAAGCCACAGTAGTCCTCGAACAGGCAGAGTTTTGATTGTTTTGTACAGGAGATCATTATTACTTCTTTGTTCGTAAATCTCTGCAGGTACAATTCGCTTAACTATAGAATACTGTAGACCCTGGATCATTTTAATATTAGTTTTAGTCGAATGTCCCCACGACTTTATACCATATCTTATTATTGATTCTACTAAAGAAAAATAAATAATTTTAAGAGTGATTTTAGGCAAAATAAAAGATAACTTATAGAAAGTACTCACTAAGTTTTGTTCTTAGAAATGCCAAGATCTTTTCTAATACTCAGGTTATGAGGACATTGTATAATTCCTTGGTAAGAAGTCGTTTGGAGTTTAGTTCCATTGTTTGGTCGCCACATGAGGCTCGATACTCTTTGATGGTGGAGAGAGTGCAGAAGAAATTTCTGCGCTGTCTGTACCTAAAAGAGTGTGAATATTATCCTTGGCTCTTCCCAACCGACCTTTTACCGGGGATGCTAGGCTATCAGTTATTATGGGGGAGGACTATAACCGTCCCGTTCACCTTTTCCAAGTTATTGGTGGTCGCATACATAACTCAGAAATTCTGATGGATGTAGGTCTGTTCGTACTTGATAACTATCTTCGACAAATACCGCATCGATTATTTTACCTACCACGATGCAGAACCAACCTGCCAATGGTTATGCCGGTTGGTAGAGCAATCTTGCTACTTAATCGCATCACCTTAGATGTCGACATATTTTACGACAGTGGAAAGCACTTTCTAACTTTTGATTTTTCTTTTTACATTTTGTTATATCGTTTTAGTAACAACTATCTACAATTATTTGTGATATTTTATTGTATTTAGAATGAATTGGGTTTTCTTTGTGTAATGTTCTAAAAATCTGAAAAAAAAAAAAAAATAATGAATAAATGGAAGTAGGAAGAGAGGATAGAACGGAGTTTTTGTCTGTCTTTTCATACAGACCCCGCTTCATCTACATCCATATATGTGTTCTCATGAAGGCACTACTATTATTTCGACAAATTTGGTCATGCCATGTATTTCTTAGTTTTCCTCGTTTTGTGCATTCATCAACATTCTCATCGTAAATCTTTTTAGCCGTTATTCAGCTGTCCATTCGCTCTACGTGTCTATACCAACGCGGCACTTGATTTCGAAAATGCGATATTTGTGCATCATATCATACATTGTTTTACCACACATTCGCCCAAGAGATCGCATTTCAACAGCATTCAGCAAACTTTTTTATTTGTTTTTTTTCAGTTTCAGTGTCAATGTCTAATGACAGCACCGGGACATTATTGTAAACTGCTGATTTTGCCGCTTATGACAAACGTTTATTTTTAAAGATTCTGTTTAATATTATCTTAACTCGATTTCCTTTTTTAAGATTTTTACTTGAGAGCAGCTAGCGAGTCGAAAACACTCGCCCAAGATTCTGGCTCTAATTTTTATATTGAATTTTATCGAATGAGTCGTGAAAATTTACAACAATACCATCATTTTTATAATTTGTTCATAACATTGTTTCGTCTTTTGATCATAGTTAAATTATACATAGAGCCACACAACTTCGTATATATAACTATATACATCAGGTTGAAGAGTTGGAAGATTTAATGTAAAGAGTCGGTGTGTTGGGAGTCGAGACCCTGGCGTAACTTTGAGGGGTCTCGATTGTCAATGGAAACAGGAAACTGGAAAATGTACCCTTACCCCATAAACCCTTCATTGGATACTGTACGAGTTCATAGACAATGGACACGTGCGGGAAAAACCTTTGAAATTAAATTAAAAAAAAACAAACAACCAGACTCGCTTTCTACGAAAAGCGAATCAAAGTAATAGTTATACAATCACAGAGAGTATTTCAAATCGCAATTGGTCATCAAATAACACAAATTAAATACTCCTATGTTGAGAAATATACGAACTTGTTTTTACGAAAGTTCAATGACTTATTCTGGGACAATCATACAAAAGTACAAAATGAAAAAAATATTACAAAATATGTATATAGATACACGATGCACGTTTAATTCACTTACATACTTAATATATTGCTTGCCACAGAGAGGAAAAACATTGTTGAGAGAGGATATTGAAGTCTAGGTATTTACAGGGTTTATGAAATGATTTACATCTTGGTTTGCGATCTCAAAAGGCGTGAAACAGGGATGTGTAATGTCACCATGGTTGTTTAATCTATACATGGACAACTGTATGAAAGAGATAGAATGTATGGGTATTGGAGCAAAAATGGATAATTTTTCAGTAAGCTGCTTGTTGTATGCTGACGATGCAGTTCTGTTAGCAAGCAGCAAGGCTGATTTGCAGCAAATAGTCTCTCTAATGTATGATGAATGCCTGGAGAGCGAATTGGCGATGAACGAAAGTAAGTCAAAAGTGATGGTATTTGAAAGGGATAGTGAGGTTACTGACTGAATAATAAATGTAAACAACGAATGTCTCGAGCAAGTAGAAGAATTTGTGTATCTGGGAAGCATGTTTTCAAGAGATGGAAGAGTAGAAAAAGATGTTGAAAGAAGAGAGAATGCGGGCAACAAAATGAACGGAGCACTAAGCACAGTAATTTCTAATAACAATATGTCAATTGAAGCTAAACTGGCAGTGCACAACGGAGTTTTAGTCCCAACACTTATGTATGGAAGTGAAACATGGAACTGGCAGAGGAAGGATGAAAGCCGAGTGAACGCGATTGAAATGCGATCTCTTAGACGAATGTGTGGGAAATCAATGTATGACAGGGTTACGAATGATAAAATCAGGCGAGAGTGTAAATATGAGACAAGTATAATTGATAAGATTAAGAAAGGGTCTCTGAGATGGTCACGTAGAACGAATGGACGACGAGAGAATGGTAAAAAAAGTATATATGGCAAAAATTAACGGCAACGTTAGACGAGGACAACCAAAGAAGACGTGGCATGATCAGATAAACCAAAATCTTAAGTCTGGTCATGTCAATAGCAGGCAGAACCGAAGGGCATGTATGACAAGATGTATGAATGTGGAAGAGGCTAGGATTGTATGCCAGGATAGACGTGTGTGGCGGTCCATTCTCTCTGCCTACCCCTACGGGGAAATGGCGTGATGGTAGTAGTAGTATGAAATGTCTTTGGCTGGTTGAGGTAGTCACTTTACACACTGTGTAACGTTCACCATTTTTTATGTTTTATTTATTCATTTAAAATTACACTCGTTTAAATATTAATTAACTTATTACGGCTTTTTAGGTTGTGCCCGTGTCAAGCCATAATAATAAACAATAACAAATACATGGAAAAATTAATAAGATTAAATTATAACGAAATGTGATGCAATGGAAAAACAATCCAAAAAACAAGGTATAAGTAATAAATAATAAAATTCCAAATAATACAATGTAAAAAAGATAATTCGATATAAATGATACAAATTTAGATTTATACATATTCAAATAAACAAAATAATAGTATCATTTAAATCAACGAAGTAGTAGTATAATAGTAAAAAATAGTAGTATTGAAAAATAACAAAATAATAGAAAATCAATAGAAAAAGAATAAATATATAAAAAAATGGTCATTTATATTTATATAATTTTTTACACATTGAACATTTTATTTTACAATAACTAAAATCCCACCAAGCCACTATATTTGAACATCTACATTCCTTCGGCTCTTCTACCTGATGACGTTTGTAAATTTGAAGAGCCTAGACTTCCATATTCCCTTCTGTAAAATGTTCTTCATGTCTGTTGTAATATGTTAATATTTACAGCTCCACAGGGGGTTGAATCCAGTTCTTGTCTACAAAAATTCGGACAAACTCAAAACATTGTTAATTCACCATTATGACTGTATTTAAACATCCACTTTTCCTCAACTCTTCAATATGCTTACCTCTGTGAAGCAAAAAAATCAAAAAACTTTATTGATGTTGGTGAAATTTATCTAGCTGAACTATTTCACCTACTAGGCAACGCATGAAGCTAGTAAATTTGTTTACTTCTGATACCTGAATCAAATTCAATTATAAACATCTCTCTTCCGCTTCCACTCCCACCAAGTCTACTATATACCATTGGGTCTTTCTACTTTCCTATATATTTTTTAAAATATATAAACATGTCCTTAAAATGCCCATTGGGCGTAAATATAAATAAATAAATATGATGGTTTGGTCACGTAGAACAAATGGATGACGAAAGAATGGTAAAACAAGTATACATGGCGAAAATTAACGGCAACGTGGGACGAAGACGACCAAGGAAGACGTGGCATGATCAGATAAAGAAAAATATTAAGTCTGGTCAAAAGCAGGCAGAACCGAAGGACATGTATGACAAGATGTATGAAGGTGGAAGAAGCTAGAAATATATGCCAGGATAGACGTGTGTGGCGGTCCATTCTCACTGCCTACCCATACGGTGAAATAGCGTGATGGTAGTGGTAGTAGTAATAAATAAATACCTACCAATTAGTAAAATCAACAATCTTTTGACTATGTTTAAATGTTCGTAGACAAGGAGAGAAAATACAAAAGACTGGTAAATAATTCATTTGCATGCGGTGATGTAACATCGCGTTACCAGAAGAAAAAGACGGAATATTCTAAAGTTAAGACATATTAAGGAAAAAAAATATAGCAAAAGCAATGTTATAGCAAAATAAAATGAAAATCGTAAATACGCCGGTCATCTTACGTGCGTGCGTGCCCCTATCACTGTCAATAACTGACTGAATCTCTTTTCTTACCTCACAAACACCGGCCACAGAACAGGGACTCTCTCTTATACACATTTATTGCTGCGTTGACGTCACATTCATTCTTCGCGTAGTAAAGATAAATATTTTTTGTATTAAAATACAGCATAATTATACAATTTTTTTTCCAAATCCGATGTGAAAATGTCCATTTAAAAATAACAAAAAAACAATTTCATCATTTAAAAAAATAAGAGGGATGTATTGAATCTTGTACCGTATGTAGACTAGTGTGACATCACAGCCAGGCAAAAGTTAAAAAATATATTTCGCAAAGCTAACGTATTTTTTTTGTCTCATTTGAACACCTGTAAATTTTGATGTAAACAAATAATATGTAGGTATGGTTGTGGTCATAACATATTTAAATACACGACGTATCCCACAAGGCAAATTACTACACAGCACTATAAAATATTAACAATTTGTGTTGATTACGTATTCATAGAAACCAGACACCACTTTTCTAGGTATCGTGAAATGTGTTATGAGGGCCCATTCCCACTGCTGTTTCACTATCTTTATGTAACGTCACTCGACCGAATTGCATTCTGCGGGGTGAATATACAAAATGCAAAGCAGTATTCATGAACCTGATGAGATCTTCTCCCGAACGTGAGTTTTCGTGATTCGTTAAATATATTCGTATGCGCATGTTATAAAATAATAAAACGAAATGATTACGGAATTTTACAGTAAAAACATCATGATCCAATTTTTAGAAGAGGGGTAAAAAGTTTTTTTTTTTTCGTTTTTTATCAAGGAATAATTAGTTGTTTTATTACTGATTTTGGACTAAGTCTGTGCTCGCTGTAAGCTTTTTTAAAGGGCGTTAAGCTCGTATGAATTATTATTGTTCATGGTATGTTATCTTGTTTTCCTATTAAACTGTGTTTTTGTGATTCTTAATTGGGCCATGTTATGCAGAAACCATTCAGCGCAGAATTTGAGAAATCGGACTTCATAATTAATCGTGAATTTATAATTTGCTGAAGACATCTAACCCAAAAGATCAGCACAGTCTTTTTTTGAGAATTTAAAAATAAATCTATGAATAAAATATTTTAGAAACATTAAAGTGGGTTGACATTTCGTTGACGTTTCAGCATTTTACATTTTTTTTTTTTTTCATAAATTAAAATATTGCAGAAAAACTCCACCCCAAATGAAAAGGTTTGGAAAAGGAGGTGAACTCAAGACAAGATCTGGACTTTTTTGGTTTAAGTTTATAGCGATTTAAAAGAGCACTAAATAAATAGTCCAGATCTTGTTATGATGTCCCTTATGTTGTTAACTATTATTTTATTGTGATACAAAAACCCTCTAAATTGTTTAAATGGACAATGTCCGTTAATAAATAAATAAATAGATATTGAATGTCAACATAATATGTGCCCACGAGCATATATTCCTTAAGAATACATTTATTTAATGGAATCATCCGGGAAAAAAATTTCAGACTGTCACAAAGATGGAAAGATAACATTTTTTAAATACCTTTCTTCAGCATCAGAGATGACTGACGAATTTGATGAGTTTATTATGGAATTTAATTTTACACCTGATAAACGTGAGGCTGACCCGTAAGAAAAGAAAATGATTGTTTTTTTTCTCTTATTTATTTATACATTTTTACAAACTACTTTAACTTAATATTATAAAATATTGTATGAAAGGAACAAAAAAATGAAAGAAGGAAAGAGAAAGAGAAAAATATGAATATGAAAATGAGGTATATTATGCATACAGAACCTTCTAAACATACCTCACATGACGGTATTATATTCTTTCTCAACACAGGGAAGATAATTATCAAAAAAGATTATCAGAGACAAACATACCAAATTCATTCAGAATATCGCAGTCAGACCACCAATCAGTAGAAAAAAGTGAACATTCAAATGAACATCCCTTCTCGCCAACAATGATTGGTAGCCCAGCATTCCTAGTAAGAAGTCAGTCGGGAAAAGCCACGGGCAATATCCATACTCCCTGAGATACAGATAACGCAGAAAAATTTTCTGCACCCTCTCTATCATTAAGGAATACGTGGTTTCATTTGGCGACCAAATGATGGAACTAAATTCTAAGCGACTTCTTACCAAGGAATTATACGATATATTCGGAGCCTGAATATTTGAAAAAATCTTGGCATTTCTATGAACAAATTCAAGCATTTTAATTTTCCCTTATTGGGGTCCCGTGCCGAGCCGAGGTAGGTTTTATGTTGATTATTTACTATGGCGAGTTTTTAAATGGATTTACTTATTTATAATTTTTATAAATTGTCTAAACGAGCAAAATTTCTCCACCCGTTTCCCGATTAAAATAATGGTTTTCGGATGTAAGGTGATTTGCAAATTCTGAAAAATTATTATTGCTGAGTTTTCTTATATAATGTTCTTTGATTCTAATTTTTAATTCAGGTGAAGTTTTTCCGATACGTAATAGAAATTCGGACAATTTTAACAATATGATCTATAAATTCCCGAGTGATTCAATTTATCATCCTTATCTTTACAATTTGATAAGATTTTACTTATGTTATTACTAGTATACGCTGGCTTAACACTTTGTATCCCGAAGCCGTGTAAACACGTGATTATATAATCACGCGTTGTGTCCCTATCCCGTGTTTTCACGTGGTTTACAAGCTGTCTCAAATAGTGCATTTTAAAGACATCTACTGACTTTTATTAGTATTTTTTCGCTGCTGGTAAATCACTTGAAAACACGAAACTGGGACATAACGCGTGGTTATTATAATCACGTGTTTACACGGCTCCGGGATACAAAACACAGAAAAATGAGTGAGAGCATGTATATGTGCGAACATTGCAATGTGTAAAGGCTAATGTTGGCAATACTATCATACAAAAATGATTTAATCAATTTTTTCAAATAAATATGAGAAGTTTCAATTGATTTAACACAGTGTTTTCATAATTATGACACTTTTAAGAAACCCTTCACAAAGCATGAAATTTTACAAAAGTGGGCCGGGCACGGGGTAAATTCTGTGTGTATTTGGCCGGTACTCAAAGTGTTAATATTGTAATGTAAAATCTGAGCGAAATTATTATTAAATGAGTTAATGTATAAGATTTTACCACACTTATCATTATTAGAAGAATTTTGAGAATAATTGAAAAATTTATTTCAATAGTTTAGTTTTAGTTTTTCATTAAAATATTATTAATTAAATCTGATACGCTGCCATTATGGAAAGCAATGTTTTTTATAGTGTTTGAATTTAAGATTACTTTTTTGTTTCAAATTATGAGTTCATAAAGGCACATGTATTTACTCTTTATGATGTGTGAAACATTGTAAAAAATTAAATGAAATCCCTCGAATACCGTGTATTTAATGTTTTGTTATCCTTTTACCCTCTATATCAGTGTTTCTTGCAAAGTTACCTAAGAGTTTTTTAATGAATTAAGTTAAGTAAATTCGGACTAATCTTATGTTTTCTAAAGGTTATTGAAACACTACAGCCTATGAAGTCTTAAAATTGTGTCCTTATTGACAAAATAATGAAAATGTTGAATGTGACACATGGTAAGCGAAGCGTCATTATCGTAATATTTAAAAAATCCAACTTCTACCATTGAACGCGATGATGTAATATTTTTTTTAATTCAGCAAACATTTGCTTGCCAATTTGTGGGTTGGATGGTTTTTCGATAACATGGTGTATGTATGGTTTTGGATATATCAGCTTTAGTACCGAAATTACGTTTACTCAAAATATGCAATTCACTTGTAATACAAAAATACAAATAAAATCCAAATACGCTGGGAATAGAAAATGTCGAGTAAAAAAAAATTAACATAAAGGAAATTTAACAATGTGAAACCTTAAGAAAATATTCCATGAAATATATCGTTCTAAAGTTACTAGTACATGTTTATATTATCAATTTGGCTGTTTGCTGACGACACTAAGATTCTCAAACAGATTGACAGCCCTTCCGATTGTTCACTATTACAATCTGATTTACTGTCTTTTAGCACCTTGTGCTCATCCAATAATCTACATCTCAACTTAAGTAAGTGCAAGGTTATGAAAAAAATTTGTCTGGAAAATCCAATCATATACGACTACTCACTGAACGATGAAATATTATCATCTGTGTCTAGTATACGAGATTTAGGTATTATACTTGACTCGAAACTTTATTTTACAATTCATATTGAACATGTTATCAATAAATCCCTCAAACTCCTTGGATTTATTAACAGAAGCAAAACTGACTTCAAAAATATCAATACCCTTAAACTTCTCTTTTGTTACTTAGTTCGCCCGCACCAAGAGTATTTCTTTTTTATCTAATCTCCATATTATGATGTTCACATCAAAAATATTGAATCAGTTCAAAATCGATTTTGAAGAAAGATAGGCTGGAGGTTGGGCTTATCCAGAGACCAATATACTCATAATGAGTTAAAAACCAGCTTAAATATATCTTTTCTTCAAGACCGTCGAAATAAATCCAACCTTCTAGTCCTATTTAAAATTCTCAACTCACTCTTTGATGCGCCTGAACTACTGAGCTCAATAAAATTAAATATCTTAATTAAAAACCTCTGACAAAACTTACTCTTTCATATAGATAACCATAGAACTAACTATGGATTCTATGCCCAGAACTCAAACAAACAAACAAACAAAAATACCAGTCTTGATTTATTTGATAACAAGTTGTCTTCTTTCAAACGATCACTGAATCAAATTCAATTATAAACACCTCCCTCCCGCTTTCACTCCCACCAAGTCTACATTATACCATTGTATCTTTCTACTTTCGTTTATAATAATTTTCTACGTATAAATATGTCCTTAAAAATGCCAATTGGGCGTATGTATAAATCAATAAATAAGTAACATGAATATCCATATATATTACGAATTTGGGATTAAGGTGTGGGTTGGCGGTCCTCTCCCAGTTGGACAGAAGAGACGGTTTTGGTGTTTGATGCGTGTGTTATTACATGACAAATAAATAATGAATTATGTCGCGCGAGTGTTATGGCAATGAATAGTTGAACTGGCTGCGCTGAACTACATAATGCAACTGAGTGACTGCGTTAAGCTGACCTGTTGGGCTGACTGTTAGGGCTGACTGGGCATTACCACGCCCTAGGGTCTCTTTATAGGCCGCGTTCCTCGTTCTACATGTCTCCTTGCACCTATATTTAAAAATATAGGAAATAAATAAACACTCTTGACTTAATGCACCTCGGTGGACCAAAGAATTATTTCATTTTGTTTTTTTTTTAAATAAACACTCTTGACTTAATACACCTCAGTGGACCAATTATTTTTTTGATTTTGTTTTTTTACGAAGCCTATGGAAGCCTAAGTTAATTTTCATAGCTTTTTTTTTAACTTTACTTTTTTACTTTTACTTTTTTTTTTTTTTGCACCACAACAGGCCAGGAGGCCTAATTACAGTGGTGAATTACATCGCAGAGCACCCAGGCTTGAGAAAAATCACATTTTAATTTTTGTGCTCTCACCGGGAATCGAACCCGGAACCTTCCGTGCGCGAGTCAAGCGTCTTGACCACTACACCACGAAGACCGCCGTTATTAGCTGTTATGAAAAGTTAACCGGCAAAAATGCAAACAATGTAACGGACAAGTTATGCTTTCAAAAATGTTCATTTAATATCTGAAAAGACTAAGGTATATTTAACATTTTTACGCAGTTTTTACTTTCAATACAATTTTAGATCATAAGAACAGATGTTTTTAGTATCATTTTGAACAAAAATAAGCCCCTTTCCGGCAAAATAAATTCATTTTACCAAAAAATCATATTTTAAGAAAAGGTTTTTTCATCCTTAAATACAGAATGTTAAAAGCCTTAGGCAGTACAAGTTTTGAAAAAAAGGTAAAAAATATTGAAACAAAGACCAGAAAACATAACAATTTTGTTTAGTTTTTCTTCATTTCGAATTTATTTTACTTTATTTATTATTTATTAATACAATTATAAATATTATTTTTAAAAAGTTTCCCTTACTTTATGAGGCCAAGAGCCCTGTGTTAAGTTGGGTTATAACATAATAGAAAGTGGAAGCATGCATATTGTTAAAGAATACCAAAAATAAAAAGGTCACATAAACATCAGAACAATACTCTTTATCCATATATATAAAAGGCAATGTTCGTATGTGTGTCTTCGATGGACTGAATAACTACTGGACCGATTGACGTGCGGTTTCCAGCAAAATGTAGATCTTTGCCACAAGAAAACTCATAAAATCTTCAATTTATCAAATAGAAAAAAAAATAGGAGCGTAAATGTTTTTTTTATCCATCACCAGGGTTCTCGAAAAAATCTCACATAGGCATAGCTTGCATTTTACGTTACAGCACGCACACAATTAAGATACACAATTTTATTATTTTAATTCAACAAACAAAAATAAACCCAAAAGAACAAATGGAAAATCAATATTTCCCCAAAAACGGTATCTTTTTTTTATATTTTTTTTTATTAAGTTTTATTCATTTTAACAAGTAAATAACATACAAAATTGTATTTTTGTTCCCGCAAAGCCGAAGCTTGTCTGCGGGTTACATTACATTTTTTAAAAAAAATTTATAAGTAAGTACATAGTTTAATAATAATTAATAATAATTAATAATAATTAATAATAATTAATAATAATTAAAGAATAAGATATATTTATACACTTAAGTTTCACTTGCTGTTTAATAATTTTTTGACTATTTTTTTAAATGAAATTAGGTTTTTTTCTTCTAATCTAATCTAATCTAATATCTTCTATCTAATGAATTCTTGTAATTTGTTCAGGAAGGCTTAGCTATCTAGAGACGGTGGACAATGTATAGGAATGGTTGTATTTATTTTTTTAATTTTAGTATAACTTATGTGAACGGCATTTGAGTAATAAAATGTTATTGGTGTAATTTTAATATTATTGGTAATTTCTGTGTTCAGAATATGATACCGTCATGTGAGATATATTTGTAAGGTATGTATGTATGATACATATAATCTCATTAGATAGAAGGGAATGATTTATTTTTGTTAATTCTTTTCTGGCGTCTTGTATTTTTCCTGAGTTTGGTAAAATACAAAATTCACCAAATAAAAATCGTTTTTTTGTAATCCAACTTGAACTCGAGGCGATGAAGTATCTGGTAATAGGGAAATATCACATACTTCGAATACCGATAAAAATATAAAATATGGATTTAAAGAAATTAATTGTATTTTCAAAATCAATATGGATATTGTGAAGAAATGTTTTCAGGCAAAACTTTTAAAAAAATATATAAAAAAATATTTACCTCGAAAAACGCGACATGTTTGGCCTTGATAATTGTGACGTCAAGATTCCTGACGATGTTCTTTAAAATTTTTAAAGATTACAAACAAAATTCAAAATTAACGTGCATAGTGACGTATAAAGGGCGTGGCCAGTGAATGACCGTTTGAATATAACACGCACTTCGGAAATAACGCTGGATTTGTTTTAAAAAGTGGCAAAAAATTGAAACGACAGAATACGTTGTGTAACTGCTAGTTGCGGAGAATATTATCGTCTGCGCACAATAAAACGCACGCATCCGAACAAATTTAAAAAAGGGCTTTTAAAATTTTATTTTAAAGCTATGTACGAGTACATTACCTACGCTTAAAAACATTATATAGTTTGGAGTTACAACTACCAGCTTCATATTTAAATGCATTTTGTGTTGCCAATTTTGGAGTAATTAAATCGTTGATTGTGAAAACGACCAAAGTATAAAATTCATGTTTTTACAGGATTAAAAAAAAAACTAATCCCTGAAAAACAAATGTACGGTCATTGCTGTTTATAACTAGAGTAAACATGAGCGTTCGAAATATATTCCCTCAACCTGTGGCCAATTGGCATATGTTTGATAGAACGGATTTTAGTCTGTTGCGAGCGTTCCACGGGCTATTTTTCTCCTCGCAATTACTGAAATGCCTATATGTATGCTAAGATACTGCACAAATCGATCGGAAAAAGCAATGGTATAACTTTTCATCGATAAGTAATGTTTTTATCTTAACCGATACTTGTTAGAAATAGCTATTTTAATGCTAAAAAAACGTTTTATTAATAATGATTTTGATAAAATTATAAATAAAGTTATCAATAAAACTTCTTGGTTTAGTTTGACTTTTTTATTATTTTGACTAACGAGGGCTTTTGCTTAAGTAGGCATTTTCAAGACTGGTAAATTGTTCACAACTTTTACAGCTTTTATACTATTTCTAACATATTTTGGAGATAAGGAGATCAAATAAGTATATTAACAGGGGACAGAAAACATAAATATTATAATTACAAATTACAAATTTAAAAGCTTCAATTAAATTAACTTAACAATAGAATCACTATGTAAAGCGCCCTTGAGGTATTTTATTACGAAAATGGCGCTATATAAGTTATCCACAATAAAACAATAAATAAAAAACTAGTTTGCGGAACAGTTCATTTTTGGTTTTATTAATATGTTACTAGCTTATTTCTGTCTCTGTCTTGCTTATTTAGTTGGGCGCATAGTGAAACTATCAACAAAGCTGACGCGTATGCGGAAGGGGGTGACCTACTGAATAGAACTTACAGACCGATGTAAACAGTCCGTGCTTTTTACTGTACTACTGGTTTTTCTTGTCAGTTTCGACGTGATATGACGTGACGATACTTGCTCCTTCCGCCGGTCATTCCTTTTCTTTAGGGACGACTTTTTAGCTCGGATTTGCATGGAGTGTTATCTCTATATATTATATCTCAATGGTTGTGGTACAAATTGATATATCATTGTCATAGAACGGAAACTTTAAAAATGAAACTAGTTTGACATGCATGAACTTAATTTGTACCGTCTAGTATGGTTTCAATGGATATTATAAGCTTTCACTTTAGTCATTTTCAAAATTAACGATTCAATTATTGATAACGCTGCACTGGCGCTGTAACTACTTACGATTCAATATGAACTTACCTGTGATAATATTATTACCAATGATATTAATCCGCTTAAATTAATCCTCTCCATACAAATTTCCATCACACTACGTAGGTACACAAGGCGTATTACGATGCCTACCTTTGGATAGTTTCATGAGGCATGGGACTGACTATGTTAAAATACACATTAGGAATAAACATCTTTATTATTCCGCTTTGCTTCAGTTGGTTAGCTATTGTTGAAGTAGTTCGTGCCGTGAATATAAACCACGGCCAAAGTTCAAGTTCAAAAATAATATAAATACTTATTTACGTTTCATGAAAGTAACTGGATAGGACAGACAATGTCAAATTCTTAGAAGTTATTATTGATATAAATTTAAAGTGGAAACCGCAGATTGAAAATGCTACTAATAAACTTAAGAGATTAACGTATATATTCAAAACAATTCGAAGTATAATTAATGTACAGGAACTTTTAAAGATTTATTTGGCATTGTGCAAATCAATTTTAGAGTATGGTATAATCGGTTGGGGTGGTGCGAGTGACACAGTTTTAAATAGTGTATTTGTTGCACAAAAATCCATCATTAAAATAATACTCAGAGTCCCGATACAGACATCTACTGAAGAAATATTCCATAAATCACAACTTATGACACCAAAACAATTATACGCTAAAACAATACTCACTTATAGATTCAAAAACTACTCTTACTCAAATGAAAGACATTACCCCCACAATACATCACATAATGTAATCACTAGATTCTTAACACATAGACAACTTAAACAAATACCAACAAATACCACTTTCGGACAAAGGGATTTTGAGTATTATTCAATTAAAATCTATAACCTACTTCCACTATCTATTAAAGCAATTAGTAATGAGAAAATGTTTAAAAAGGCTATTAAAAAATAGATAGTGGAGCTACGTATAAGTAAAATGGATTGTCTCATTCGCCCATACCAATACTGAATCAACTGCTCCACAACTGTATAGCTTATGTTAGGTTTTTGTTATTTTCATTGTGTGTTTTGTAATATAAATAATATAGATGTACATAAATACCTTGTTTTTAAAACTGTCTGAATATTTGTTAATTATGTTTATTTTTTAAGTTAGTCTTCTTTGTTTATTCTCAAACGTAATTTCAAAAAACCAAATTGTTATGTGTCCTCGGCACGGGAAACCCCAGTGAGGTCACATTATTTTTATTATTAACTATAGTTTGTAAGCGAAAAATATGAATAAATAAATAAATAAAAATAAATTTAAAAAATATTTATGATTAGCTATCTTTATTATGATAAAAGCACTCCTTGTTAAAACATTGACAAGAACAAAAAACGTTTATGTGCATAGCAATAAATTAGTATTTATACTTATGTTTGATTTCTTTATTATCGATGGTATATTTTGTAAATTGTATTTTCATTTTAAAATATTATTAGTATTGATTTGAATTGAAGGTCTCTGGAAAATATAAGCCAACCCGATGAGCTAAATCACGAAAAGTCGAATAGCAAATCCAAAAGTGTCCCAATTAAAAAATATGACTTAAATCTTTTTGGTATTGATAGTTTTTAATGTAATTTATATAGATGGTGGAAAAGTATTGTGTTTTATGTTTCTTATATTATGTTTTCTTACTAATTCGGATGTGCTAACTATGTATAATATTATGTATTGCCACAAAAAAATTCTTTCTATGTACGGTCCCAAATTAGTTTTTTTCAATAACTTCTGGAAGTGTAATATTTTCTATGTGTATTTTATATTTTATTTAAAAAAATCGTTTTACCTAATAAAATTAATAAAAAACGTTAAGCCTTTTTTGGAGCCCCGATTTGGAAATAAATTAATTTTGTGTCCTTAAAACTCCCTAATCCTTTCGGGTGTTCATTTAAATACGAGGATTGTTCAGAAAAATAACGGGAATTTTTAAATTTCGCGGGTTTGGAGAGTTCGATTGTCATTTTTTTAAAATTATGTTGGTATACATGCTCCTGAAGTATGCTAAAATTTCAGCTATGTTCATTGTTTACTTTGTCTGTGGCAGCCGCTAAGGTAAGACGTGTTTTTATTTGCTCGGCGATTTTCGTTTGTTAAAAAAATGGATCAAAGAGTTTGTATCAAATTTTGTGTATAAAATGGAATAAAGTATAACAAAGTACCTATGTGAAATTTTAACAAAGGCCTATAGTGAGTCTGCTACGAGCAAAATAAGAGTTTACGAGTAGTAAAAGCGTTTCCAAGATGGCCGTAAAGACGTTGAAGATGATGAACGGCCCGGACGCCCCAGCACATCAACAACCGATAAAAACGTGGAAAAAGTTTATGAAATGGTTATGAAAGATCACCTAATCACAATCAGAGAAGTTGCTGATGATGTTGGCATATCGATTGGCTCATGCCATGAAATTTTTTCTAGTGTTTTGAATATGAAATATGAAACTCGTGGCAGCAAAACTTGTTCCAAAATTTTTGAATTCCTAACAAAAACAGCGGCGAATGGAAGTTGCTCAGGGTGTCATTAAATGAAGCCAACGACGATGCAGAATTACTGAAACGTGT
This sequence comes from Micrasema longulum, assembly GCF_059751315.1. NCBI lineage: Eukaryota > Metazoa > Arthropoda > Insecta > Trichoptera > Brachycentridae > Micrasema > Micrasema longulum. The sequence continues at coordinate 119,368 of NW_028277458.1, read as the reverse complement.
TACAACAGGCGACAAAAATGGGTTTATGGATATGACGTCGAAACTAAGGCTAAATCATCCCAGTGAAGGCATTCTGGATTGTCAAGACGAAAATCGCCGAGCACGCCGAACACGTCTAACCTTAGCGGCTGCTACAGACAAAGTAAACGATAAATATTGCTAAAAATTTTGGCATACTTTAGAGACATGCATATCAACATAGTAAAAAATCTACAATCGGACTCTCCAGTACGTGATTTTGAAATTCCCGTTATTTTCTAAATACACCTCGAATAAACGAAATATAAAGTTGATTTACTCCCGTACCTACTTTAATTAGAAAGCAGCGAGTTTATAGTTTTATTATTGGTATCTCTTTAGAGTTACGTCTCTATTTTTTCTGCTCATATTGGTAGTCGGCATTAGACAGAAACGTTAGTTTTTTAGTTTGACAGCTTCCGGCCGATTCGTTGGTTCGTTTATTTTTTAGTAAATTTATGTCGTCCTTATAAATGGTATTAAAGCTAATTTTTAAAAATATTTCTAAAATTTAATAAATTTGATTGAATAAGCATTGATACAGGATGAAATAGAATCTGAAATTCCGCCATATTGTAAAGAATACTCTCAGCGCCCGCCGCTAGAGGGCAGCACAAGGCGCCACCGAAACGCAGCTTAAGCCTAATAGATAGCTTAAAGAAATTAATCAACCAGATATCCTCTCTGAAACTTATCGAACTAGTCCACGAAGACCTGTTGAGCCCCGCTCACTAGTCGCACGGACTAAAAGACTCTCCAGTCGAGCTACCGCTTCCGGGGTTGCAGTTAAGAGGGAAAAATTGCCTCCTCAAGTGGTCAGGTGTTACTCGTAGGCATGGGTAACTTAAGGTTTTTTTTGAGCGGCAGGTCAGCTCGCAGCTCGAATACTTGAGCTGGCGTTTTAAACCGGCTCGCAGATCAGCTCAATGGTTCACCGAATCACTGCTAACGCGCTGACTCAGCTGACCCGAAGCGTCGCGTACGCGTACGATTCAAACAAAACTCACAACAAACCGCTGTGAGCCGCCCATTAGAAGTTTGAGCTGCAGCTCAACAGCTCAAAGCGTTCGAACCGTCTTTTTGAACCGGTTCAAAATTGAGTTGAGCTTGCCTTATCTGAACCACCCTGTAGATGGTACTCGTAACTAAAGAGAAGTTCTCTCGGAATGCCACTCCCGAGTGTACGGTGAACTTCTCCGGGGTAAAACAGATTGTTTTGGTATCCTTCCCTTGCGCCCCTGGAGCCCCGTCGCCCGTGAGTCGACTGGAGTCCTCCGCCCGGCGCTCTTGCCCCGCCGCTCGTGAGCCGACCGGAGTCCTCACGCGCCGCCACACGCCATCGCCTTGTGTTACATTGTAATAATTGTGCATTCTAAACAAAATTCTTTAAGCGTGCTGACTGTGTTTCATTGGGTGTCGTCCTCTTCTTTAAATTGATCCCTTATCAACATACTATATATTGTAAGAGTGCGCATGTTAAATTAACTTTGTCACTTAATGACAATAAACTGGTATTTATTTATTTTATTTATAAATCATATAAAGTATTTTACAAGTATAATACGTTGAATTACATTCCCAGGAGTTACAACAACTCGATTAGGACATAAATAATATTAACATTTAGAAAATAGCAAATATTAAGAACAACAAAGAAACAAAGCAAGTTTAGCACCTTTATAACTAAATAAACCACAACAATATACTTGCCTAAAACCTTTTCTTACACAAGCAGAATAAATATATGTGTAGGTATGTTTATAATCGAGTGTTATTTTTTTTATTTGGTCATATTGTGTCTCGTTTGGTTAATGTAGTAATCGTGTGTTTTTTTAAGGTTGATTTTAAATTTATATCCAAGAAAAATGAACGCTTAATAATTCCTAAACAAATAATTCCTTTACACAGAATACAAAATATTTTACCAAATATTTGTATATAATTACTTACCGACTTTTCTGTGTCTACCGGTTTCGTCAAGACACCAATTAAACCAAAATGCAAAACCCACCATACACCTTCACCATAGTTGTTGAACAAAAATTTAAAACCAACACGACACACATTTTAATAAGCACATGCACTGATAAGGACAAACATGCACTGATTAAATTGGGAAAATATTCTATATTGTTTGAGAAATAGTTGAAAAAAGTTGGCGGGGATGGAGAGAGGGGGTGAGCTTAATAGGTTTAGGGTGACCATTACAGTGGAACATCGTATAACGGACTATATTGAAAGGTTGTTTGATTATTGATCAAAGGAACATTATTTTTGAAAGTATTCCTAATGTGATTGGTGTCCTGACGAAGAGACGAGTACGTCTCGTAACCGGTAGACATAGAAAAGTCGGTAAGTGGCCATTTACAAATATTGAATAACATTTAGTTAAATGTTTGACCACAAAGTTAGTGCTTTAAAAAATAAAAATACAAAATATTTTCTTTATATCCACAGAAATTATTTCATGTCTAAAGGGGTTTTTAGTTCCGTCGAAGTAATATTTTAGAAATGTTTAAACGGTTATTTACAACAAACATTTTGTATTTGCTATTAGCTAATGCGTTATCAGAATACAGAACATATTCATCTCTGAGCGTGAACAATATTCCTGAGGGAAGGTGAGCATTTAGTACTGGGACGTCCGGCATCAGCTCCCTGCAGTGTCCGTTCATTTGTATACCTTGTGTTCGTGTCTACGTAATCGCATTTCAATATGCAAAATCTAGCGGAATCGACGAGATTTCGTGAACCATTTAATACTTCATTAGTGAACTGGAATATTAAATATGATGATATTTGCATGTATTATCAATGTTATACTTTAAACCCGTAATCGTGTTTCGGGCTGGATAGTATTTCCATAGATGGACAAGCGTAACTCGACTGAAAAGACAGAGAAACGTGAAAACGGCGACAATAGTGTAATATGTAATTTTAAAGATTACTTGCTATACTTGTTATTCCTTCTTTATTTTTTCTTTTTTCTCTGCTGCATTGCCATGTTTTTATACTTTTAAACTACTTTCAATTACTTATATTATATATGAAAATAAAATCAATATATTGCTGCTCTTACTATAATGTGTCATTAATTTTGAAGATGTTTTTTAAATTGACTTAAATTTATTGTCTTATATTTCACTTAAAGATTCTTGTCATAGTTTCTTTGAATCCCTTAAAATATGTATGTGTATATTTATGTTTTTCCTTTTTTTTCAAAGTGTTTTTACATTTTTATTTTATTTTTACATCTGAGCATGTTTTTTATTCTTTATTTTAATTTTTAACTTTTGATTACTTTCACAAATTTTTTTCATTTTTAATATTATTTCCATTTGTAAATACTCACTACCAACTACAAACTTTAAAATAACTTTTTTTTACTTAAATTTAAATTTTTAAACAACTTTCATTTATGTTTTTTTCCCCTTCTCTTTTTTATACTTTCGTTAATAACCTTTCATATAATTGCTTTAAAATATGGAAACTTCACTGGTCCATTAGAGTTAAGTCTAACTGTGTAAAATATTAAACTTTGTAACTGTCCTGAATGTTCCCTAAATAAAAGAAAAAAAAATATAGCAAAATCAATTGTGTTTAAAGCGGGTTATGATTTTTTTTCTCTATTTTTCTATATCACAGTAAAAAACAATATTTATAGTCCTCAGAACATGGGTACGTATTCTGACGGGAAGTCTAAATTTATATTCAATTTTATAAACAAAGTAAAAGTAAGTTTCATGTATGAAAAATATAATATGTTTACCTTTTTTTTCCTAAACATGTTCAATTAACGGTAACCGACAAAGATACTTTGAACTTTCATACAAATATACACACTTTCGTACATAAATATCGATATTAGTTAAAACCGTCTGAGTATACACCGTTCGTCGGCCTCGTGGTGTAATGGTCAGCGCGTTAGCCTGCCACGCAAGTCTTGGGTTTGGTCTCGGGTTCGATTCCCGACATGTTTGATATGAAATATTTATTTAAAAGGATGTTTTCACACTAGAATATTTCATAGTCCCCGGACTGGTACCTGTAGCGTAAGATTGGTCATCTTACCTTCATGTAACAAAAATGATCAAGATACGCTACGATTGGTGTACCAATGTAGTGCCCTATGCACAATTAGGTGCGGAAAGGGAATGAAGATGAGTATTCACCGATGAAGATAGCAGTTCATAATTGCGGCCATGATATCCTTATAAGGAGAACTCTTATTTAAGTTTGAAAAAACTAAAAACAAAATAATTGTTATCTATAAAATACATCAATATGCATCTTTAAAAAAATCTATAAAGTATCGATTAAACTGTGGTAGATTTTCCATTACTTTCTTCTAATTCAGGTGTACTTTCTCAGCTCGATTCCTGCTAAATAACAGTAAAGATATGCCATATATTATCATTCCGTGTCCGCTTCCTAGTTGGAGCATACGGTGTCTACGAAGAGCCTCCAGGCATCTCTGTCAGCTGTCAGCTCTTGTGTATTCTCCCAAGTCAGGTTCGCGTCCCGCAGTTTTAACACGAACTGCTGACGAACAGTCAGCAGTGGACGTTTAGGACGTCGAGAACCTGTTGCCTCGTAAAGTAGGCAAGCGTGGTTAAGGCTCTCAGGAGGCATCCCCATATCAAAATATTTAGACTGTGTATTTTTATTGTGTACGAGCTGTAACGTAAAGCGGATAAAATCTTGTATGTACCAACCCACGCACAGGCTATGCCTACGTGAGATTATCTTTCCTATTATTTTATAATGCTTCATGTTATGTTTTTGAAATCCCGAATTGATTGCGATAAAAGGAAACTTTTCAGGTATGGTTCTTTTTTAGTATACTTTTATTACTCTGTTTTTTTTACTCGGTACTGTGTGGAATGTATTCCCCTGTAAAAAAAGGTGCCAGTGAATCTACATGCTTAAAAACAACATCTTGCATAATATTATTGCGTAATACGACATTTCCTTCTGAAAGTCATGAGGAAGTTCAGTGGTTTAAAATTTAAAAAAAATTAATATTTGTGTATTATCGGCGCTATGAACTTTTAAAGTTTTGTACTTCTGAAATTAATCCGCATCTGATGTTTTAAGTTCTCTTACGCTTCTTCTCCGTAAGTAAACCGAAAATCTTTCACAACGCTCTTATCATTGGTTGGTTCATATTAGTGGCCTCGTTGAAAGTAGTTCGTTTTAATTTAAATATTAAAAAAAATATTATTTATTGTTTAAGCATTTACTTTGTGGAAAAATATTTTAAAATTTATTTCAACTAAACACTTATTATTACGTACTTTTTTACGCCTACTTGCCCCTTCCACTCGAGCTGATCAGTACATAAGTACTAATCTTTATACATATTTTAATTTGGTTTATATTTACACCTGATGATGGGCGATTCAGAAAACCTGAAACTAGTAGTGTTATTATATTAAACTCGTATGTGGTAAATATTTAAAGTGTTTTATTTTATTACAATATTTGAGTTTGTGCAATTGTTTGTAGACAAAAGACTGGATTTCACCCCCTCGGGAGTCATTAAAATGAACAAATTTAAACAGGGATGGAAAATATCTTAAATAAGGGAATATGGAAGTCTAGGCATTTACAGGTATGTATGTGAAATAATTAAGTCAGATAAATCTCTTACAACAATAAAGGTTTCACCTCTATAACTTCACTTAAATCAACAAATGGAAGAATTGAAGAAATATGGATGTTCAAACAAAAGCAAATTAGTAAATGTTACACAAGACAGGTTATAAGCCCTGTAAATGCCTAGGCTTCCATATTCCCGTTTTTAAGGTATTTTCCATCTCTGTAGTAATTTGTTGATGTTTTATTTCAAATAAATTAAAAATGTTTTTGGTAGATTTTGAAGAAACTAAACAATAAATTTGAATGCTCTAATTTTTATCGCGCGTAAGAAAACATTTTTTGTATCCAATTTCCCATAGGGCTGAAATTTTTTTTCAAGAATACTAAATTTTCATAAATTAAAAAAAACACATTTTTCCTTAATTTTCGTACTTTTGGTGGCCAAAAACCCACCGGAAATATTTGAAGTATCTCGGAAAAAATAAACGTCAGATTTTTTGTGTTAGGGAATATTTGTAACAAGGTATGGTGTAACGAAATATTCCTGTGCATGAACGTCAGACTAACAGCGTTATGGAAATTGAAGTTATTGCATTACGAAGTCGAGGTCTGTTAGGCGTACTAACTGTTTGTCCCGCGAAGCATTCAGCCGGGAGTTCGTATGGGAACTCGGGTGGAGCTCGGGCTTCGGCCTGGCGCTCGGGGACAATACGACTACAACATCGCTGGACATCAAATCAATTCATAGAGTCATCTGTTAAGCATCGATTCAATGTTGGTACAGTTTCTTTATTTGGAATCCTCAATTCAACATTTATATAAACTTAATAGATAAAGTACAAAATGTATTTCTTAACTACTTGCAATATAAATTCCCTAGCTTCAGAAATCTAAACTTTCCTTGCCTCACAAAAGGCGCATGCTTGCGGATCAATTGACGATGTATAATTTAACTAGCGGACCCGACAGACGTTGTCCTGTTCGAACGTTAGCTTTCCTGCTATCAGCTGGTCAAACAAACGTTTTTTTTGTAAATAAGGACGCACATTATTTATTTTGGTCTTTTTTTAGCTATTTATATATTCAGAATAAGGGTTATTTTTTTGTTTAATTTCCTTATGTGATTAGCTAAGAGGCTTCGTTGTGCTTAAATCAAATCGTGCAAAAACCACTGCTCTAGTGCCATAATCCAAGGAGAAAATACGAGAATACGTGTTATTAAAGAAAAGTCATGCCACGTTTTACCCTGAGACTTTAAACATTTTGACAGTTAACTCATGCCTAACGCGTATTAAGTCATTCTTTAACCGCCAGCCTTGTTTAAATATGACCTTGACATTTAAGTCAAAACCGAAATGAATGAATAGAAAAATGACTGAATGGAAGCGTGCAAAAACTGTCCGGATAAAAGAAAAAATACTTTTCATTTATAAGTAGGTACCTAGATACTTGTTTATGATTCAAACAAAGAAACCATCACGCCGTGTTCCCGTAAGGGTAGGCAGAGAGGATAGAATACCACGTCATTTATCTTTGCATACATATCTCGCTTCCTCTACATTCATACATCTTTTAATGCACGCGCGCAGATTATTCCGACTTTTGACATATCCATCTTCAAGTATTTGTTGGATTTGGTCATTCCATGTCTTTTTCGGTCTTTCTCTATTTCTGCATCCATCAACATTTGCATTATAAATATTTTAGCCGTTCTTTCGCTGTTTATTAGCTCTACATATCCAAACCAACGCAGAGCTGCTTTCTTGATTTTGTCGATAATGCTTATCTCAGCCTTATATAATGTACAGATCTCGACATTAGTGCATCTATCGTGCATAGTTTTACCACACATTCGCCTGAGAGATCGCATTTCGACAGCTTTCAACCTAATTTTATCCCTGTTTTTCCATGTTCATACTTCTTTCCCAAACATCAGAGTCGGGACCAGGACTCCATTGTGAACTGCTAATTTCGCCTCTTGCGACAAGCATTTATTTGCCAAGGTTGATTTAAGTGCACTGTTCACTCTGTTCCCAGCACTCATCCTTCTTTCAATATATTTCTCAGTCATTCCATCCCTAGTAAACATACTTCCCAGATAAAATAATTCCTCTACCTGTTTTAGTATAACCCCGTTCACAATGGTTTCTCATTTAGTCATACTTTCATTTCTTTAAAAGAACATTTAATTCGATTTATCGAGATCGAATAAAAATTATGAATATTCAAATAATGAATTAAAGTTGGTACCAGGGTACTTGTTTATGGTTGAATTTTAAAACATCAATTTACTGTTCTGAAACATAAGATTCTTTTTGCAACTGTCAAACTCTGGTCCTCTTACAAACAGTGGTGCATTTCGTGTAAAATTCCGTTTTTCAAAGATGTATCAAAAATCAGATTAAGAGGACGACCAAGCAATACGTGGCGTGATCAAATAAACCAAAATCTTAAGTCTGGTCATATCAAAAGCAGACAGAACCAAAGGGTATGTATGACAAGATCTATGAATGTGAAAGGAGCTAGGATTGTTTTCCAGTATAGACGTGTGTAGCGGTCCGTTCTCTCTGCCTATCCCTATGGGAAAATGGCGTGATAGTGTTAGTAGTAGAAGTAGAGGAGAATAGGTGTTATGCAGGCATTATATAGGTGGCATTTAAATTTCACTGAGTAAATGTATAATTGTATGTATAATATCTGTAACCTGTAGGATGAAACACGCGATTTGAAGTTAAAAATGCAGAAATTATCGCAATAAGCTATTTTATACTTGAATAAAACACCAAAGTCCAATTTTGTCATAAAAATGCTTTTTTGTGTTGAAATAAAAATCTGAGATCCACTTTGATTTAATGCAAAAAACATCAGTAGTCCCAAAATATGCTATTTTTATATGTACTATTAATAATTATTTTAAATCGAATGTTCTTTATAGATTTAAATGATCTCATTTGATAACAAAGTTATTATGCTTTGGAAATAACACAATCACAAAATCTTGTTTTCTTAAGACTGTAGTCTGGTTAAACGCACGCAAAATGAGGAAATCATACGATTTTGCCATTTTAAAACGATTGTTTTTTTTTTTTAATCGCGCAATAATAAAAACATAAATTAGATAAAAACAATATTTTTAACCATTTGCGTTTTACCAAACTAAAGCCTTAACATTTTTTTAAATGTGATTCTCGTGGTTTATCCTTTAAGATACTAATACGATTTATGATAATAAATCAATTTAAAACATACATATAGAAATATATATATAGAAACCTATGGGGGTAGGCAAAGAGAATAGAACCTTTGCATACAGACCCCGATTCTTCTACATTCATGCACGCACATTTTTTTAAATGTCTCGCAACTAGCCTTTTTGCTGAGAGATATGTTTATAGATGAGGATTATTTTAATTACTTTTAGATAAACTGTTTTATAATATCGGAATAATCTGTTTTATATTAAACTGTATTCAAAATTTTCAATCAGAACAGAGGAAACAAGTAAGCATTAGTAACATCAGGCCAATTAACTTTTTTGGCAGCAGATAAATTAAAGGAACGTTAAACACGAACTTGTTTATGCATACATACTCGTAAAATAGGTTCCTTTGATTCCTTTCCTAAAGGTACACCTAGAAGAAATTAGCATCAGGTGGGTGGAGGTAGCTGAGTACTCTCTGGACGGCATCATTCTGCTTTGCATTCCACATTTAAAATTCTAATTTGCGCACGGCTTTGCTGCGAAAATATAAATAAAAAATGTACTTTTATCTTCTGTAGAGCCAGGAGCTTTGAGCGATGAGCGGCCGCTCCAGTAGTGTGATGCCATTATTTATTCATTAGCCATTTTCTTCTGACTTCGCCTGAAATCTCAAGCTCGCGTGAACAGCTCTCCGCTTTTCTTCTTTGTTTAGCTTTTAGCTTCCAGTGTTGGATAATTTCATTAACACCTACATACCGGACCGAAGTCATTATTCCCCCATATGCAAAATACAAAGGCAGGAAACTAGATCGATATCCTATCGACGGCGACGGGTGATATTTTCAATTATTTTCGAAGCTAATATTAATTAAAAGGGCCTACAATATTTGATATTATGTTTAGTATAATATAAAGTCCATACCTCATATTCCATTTATATAAAATAAAACGAAATAATGACTAGATGAATTGATTGGATAAATATACTAACATCACTATTGTTAGAGCATTTAATTCATATTTGGAATCTTAAGTGCTACGTTTTTATTTATTTATTATCTATCTACGCTCAGATGGCTTTTAAATGACACGGAACAGACGTCAATCATATATATGTAAAAAGCAATGTTCGTATGTGTGTCCTCGAAAAACTAAAAAACTATTGGATCAATTTACGTACGGTTTTTGCAAAATAATGAGCTTTGCACTGAACATTTTTCCAATTCTTAATATATTCAATTTAATAATTAGAAAAAAAATAGGGATGTGAATGTTTTATTCGTCCATCACCGGGGTTGCGTTCGATGAGAATGCATATATTAAAAAATTGGGAGGATGTTCTTTTTTAGAATATAATAAAATATTGTGTTTGAATGTTTGCAAACAAAGTTCGTTTTTTGTGGATCCAAATAAGATTATTTCCTCAAATTCCTCGTCTACCCATTAATTTATTTTTACATGATTTTTAGCAATGCTAAAATAATATTAACTGACATTGATCACATTTTTGAAAATCATATTCCTTTGTAAAGTGCACGGTCTTTTATTTTCTATAATAAATTACTCGAGCTTCTCTTAAGAAACTTAAATGTTTTATTTATGTTTGTATCTATTTTAGTTAGGCATAAAGGGCGATATGCAGTTGTCTTTTTCACGCAGTATCGGGAAGGCATCTTAGAAGACAGTGGAAAACAATGCTCAAATACATATTTATCAAAATCGTATATCAAAAAATGTTCATTTAATCTATTCACCAGTATATATATTTTATACTCAAATTTAGCAATAACAGCGCATTGCCGGGTTTCGCTCGTAGTTGATAAACAAGAATTAAACATGTATCAAATGACATTTTATTTTATAAATAAAATTAAAGATATAGTACTGCACATACGTAGGTACATTATGATAATTAATTATTACGCAAAACGTGACAAAAGGGGTAGATAAATTAATATTACGTATGCAGGTAGAAGGGGAAGATGTACTCGACGAAGTTCAATGAGGTACAGAGGAAGAAAACGCAGGAATGTAAAATTGTGAAATGGGATGTAAGAAATCGCGTGGTAGTAGATGGGAATCACTTACTTAATTAGTTTTGCGCGGTTCGAAATAAAAATTTTCCCAATGGAATGATATATTTTTTTAGGATAAAAATTCATTCGTATTGATTGTCGGTAACTGACAATCTGCGAGTCTATGGCGACGTATTTTGTTTTAATATAAATTGAACCGATTATTTCGAAAACGACAAAAGTATGAAATCGATCAATTGAAAAGAGAGAGAAAAAAACTTACCCCTGAAAAAAAAAGTATGAAACGAATTGATATTTGATTATCTTAGTATCAATACTAGAAAAATAAAATCAGTGTGAATTGCATGTATCTTCCTTGTTCTTCCAAGTCAGCCCCTCAATGCTGAGGATCGTGATTACCATGAACACTTCTGATTAGTCTGTTCCACTCCAGTCTGTCCTCACCCCGACTCATCAAATTTCAGCCCCGTAGCCACCTTTATTTAGTCAGTCCATCCATATGGGATTCTACCCCGGCTTCCTCTACCTTCAACTCGGCCAGACATTATTGCCTTCCCTAGATTGTCTGGCTCACGTCTAGAAATATGTCCAAACAAAGACAGTATCCATCTTCAATGTATTTTTCAATATGGATTTGAAGAATATTACAAATTTTCACGGTAGTCATTTTCGAAATGAAAGATTAAATTAATAATTATTTTTTCCAATGAGCTTGCATTTTCCTCTAGAATTTTTACGAAGAAGTGATATTTTTTTCGGAATGCAATGTAACGTTTGATACTTTTCAGCTCTCCGGCTATCCCTATACAAAAAATCACGTTGATCGGTTGCTCCGTTGCGACGTGAAGGAAACATAAACAAACAGACAGACATTTTTTTGAATTAATAATCTTAGTATGGATACCTTCCAGCATGACAAACTCCATTACGGCCATACCAACCATTAAACCCTATGCTTCAAGAGTAACAAATAAGTTGTAGTTTAAAATATAAACATGAATATTGCATACTTATTTCAACCATATCACACATTGACTCCATTTTTAACATTGTATCTAAAATTATGTATATCCGAAAGATATCGGGGATCACTCAAAGTGATGTTCAGATATCCTCCTTAGAACTTAGAGCCCGTGGGAAATGAAAAAGATATGAATTATGAGAAAGTTATTCAATGTAAGTTATTCCGGTTCATATTTTTGTAACTTCCTATCGCCCATTGCGTATCGAACAAGTATATGTATTTTCAAGCATAAATTCAACCAGTTTTATTTCAATATTGTATTAGAAAAAACCTTTTACAGCATACTGTACTTGACTGAAAAAAATTGTATACATTCAAGGATAATTTCAGCAATATTTTGAGTATGTTCAAATGATTCTAGACGTGGCTGGATTCTACTCGAATGTAATTGTCATGTTTTTTTTATTATTTCATAGCTGTTTGGCGGCCTCCGTGGTGTAATGGTTAAAACACTTGACTTAAGCACCGAAGGTTCGTACGATTCCCGGTAAGAACGCAAAAATTAAACATGATTTTTCTCAAACCTGGGTGTTATGTGTTGTAAATTTGCCACTTTCATTAATCCTGGCCTGTTGTGGTACAAAAATAAAACTGTGAAAAAATTCAATTGGGTATATTTCTATACATGTCTGTTATATTTTGTATTGTGTTGTTTTTTCTAATAAAACAATATGATAATATCAATGCAAGAAAGAATAAAATTATGTTAGTAATTTAAATTAAAATGCATTTGTCTTTGTCTGTTTGCTTGTTCGTTTGTTTGTCTGTCACAGTAGCTCCTCCGAAATGGCGGGTTAATTAATTCAAGTCCCGATGATAAGAAAGTAGAATCCGGACGACGTATAGTTTTTAAGTTTAAGTGGTTTATATAAACTTATAATTAAAAAAAGTATAAAATGTCTCATCACAAAGTGAAAAATGTTTTTTAAAATTGAAAATATAGAATTTACATTAAAAATATATTTGCTAAACCCGTGCTATTTTAAACCAAAACTTAAAATAAAATCGGCATGTCGAAGGTAAGTCGCAACGATTTGAAATTTGGTATCAAAATGTTAAATGCAAAATCAGGATAAACCAGTCAGACATAGTATTTCTCCGATTTCTTTAATATAAAATTGAAATTATCGGTAAGTCGAAACGATGAGAAAATTAACAATCAAAATTTAAAATTCCATTGCCATATAAACGATTTTTTTTCAGGATAACGTTTTTCGCACTTCCTTGGTTTTTTATATTTATTTATAAATCTTATATTTGTATGTTTCCGATTATTTGTTCTATTAGCGAGTTGATAAAACTCACATAGAAGTAAAAAAACAATGCTCTTATTTGTGTACATAAATAAGTACAATCGCCTTTAGGATTTCAAAATTCTGATTGCATGAGGCAATAAAATATGATATTGAGGACGATAAAACATATTCTTAAAATAAATTTGCCATGGCAACTTTAACAAAACTTGGGGGGAAATTATGATCGTACCCAGACCTTACACAAATACAAAAAAATACCACGTTAAATAAATAAGAGAATATGAACGAGTGGGTAAAAATATAAGTGCGACGATCCTTCATTTTCTGGCAATATTTTTTTTGTACCCAAGTACAAATCAATTTCTTAATCAATTCTTCTGGAATCTACAATAAAAAGTAAATATTTGAGTTCTCTTTTAGTAGCGCAGTTTGTACGTATATTTTCGGTTATATAATAGTATCGTTGATTAATATATATATCATCATCTCATCTCTATCGGCTGCCAGCTCCTGTGCGTCCTCTCAATCTGGGTTTGCGTTCCGTAGTTCTGACATAAACTGTCGAAGAACAGTCAGCAGCGGACATCCAGGACGTCGATAACCTGATGCCTTGTAAAGTAGCAAGCGTGGTTAAGGCTCTCAGGAGGCACCCGCAGTATATGGCCCAGCCAACCTTATCGCCTCCGCTTGATGACAGCTGTCACCGGAGTTTGCTGCACCCGTTCTCTTATTACCTCATTTCTTATGAAGTCCACCAACCACCGCACACCCAAGATTCTTTTGAGGTACTATTCTCCAAACTCGGTATTTTGCCATTTTGGGCCCCAGTGCGGTGCCACGATTCGCATCCGTAGAGGAGAATAGGTGTTATACAGGCATTTTATTGATGGAATTTTGTTTTCACTGAGTTAATATCAGATCTCCCGACAGCTTTCATACTGTTGAATGCGGCGCCTGCTCTCCTAGCCGCACTCCCAGTTCTTTTTGAAAGCTGCCATTTTCTGTAACAGGTATTTGAAACTCTCAACCCATTCGACAATTTGGTTTGACAGAGTCAGAGGATCTTGAGTATCGAGGCACGAAATATTAGGCACAAGGCTGTTTAATATTTTTCCGATAAAGTTTTTATTGTGGAAATGAAAATTCTGTTTTATAGTTACATTAAAGCGTAAAATATTAAAATAGACGTAAAATGAACTATGTTTGTTGTGTACTGAAACAGTGGCATATCTACTTCTCTAAGACTTACTCAACATCGTTTGAATTTTAGTAAGCGATTACAATTTCATGAGGATCGATTTTAATATTATAAATGCGAATGTGTGTTTGTTGGTTCGTTTGCGTTTTCTTCACATCTCAACGGAGTGACCGATTGACATATTTTATTACATATGGATAGCCGGAGAGGTGAGAAGTAAAATAAGATACTTATTTACAATGCAAAAAATATACAATGTATCAAAAATGAGTACCATTATTTGAAAATGAGTCGGCGTTAAGGTGGGATGTCAAAAATAATAAATTTAAAATAAATTCTTTTATATTCCATAACTGAAATGCTTTATCAAAATGAAATTAAATCCTCAATTAATATTTAAAGCATTAAATTTGTGGTCAAACATTTTACTAAATTTTATTAAATTTAACAACTTACTAACAGAATACAAATTTTTAATAACATTTGGAAATTAAATCCATTTTTTAAATGGTTCTCTCTTTGATTATAGAAATTAAAAAATATAAATAAAAGTTATAAAAAATCAATTAAAAAAGTTTGATTACTTGAGTTTGTAGCACTAACTTTGTGGTTATTCATATAATAAAAATTAAAAAATATCTTTTTTTAACCACTTATTTTTTATTTTTTCTACAAACCGGTTTTAAAGCTTCTTTTCTTAACTAATAAATTATATCCTATTTTATTCTATCAATATTGTGCTTCGCATGGAACTAATAAATCAACTGTCTTTGTCTTGTAAGGAAAAGGATGGGGGGCGTAATTTGAGATGGATACGCTTAAAACTAGACAGGAGTGGACTCAAATAAATACTATTTTTTTGGTTGTTTATTATATCTTTCTTTAGTCGCTTTTTTGATTTTTAAGATTTTCAAGTTGTCTAATTTTAAATTTCGCTTCTCATTCTTACAAGACAAAAGAGACTTAAATTATTCATTCCATACGAAGTTCAATATTGATAGAATAAAATAGGATAGAATTTATTAGTAAAGTATTTAAAGATTACTTGCTTTACTTGTTATTCCTTCTTTATTTTTTCTTTTTTCTCTGCTGCAAAGGCATGTTTTTATACTTTTAAACTACTTTTAATTACTTATATTATATATGAAAATAAAATCAATATATTGCTGCTCTTACTATAATGTGTCATTAATTTTAAAGATGTTTTTTAAATTGACTTAAATTTATTGTCTTATATTTCACTAAAAGATTCTTCTCATCGTTTCTTTGAATCCCTTAAAATAAATATCTGTATATTTATGTTTTTCCTTTTTTTTTAAAAAATGTTATTACTATTTTATTTTATTTTTACATCTGAGCATGTTTTTCATTCTTTATTTCAATTCTTAATTTTTAATTATTCTTACAAATTTTCTTCATTTTTAATATTATTTCCATTTGTAAATACTCACTACAAACTTTAAAATATCTTTTTTTTACTTAAATTTTCATTTTTAAACAACTGCCATTTATTTATTTTTTTATTCATTTAACTTTTTGTACATAATGTTTTTTGTACATTGGCCTGTTTATTGCCAAATGGCAATTTCTTCCAACCAACCAATAAAATAAAAGTTTTATTTTTATAATTCAAGTTACAGAACATATTCAATAGAAAAAAAAAAAAAAAAAAGATTAAAAAGTGAAAAATATATAAAAATAGAAATAAACGTATTTGTTTATAAATTACCTTAAATCAAAACTATTACTCAATGGGTTTTATGTCAATTGTCAATTTATGTCAATTTATGTTTGTCTTTTTTCTTCTCTTTTTTATACTTTCATAATTAACCTTACATATAATTGCTTTATACTATGGAAACTTCACTAGTCCATTAGAGTTAAGTCTAATTGTGTAAAATTTTGAACTTTGTAACTGTACTGTATGTTTCCTAAATAAAAGAAAGAAAAAAAAAACACCTTGATAAAGGAGCTTGTAAAGATTTAAAACGGGTGTGTAGAAAAAACAGTAAATAAGTGGTTAAAAACAAAGATTTTTTATTCATTTTATTTAAAAAGTTTGGTTTGCTTTTCGTTTTGGTTTTGAACTAGGATTTTGGATTTGTAAACAGAAAAACGAAGGTACGTCGCAATAGACTAACAGATCGTCATATTTTTTCAAAGTGGTAGTTAGAGGACCGGAAATCGATTCAGGCTACTTTCTATCTCAAAAAAAATATTATTCCACCGAGAAAATTCTTATTGATATCCTACAGAACAAATTCACTGCCTACCCAATTTCTCCCTAACACCGTGCGAGCGAAGCCGCGGGCAAAAGCTAGTAATTTTTTAATACGTAAATACGAGTACATTGCACAGCTTGTGTACTGATTTACCTCCCTTTTGCTGCCGCATACCTAATATGCCGAACTCGCGCAGTCAGTAACACTATAATTATATTATCTAAATGGTAAAAAGCTGGTTTCTTACCGCTACGATGGCGCGGTAGGACTTCTGTAAATAAAGAAAATGTAAACACTAAAATATCATTCCCACCCTCTTCCCTTCATGCGCTATAATTCATATAAGACATGGAAACTACTCGTATGTTTGTTTTAAAGCATTAATACCATACCTGCAGTGTGTGCTCATTAAATTATCCTCCTTCTGGATATGAACTAAACACAAGTAGGTATTATACAAAAGTAAACTCACACGAGTATTATACAGAAGTATCCACAAGCCTTCTGCACTCGCGTATTATAACAACTAACAACCATAATATCTGCAAGAAAACAGGGCCGCGATTATAAAGGCTATCTTCATCGGTACATACCGAAGCGTTATACTTAACTTTTATACTGCTCGATCTACTACGGTATGTTCTACCGACTTGTCATCTCGACGTCATATGATCGAATCCGACCAATGAATGACCCCGAAAATTAAGTCGGCGTTCTTTCTTCTTCTTCTTCAGCCTACTGTCCTCCACTGCTGGACGTGGGATTCTTTCATACTCTTCCATTTTTCTGGGTCGGTTGCTACTTGCAGCCAATTTTTACCTCCTACAGCAGCTATGTCGTCGGACCATCCTTTTTTAGGTCTTTTGACGCCTCGCCTATTCTCCCGATCTTGTCTCGCAACATTTCCTGCCCATTGCCACTTCTGTCCTGCTACGCGATCCATAATATCCGTTATTCTGGTTCTACTCCTATTTTTTTCATTTCTTATTTATCTCAGGTTTCTACCAAGCGTGGATGTTTCCATGGGTCGCTGTGTGAATTTGAGCTTTTTTACATTTCTTTGTGTGAGAGCCATGGTCTCTAATGCATATGTAGTCACTGGCAGTATTCATGATTCGTAAGTTTTCCTTTTCAAACAAACCGGAATCTTTTTATTTTCAAGTATGTGCCTAAGTTTTCCAAAAGCTCCCCGACTTATTTTCTTTCGTCTTGGCAGTTCCCCTGCGCCGTTTGGTTTTCTTATGTCCAAGATATATATTTTCATCTACTTATTAATAATTCGACTCAATTCATCGATGCTTTAACTTATAACTATTATGTCATCAGCATGTGGGTATGTGGCGTTTTGCTTACCTGTCGGGGTCTCTCTGTACACGCTGTTTGTAACTTTTATACTCACAGGCGTGTGCGTGAGGTAGGATTAGGCTATCTTCCTTTTTACCTACATCCATCCGCTCGGGGCCTCGCGTCCCTGCTGGAGCCTGCAAGCGGTCCCGTCGGTACCTTATGACCTCTCGCTCAACACCCTACTACGTTCTTTTCAGAAGGTGGCGGGGAAAAGGATTCACATATATATTATCACACAAGAAATAATAACGGTTTACTTACATAGATAATACTATTTATTTTATAAGAAACTAGCGTGTAATACAAAGATATTTTATTACACATTCAATAAAAACCTAACTTAATTCCAATTTTATATCTAACACGTGTTTTATAGAAGACTAATTTTATGTGAGGAAGCACTGCAGTTGAATTTCGGACAAGGAGAGAAGAACGGGCCTTGAACTTCGCGCCTTTTATAGCCTTTGTTCTTGTCTCCCTCTACTTCCGGCTGGGTATCGAACCACAGGTTGGTAACTTAACGAGCTGCGTTCGCTTGCGTGGTTCGCTCCTCGGTAGGTCCTTGAGGATTGTTTATGACGGAGGCGCCACAAGCAAATCTAAGGTGACTCAGATATGTGCCATCTATCTTCAGCCCCTTGTTTCCCCAGTTAAGGGTTTTAAATATATCTTCTAGGGCTAACGTAAATAGCTTTGGTGAAATGGTGTCACCTTGTCTCACACCTTTTTGTATTTTTATTTTTTAAGTCTTCCGCGTTCTTTACAATTTTTAATTGTTCATCATCATTCTCTTTCAACACCTAATGGTACATACGGAACTGCATTGGTACACCAATCGCAGCGTATCTGATAATTTTGGCACATGAAGGTAAGATAATCAATCTTGCGCTTCATGTATCATTCCAGGGACTATGAAATATCTTAGTGTACAAACACCCTTATAAAAAAAAAAATCATATCAACCATGTCGGGAATCGAACCCGAGACCGCGCTGACCATAACACCACAAGGCCGTTATGATTGATGTTTTAAATAGGCTTCTTTGATAAAAAACTGGCCACTTCAAAGCGATTTTAAACTCAAATAAATCTCAATTTATGCAAAAAATGCTAACTTGAACATGATTTTTCTTTACTAACCTAACTTTCGTCTGTATTTAACTACCGAGTGATTGCAAAGCTGGTTTTTTAACGTCTCGATACGCACATACAATCCGGAATAAAGTAAATAAGACGGAAAAAAAATTATAACTAAATATATATTTTTTATTTATAGAAGCTGTGCTTTGGGACACTAGGACAGGCTATCTAATAACATGAAAAAATATAAAAATATTAGTAAGTCCCTGGGGAGGAAATCCAGCCAGTTTGTAAGCATTTAGAAATACTCAAACATTGTTGAATTAAGTACCTGGTAAAAGAAAAAGCGTACAAATTGTTTTCAGGCGTTGCCTAGTAGGTGAAGGAGCAGGATTCTCCTACATCTTTGACTAGTCTCTTATACGTATTTTCTTATTTTTATAATCTCTCTCTCTTGAATCCGTGTCTCATTTCTGAGGATGGTGATTACGCCTGACTCCAGGCATGGCTCGTCTGTGGACAGTCTCCCTCCACCTAGAACGGTCTTGTGCTCTTCTATAGGCATTCGTCAGTGATAATTCTGATAATTCAGGGACTTGACCGCTCCATCTTGTCAGTTGACGACCACGCGATCTTGTCCCTTCAACACTTCCTAGGAGAAAAGTTTTCTCCAAACTATCAGAGTTCCCCCCTGGAAATATGTAGAAAGAACTGCAGGATTCTTTTCTCGCACGTGGATGTTAGTCTTTCTCCTATGTCCAGATCCTGGAGTATAGATGCATTCGTACGTCTGGCCGTCCACGGAATCCGCAGTATTTGCCACCAATAACACATTTCGAAAGCTTCGATTTATAATATTTATGTATGCATACGATATTTGTATAATATGTACGCATTAAATTTTAATTTGTTATGTTTATGTCATTTTGTAAATAAATAAATTGCATACTTGAAAATTGAAAATTGAATAATAAGTAATTCTTATACCTAACCCAAATTAATATTCGTTAAATCCTCTTTTCATCATCATCATCATGCCATAATACGCACTTGGTGGTGCATAGAGCACTGCAGTTGTACACCAAATGCATCGTATCTCGCTATTTTTTTTACAGGAAGTTAATGTGATCAGTCTTACGCTTCAGGTTCCATTCCAGGAACAGCGAAATACCACAGTGTTGAACCACTTATGATATTAGTTTATCAAGTCGGTTTATACAGAAATCGAATCTGGGATCTCAAGCATGGAAAATCACGCGCTAACCGCTGCATTATAAGCCAACTTATCTCCATTCGATTTCCTTTTTAATTTTTTTTTAGTCGATAATACTCGTCTAGTATTCTGGTACTTCAAAAATCAACAGAAAAAATAAGCCAATAAATACGTATGCTTAAACATAGGCAGAATCGTAAGTGGCAATACGAGCGACGCAGAAAGTCGGGCGTTGCGTCGTCGCGTGACGGTCGTATTCTGAATACGTATGTATATATAAATAATAAATATACTTGAACCACAGATTTATATAGAATAACAAAAATGCTCAATATAAAGTAATTAATTTACACAGAAAAGGTAAATATGATATTTGAGATGAAAAATAATAAAATAAAAAAATATATTAAATAAAATTTTAACTACAATATTCCTACATAAAATAAAAAAAGAGCATCAAATAATTTAACTTGCAGACAACCTAGAACTAACAGAAAAAGAAACAGTTTTGTCTATACAGCAATAAATTTTTACAATTCACTTTTTAACGACCTAAAGAATGTACAAAATATAAACGTACTCAAAAATCACCTAAATAAAACAGTTCTTACAGCCCAGCCCGTGTGGCGAGTAATATGTGATGTTTTTTTTGCTATCTACTTTTTATTAAAACTATTGTGTTGTAATATATTATATCCCCTCATACCAGCACTTCTGCTGATTGGAAATATTTCGTACAAATAAAATATGTAATGTTATATGTAAAAGTTAAAAAAAAAAACGATGTATTTTGTCATTAATAAATAAATAATAAATTTCATGGGTAGGAGAAGCTAGTAGGTGCCTAATAGTTCTAGATAACTTTTTTTTATATTTTGATACCATTTACCATTGTTCAAAATTGTTTAAACTTCTTTATAAGTGTTTTTTTTTTATATTTTCATTTCTTTTCTTGATTTTATTTATAAATACAAAATATTTCTCTTTATCATTTTTTTTATATCATTAAATATTTTTGTTTATAAATACATACTATTTACCTTAGTATTTGTTTTAAATAATAAACAAACAATTTTTTTTTATCGTTTAGTGTTATTTAAAATTGTTTTTTTAGGTTTTTTTAACTGGTTCAAAGTATTTTTAATACCAAATTATAATTTTTTTTCGATAATTTTATACTCGTAACTGGTAATATTTTTTGTATATGTTTTTTTTTTAGACTGTCTTAATTTGTAAATTATAATATTGTTTTAAATGCTCTGTATTACTTATAATTAAACTTACATTACACATTTATTTCGATAAAAATGAATAAAAAGTAATAAATCAAGCGATTACACATTAAGGACCGGATTGTGATCTTGCGGTAGTGTCACTGACTTACAAATTTGAGTTCCTAGGTTTACAACTTGATTCCCATTTTCTATAACATAAATCATTTGAACATAAATTAATTAATTTTTTATTTTTAATAATGCTAGTAATCTGTTACATTAAAAATAAAAATGAGGTCGTATAATAGGGCTGCACATGTTATCAGATGCATCAGAGTAGTCAAAAGTGCATTCCGACTGGTCGTGGGATGTAGATAAAGCAGGAAATACGCCTGTGTTTACCCGTACTTTCGACGCCGGTGTTTGAACACCCGCCACAGCAAGTTAGTTACGGTAACGACTCATTCCACTACCCTACACTCTTACATTCCCACCCTTACACACAACATGCAATAGGGAGAAAGAAACAAACCGTCATTTTGTAAACCCTCTTTAGGCGCTCGCTAGTTCGCATATTACTTGCCGTTGCATGCCATCAAAATGTTTACTTGTCAATTGCATTACATTATTTTACACTCGTACATTCCGGTTTTATAAAAGGAAAAAATTCCTACGTTATTGTTAGCCAGTTGAAACTAGCTCCAAGCTAGTAAAATAGTCAGGTATACAGTTAAAATATAAAATATGATATCTTTGTGTTTTCTAACATTAATACTCTAGAATTGATTGATTGCGTCTGTCCCTTATGCTCGCGCACATGAATTTGAGCCTCATTATTTATTTATTATTATCAACGGACTTATACCCGTATGCAGAGACAAAACTTAAGGTGAGGAAAGTACATTCTAATCTCAAATGCGGAGAATAACCCGAAGGTGAAAACAATAGAATGTACTTTCCTCACCTTAAGTTTTGTCTCTGCATACGGGTATTAGTCCATTAAAAAAATGGCAAACACAAATCTTTATAAAAAGTAAATCAATACGTCATTAAAACTCCTAGGTTTTATTAGCAGGACATATAATGACTTTACTAATATGTTTGCAGTTAAAACACTCTATTGCTCACTTGTCCGTCCTCTTTTAGAATATGCCTCCGTGATCTGGTCTCCGTTCTATGCAGGCCGGATAAATCATATCGAATCGGTGCAATTTCGTCTGCTAAGAAAAGTATGGATGATTGGCCTCGAGAGGGTAGACTTCACTTAAGAAGAAATGGAGTCAATGCCAAAAATCTCAACTCCACAAAAACGTAGAAATAACATTGACTATATTTGAGGGTACTACTTGCAAACTCGGTAAAATCCAAAATCTAAAAAAAGTGAGATAATAATTGAAACTTATTCAGAATACAATTTTTTACAATAATTATAACATTTTTAGGTAAAAATACGGCTTTGTTTGTAAGAACTTGACTTTTAAATTGTCGTGTTTGTTGCCAACATGGCAACCTCTACTTGAGTATTGTAAAGTTGGAATGTTTAATATAAATTTATTATTTCACTACAGTTTCTTGACATAATCATGCTTATGTCATCACTGCTGACGTGTAAAATATTTACTGATTATAATAAAAAAATGAAGTTTAAAAAAAATATGAAGTTAAGTATTGTATCAGTTTATTGCGATTTGCTCAAAATAAAGAAAGATGGATTTTGCCGGGTTCGCAAATAGTACCCTCATTTGTGTTCAATTTAATAAATGGCTTAATTGATGTACCATCGTTACTGGAACAAGTGGCATTCAATGTTTCGATCCGCCGGTTGCGAAATAATAATATGCTGTTCCTCGATCAACACAGCACAAACTATGGCTTGCATGCACCAATGTCCCGATTGTGTCGTATTGTAAACAGAGGCAGGATCTGGACTTTATTGGTGAAAGTCTTTCTAGATTTAAACAATCACTAAGATAGACCAGAAATTGTCTTGAGGTAGTAATTAGTGTTATTTTTTTAGTTCTAGTTTTAATTTTCTTTGTTTGTTTTTTATTTAATTTTGCCGGTATGTATTATAAAGATTTGTGTTTGCCGTTTTTTGAATGGACAAAGTCCGTTAGTAAATAAATAAATAAATAATACAGGCACAATTAAAAGAAAATTAAAGCTAGGACAAAAATGATTATATGTGTGGTATCAACGCTAAATCAGGGTCATGTTCGTGTGTTAAAATGGAATATTCCAACTGAGTAATAATTACCTCTCTTTGTTTTTGTTTTTTTGAAAATAACCAATGTAAATATATTTTTTCAACTATTATTATCACAAAAATATTCGATTCTATTTTTATTTTTTTAATGAGCCGCGTGGATACATTTATTAAATAATATCCCAAAAAAAATTAACTCTGAATATTTCAAAAGCCTTCAGAAAATTCTTCAATTCTTTTAAAGATACTACGACAAAATTTGAAATATTGGAGAAAATATTTATGGATTCCTTTTGAAAATAATACAATTAATTTGTTTCCTTAATAACACAAACATGTTGCTTTTACTTTTAATATAGATTACTTAAATATCGCTTAGATTAGTGAAAACTGATTATGATTTGTATAATGGGTAAATAAAATAGTGCATTCGATATCCTAATTAATCCTTTATGACACCTTGAACGAAGTGGTACGTAAATATACGACCAGAATCGAAGAATTGATTTTCAAATATTTCGTATTAATAATAAATTGTATTTCACAAGAGTATCAGGTTGATTAGTCTTTTGGTCGGCTTTATCAAATGCAACAGATTTATTATCTTAAAAAAACATATTTTATTAGGTTTTCAAGACGTAAATCAACCAAAATAAGTGTCCCATAAAGCGTTAACCAAGGCCCTGAGAGCCGATCAGCGATTTAATAAGGCCATGAGAACAGATTTATTAAGACCCGTGGGGCCGATTAAATACGCTCTGCAAAGCTGAATTTAATAGTATGTAACAGTTGACGATTATTTTAAATTTCAGATTCCTCGCTATTTAACTTTAATCGCTTACTAATCGAACTTTTTGTGTAGATATTACATATAAATTCGAATTAATATAACTGACGTCCGTAGGGCAAATTGAATACGCTCAAGAAGACAGATTTATTTATAAGCTAACTGTTATCTTTTTAAATGAGTTTTTTTTAAAAATTTTGATCGCTTAGTAACCAATATTTTTACGTGGATATGAAATATTTCTGTAAATTTTACGTGGTTTCTTTGGCATTATTTTGAGTGAGGAAATATATTTTATTACATTTAGATTGCTTCGAACAAAAAAAATGAGGCCTTAAGGGACGATACTTCTAAGGGACCAAAATTTTAATCAACTGAGGCGCGAAAAGTTGAAAACTGAGACCCGTAGGGCCAATAAAACGAAGCCCGGAGAACCGATTACACGATACCGAATTCTTTAGAATGTATTGGATTGCCTTTAAGTTTTATGATTTACATACATTTATAAATTTTGGGGACAGTTGTTAATAACGCACTATTATAAAAAGCGTCAAATAAAATATCCTTTATATTTTATTTTTAATTCAATAATGACAACGGAATATTGATTCAAAGGTTTATTTTATCTGTGTTAACAGCGTCTATAGATCAATGACACACACACACACTAAATTATTTTGGGCGTAATCTAGAGCGTCGACCGAAAAAAGCAACTAAGCGTTTTCTGTTTAACATAATACTCCAAATTGTGCGAGACCAACTTATTACATTCGGGCCGTTATCCCCTTCTACATAAATACGAATTTGAAAATGAAATTATTTTTTTTACCTACGCACTCACACACACGCATCCTCACCCTTTCATTTATACACGCACAGACACCCTCACATCCACATACTCACACATGAATACAAACGTCTCACACATACAATTATGTAAACTATTTTCTTGTATATTATGTATTACAAGATTAACAGTGGATTTTTTAATTGGCTCTAGTATTGTTGATATATTTCTTCTTGTTTTTATGTCATAGCTGTAATAATCTCAAATAAAATAAAATAAATGAATGCAAAATAAATTATATAATACTACTGGCCTCAAAAACAAAAAAAAAGAAAATGAGACAGAGAGTACTTGCCAAGGGAGTCAAAACCATACGATAGTTCACACCGTTGCAGTTGGGTATTCCATGTGGCTTTTTGATGAACCATCCTGCTTTTTTTTCTAACATCTCACGGTCAGACCGTTTAAACGCCAATAAACATTTTGTGGGGTAAAGATTTTACTCTAACGATGTCATAGCGTATGTGGTGCAGTACTTTAACGGCTTTGACGAATTCTTCCACGAAACTGGAATGGTGACTTTGAACTTCGCAGTCAAAAGTGCTTTAAGCTTAGCTTTAATAGATTGCATAAAAATATGACAAAATATACAGTCAGTATACTATTTTCAAGGATTCAAAATTTCTAGCCTACCAAAAGATGTTTTAAAGAAGAAATGTGTTATTTAACGAAATCGTTATAAATATTTTATTAATCAAAATGATTAGCATTATGTTTTCAAAGCAACTATGACTGGTATTTGATAAACCAATTTATAACTTTAGCTTTAACTAACAAAAAGTTATCTTAACACTTTTGAACAAGACCCAAGTTAATTAAAAACTTGCAATAAGGACAGCAAAAAGTAATTATTATTTTTTATTTAAAGTAGTTTTCTAAACAAATGTAGAACTCTTGAAGGAAGAAGTTACGTAGTAGCGTAAATAACTATAGTAAATATGGTTTATTGACAAATATAACAATCGCTTTATCTACTATATTTTTTGGTTAAAGATTTATCTGGATTATGTGTAGGTATTCTACCAAACAATATACAACATGTTTTAAGGCAGAAATTTATATTTGCAAGACTCACTAGAAAACGAACGCCCACTGTCATCTGACCTACAATTGTCTTAAGGACAGTGCAGAAATTGAATCATAATTTTCTGTATGAAAACAATAGGTTTTCCAAAGATAAAAATTACTAATGACAAACGCTGACTAAAACGAATATTAAATTGCTGACAGCCAGGGAAATAGTTCATGACTTCGAGACCTCTAGGAAGTAAAATGAGCACTGGTAAATTTATATATATGAGAAGTAGCATCCTTCGTTACTCAAGTCAGTAGTTAGTTCAGTACCTACACAATTCACGTAAAACGTGAACGTAGTTACTCTCTCAGTTACTCTTTTTATACAACATGTAATGAACACACATCAACGCACAATATCGTTTTCTTCTGTCAATCTCTAACTGGGGTAGGAGCTCTCATGCATCCACTTGCATTAATTTCTGCACATTTATTTACAATAGCTACTCAACGAATTAAAAGCAGCCATCATAATTTGGCATAATTATAATTAATAAGTAATAACAATTGTACGCTTTTTTGTCCTCGGAATGGCTTCAAAATTTGCCAACTATTTAATTGTTACCTTTAACCCTTGAAGCTTTTCAGGCTCCTTTAGCTCCTTTTCTAGGAATTGTCACCGGGGCAAAGCAGTTCGACAAACGCTCAATATACGGTAAAAATGTAATTAATTTACAAGTAAGATTTTATGTCCTACAGTTATAGTAGGTACTTGCTGAAAAAGTATCTGAAATTTTTATCTTAAAATTTTCCAAAACAATTTTTTAGTGACTATTAGTATTTTTTTGTTGTAGTTCAAAAGGAAAAAGCGTTCAATGTTTCATAGGAAAAAAAGTCTAGTTCTACGGCTCTAAAAAAACTGGGAATGTTGTCTAATAGACAAATTGCTAAAAAAGAAGTTTTCCTTGGTGTACGGAATATCAATTTTAATAAAAAATAAATTACCTCCGATCAGCCGAAAAATTGTAAAGGAAAACGGAAAACAACACATAGAACGGATCGGAAGATTATCCAAAGTGCTATTGAAAGTCATAGTGCTCCAGCATAAGTGTTAAAGTTTGGATGAAGAGAGTATTCATATATCTGTGTCCACATTAAGGCGGCGTCTCTGCGAAGCTAATATTAAGTGCAGGAGGCTCGCTAAAAAGCCGAAATTGACCACTAAAATAAAATTGGCAAGATTAAACTAAGCTAAAGTACATCGGCATTACTCGGCAGAGTAATGGGAAAGGTGACTTTTATTTATTGATATTTGCGTTTTTTTTTCCAAGTAAAACTTCAGCGCAGATAATTCAATTTGAATTTTGTTTCTGCGGGTGATCATCAACAAGTGGTGCCTAGAGGCTGTCACAAAAAGCCGTCATTTTGTTAAGAGACGATCAACAGAACGATATGATGAGAATCGCATTTTGTAAGTGGTAAAATATTCACCTGCAATAATGATATGGCTGCGCATCATTAATCAAGTGCCTGGACCATGATTTTTTGTTGAAGGAAATATGGATCAAAAATTTATTCCACGCATGTCGTCGGACACAGCCCTTAAAAAAATATCTAGATTCAAATATAAAATATATTCCCTTAGCCAGGAAATTTTCCCGACCTTTAAATGATTAAAAATATGTGGAGCATGTTTAAATCATTTGTATATTCATATTCAAATCGCGTTCTTCAATGTCTCAAAAGAAATATCGAAAAAACATTCAAAAGTAATGCGGAAAAAAAATACTCAACGGTGCATTTTCAGAATAAATGGGGGCTTATTTGTTAAGGAGATTTGTATTTATAAATAGAAAAAAAAACATAGAAACGAAAGATAAAATACAGTTGTAACGTGAGGCCAAAACGTGTACTTACGATTTTTGCTCATGTCTCGGTCCCACAACGTTACTCTTCTAACATCGCAACTGACGGGCAACCCCAGCCGCAATCATCACCACTATAATATCCACATATAAAAGGTCGGGCAACAGCCCTAAAAGGCAGAGTTATTTATCTCAGCTTCCAAACCGCTTCTTTATTTGGAACAGTCATGGTACAAGATATTTGCTTTCAAGCCTGGAGTTCATCTCCTCAGCTTCCAAACCGCTTACATGCACTTAAGAACAATTCATGCACTTAGCCAGCTTTCTGACATTATTCTTGACGGTCATCCAGGAATAAGTTGCATAATACTCACCAGGCAAGGGTAATATTATCAACCTTTACTCTGAAGAAAGTGCTCAAGTATATCTTGACACCACATCTTACCCCGGGAGGACACACGGGAGTTGGCTACTGACTTAGAGGCCTGGAGAGATTTCATGGACACCATATGCTCTACCCAAGGAGTGGACATGGATAAAGTAAGTTGTCCATCTGATGAGGAATTGCCATTCACATAAATCTGATTAGCGCCACGACCACTCTCGTGTAATATGTTGCACTGCGAGCAAAACAGTCCTATTCTTATTCTTAGTGGTGGAAGTCAGTGCTATTCAAGCTCTTGACGTCACTGCGACCTGTGAAGATCTATTGCAATGGGTCCCCGTGAAAAGTTCTCGCCCTCCAAGGCCAGGTCTATAAAGAGCCTGGCTACTGTGTGGAAGGCGAGAGTTTACATGTTGCTAAATCTCCCCCTCCAAGCCCAAATCCGTAAAGTATCGAGCTATTAGGTATGGGGTGAGCTCTTTAACATTTTCAGGCTTAACCAGTGGTTACCTGAGAATGATTCTTCTTTTATGATTCAATTCAATTAATTTAATTCAATTCAATTCAATTCATTAATTTAAATATAACACATACATTACAAACATACATTCAATGCGTACATATTATAAAAATACATAAAAGAGACTCATGTCAAAGTAGTAGGAGAATGCCGCTCCGGATGACCCCTTCGGATACATGAAACAGATCAATATCCAGAGCGATGTTGTTCAGCATAGCGGTAGCCCTTCCAACAGGCATAACCATCGGCAGGTTGGTCTTGTATATCGGAATATGAAACAATCTATGCTGACGCTGTCTTAGGTATTTGTCAGGAACATACAAACCAATGCTCATCATAATCTTAGGATTATCGACAATACCGCGCAACAATCGATAAAAATGTGTAGTCAAATACACATTCCTTCTAGTCTCTAAACTGTTGTAGCCAAGCGTACCCTGGAGAAACTCGGTCGGATAGAGCCAAGGATAATACCCGAATTCTCTCATGTAGAGATATTTCAGGAACTTATTTTGGATTTTCTCTATCATAAGAGAGTACTTCAGTTTATGTGGCCCTCAAATCATCGAGCCACGCTCGAGTCTACTTCGCGCCAAAGAGATGTAAAGAGTTCTCAGTACGCGGGTATTTTCAAAAACCCTGGCAGTACGCAGAACGAATCCTAACATCTTCAATGCATTACCACTGATTGTCTCTATGTGTTCATGAAATTTCAGGGTGCTCACAAATCTGACGCCCAGATCCTTAAAATCCGATGTTCGTATCAGATTCTGGTCATTCATTTTGTAGCGAAAAAATAGAGTTTTTTGGGCCCTTGTAAAAGACGTGACCGAATACTTGGAAACATTAAACCTAAGTTTGTTACGCCTTCCCCATTCACATACATTAGATATATCCGCTTGGAGAAGACGAAAACTTTCCAAAGTTGTCACCTCTAAGAAAAGTTTTAAGTCATCCGCAAATAACAAAAAACGCTAGTTCAAAATTACATTTTAATATTATTAATGAAAATAGAAAACAACAATGATGTAAAGCATCACATCAGTTGTTTGCATGTTTTTATAGTGAAATTCATTTCAGTTTATTTTTCTTCAAAGTAGATAGAAAGTCAATTGGTAAAAAACAGTTAATCCAAATCAATATAGACTAAAAACATAATCAAAAAAACATCGTAAAATCAAAATAGATTTGTAATTATATCTAGCAGGTACTAAGTTGAACTTACACGAAGCATCGGTGTTGTTTAAATAGTCCCCATTTTTTTAATGCGCTTTTACGCACAAGGTTTTTTTCATTGTATAATTACTTAAATTAGTTTTATTACAAAATCGTATACAGTCTTCTATGAATGGTACTTTCTCACTTTAAGAATAGACTCTGCAATATTCATACTTTCAGACATTTCATTATACAGTTTTGACCTTTTTATACATTAAGCTATTTTGTGTTTATACATTTGCAATGAAGTAACTTAAGTGTGTTGACAAATTGGGGCGTATTGGCTCTGCAATATTCATACTTTTTTATCATCATCGTTTCCTTTCTACGCCCTTTGGTGCATAGGACATTGTTTTAGTTCACCAACCGCCGTATCTCAATATTTTTTATTACGAGAATGCAAGATAACCAGTCTTACGTTTCAGGCGCCAGTCCAGGAGATGTGAAATATTGCAGTGTGAAAACACCCCTTAAAATTAATATTTTATTTCACAAATAGCAGGCAAATTGATGGCAAAAAGGACCGACAATATTGGTTAAATAGCTTGTAGTACTCGAGTGTAGAAGGGTCAAGATAAATATAAGTGGAAGGAGTTCAAAGAGTCTTATTTAAGTCCAAAACTGAGTTTCAGTTACTCCTGGGAATGTAATAAATTCACATTGTGTGCATTATATGATTATTTGGTATAAAAATTCAGATTTCATTTGATGAATGTAATAAATGAATGATGATAAATAATGAATTTATAGATACTGTCCTAAAATAATGCCAGTAAAATATTTAATATCCTTAAACTTGTATTCTGATCTCATCCAAAACCGACGAGCGTGAGGCTATGGCCTCCTGAGCCTGATCTTCATGCAAATTGATGTTCTTATTTACGTCTCGATATAGGGCCATGGCGGTCGGGGGTAGGATGGGAGCGGGGACAGGGTTGGGGGTAGGAGCGATCATATTAGAGTATGTAATCTTCTCAGCGGGGCTTCGGTGATTGATGATTTGCCACTCCATTATAGACCTCTTTCAGTCACTGTACTTTTAGTTTTCATTCTCACTTTTCCCTGAAAATTGAATTCTGTATATATTTTTATCTGCAAAAAGTAATGTACCTAAAGTGAAAATGGTTTCTAAACCAAATAGGAAAAAAAAATCTTTTACATAAATATTTATTATATTTGCCTTAAAAAGTAACGCGTCAATATCAAATTTAGGAAAATATTTTTTTATTCTTATTTTGTTTTCATTTTAAAAGTTTTGCTTATTGGTTTTGAAACAAATTTTCATATTAATATATGTAATTCTTCTGTACGTTTGATGTCACTGAACTCCTAAATAGCTTGATCGATTTACGTGCAGTTTTCAGCGATATGTATATCTTTGCGCTGCGCGTGTTCGTAAATATTAAAATTTTCAATCGAATCTGTAAAAAAAAGTTAGAAGCATATACATTTTTTTCATCGACCTACCAAGGTTGTATTTGACGAGAGTGTATGTACAAAAAAAATGGAAGAATGCTGTTTTTTTGTGTTTAAAAAGAGTTTGTTTTTTAATGTTAGCAAACAAGCTTACGTACAGTTATAGTAGGTATATTCATGAATATTATTCAAATACGTATAGCTCCTTTAACGTCTCGATACCTACATCTACACTGATAGTAAATCAGATGGGAAAAGTATAAAAACCAATATTTATTTTATAGTGGCAGCCTTCTAACGTCTAGATACACTTCGGTATATTATAAGGGGAGAATCTAGAGACATTTTTTTTTGCATCTAGCCACTCGTTTTCAAAACTGACAGTTATGTCAGAATTTAATTCGACTTCAAAATTTAATTATTTCTTTCTCATATTTTGAAAAGGGTTTTAAGAAATAAAGTGCCAACCTCAGAACGATTAAAAATTTAACGTAATCAAAGGAAAAAACTCTCGGCGGAGCAAAAATTTTGTCATTTTTAATGCGTAGACAAACGTGTCGAAGGGTTCTAGACCCGTCGATACAAAACGATGTACTTACATCAAAACTTGATGGGGGGGGGGATTCAGTAGCGTATCTTAAAATTCGGTCGGGAGAATTTTATCTTCAACTATGACGTCATACTGAAGCTGAACTGTTATTTTAATGCGTAGATATATGTTCCGTGGCGTACGCTTTTCCATCGATGTACCTACCCAAAACTTGAAGGTGGGGGGTCGGTAGTGAATCTTCGTAATCGCTAGAGAGAATTTATCTTCAACTATACCGTCAGGGTGAAAGTATGACGTATTTATCTTCCATCATAATCGAGGCCCTGTAAATGTCAATCGATAAACTCAATCTATGTTACAAAGTATTTTACATTCAGTAGCTCAATCACAAATTACTATCGACGTGCTAATAAGCGATGTGATTATAATTTCTCACTATGGTTTTTTATCGTAATCGCGATTACAATAGAACATCCGTGAACACCTAATTTCTAATGTCAAAATATTTACGTTTCGCGACGTATAATCCTGTTGAGCAATCACATACTTGACTTTCATAGTTGTACACATGGAAAATATTCCATAACTGATATTTTTATTTGCTTTTTAATTATTTCTCATGATATTTATTGCATTTAGCCGGCGGTTAAAAAGCCAAATGTCAAGAAAATCAGTCGCCATAATAATTGTAATTTAATTTTCACTTCTTTGAATCAGATACTCCTTAATATTTTGCAAATGCAATAAATTGTTTTATTTTTTTTATAGTAAATGATGATTTTTCCCCAATGATATAATAGGCGGCCTCCGTAGTGTAGTGGTCAAGACGCTCGACTCACGCACAGAAGGTTCCGGGTTCGATTCCCGGTGAGAACTCAAAAATTAAAATGAAATTTTTCTCAAGCCTGGGTGTTCTGTGATGTAATTCTCCCCTGTAATTGGGCCTCCTGGCCGGTTGTGATGCAAAAATAAATTAAAATAAAATAACAATATTTATTAACGACAAAACAAAAAACAAACTGACACGAGCGTTGACTTAGAGATTACACACGCGTTGACCTGTGACTGCGATAACTCAAGCATGTTAATTGTCGTTCATTGTGATCGCTCAAATGCTTAGCATGTTTTTAAGCGCGTCGATAGTTTTTTGTGATCAAGCTTCAGATTCAATAAAAAAAAACACGGATTTAATTCATTTCCGTTTTTAACTTTTTAAAACTAGGCACCCTGTTTGTTTTGTTGCTTCGTAATAGGAAATCTACTTTGGTACCTTTTTAGCCAGCATAAATTGTGTTTCTGGTACAAAATTGGTATCTCTAAGAGCGGAATATTCATATCTTCGTAGTGAAGTGCATACCTGGCGGGGGTCCTATTCCCGCGCTGCGTTTCCCGCTCCGATCCCTCTAAACCAATCTCCCCAGCACCCTGTATCGAGGAAAGCAGGAATTTCGCAGCCTTCGGGGATATCAGGCGACACACTACAACTCGATTACTTTTTACACAAATATCGTACCTCGTACTCGTACTCAATTTCCATATCGATAAGGGCTTATTCAGCGATTCTTTGGGCTCCTCTGCACGTATAATAAATATTACCGGGAGTTTAGAAATAATTCCAAATAGATTGGTATATTTTATAAGTGATTGGGGTGAGTTTTACCCGGACCGTTTTACCGAGTAATAAGTTAGTAAATGAGCATAAAAAAATTAAATTTACGCCCCGTGGTGTAATGGACAGCGCGCCTGCCTACCGTGCGAGAGGTCTCGGGTTCGATTCCCGACATGGTTGATATGAAATATTGATTTAAAACGGTGTTTTCACACTAGAATATTTAATAGTCCCTGGACTGGTACCTGAAGCGTAAGACTGATTATTTTACCTTCCACTATCAACGCTGTGCCCTTTGCACCATTAGGTGCGGAAAGGGAATGATGATTGATGATGATGAAAAAAAAATCATTGAATAATCATTTTTAATAATCGAGTCTTTAGCTCCAGGATCAATATCTGCTAAGTTAGGTACCAGGCGAATAAAAAAGATTCACCTAATAATTATGTTTTTTTGTACCATTTATATTTTTATAATTTGACAACCAACTAGTTTCGGCTACACTATGCCTTCTTCATTGTTAAGTACAAACTAACATAACATTTATTACATTTTCGCACTGAGGGTAGAGTGAACGTGGTTACGGGAGTAGAGAGAAGAGGAGGTTTGTGTGTGGATTTAGGGAGAGGGAACATTTTTAAAATATTATCACTACTAAGATTTATTTGATTACTAAAAATATTTTGTTTTAATATTTACAGCCTTTTTATCTCCAATATTTCAAAATATTCAAGTGCATATCCTTTTTTGTTTGTATGTAAAATTTCGAAGCCATCTTCAAAGTTGAATGAGTTAATATTTTTAAGGATATGCTCAGCAAACTCTGAAAAAATATTGTTTTTAAGACATCTCATATGTTCGTTAACTCTAGTTTAAAAAGTACGTGATGTTTTTCCTACATAAAATTACTTGAAGTCATGGCAAACCAACTTGTAAATGCCTGATCATTCTAATTTATCAGTTTTCTGTTTATTGTTTTTTATTATACTTCCTATATGGGTTGTGTAAAATGCTGGTTCTATGTAATCCGGTAAATCTTTTGAAATTTTAATTAAATATTTTTTTATAAATATAAAAATCTTCTCCACCATCTATAAATATTTAAATGCCTGCTGTTTGAAAACAGGAATTGATTTTGAGGATTTGACTAAGTTATTTATTCAAATATATACATAATTGAATAATAATGTTCCACAAAGTAAGTGCTTCAAACATAAAAAATATTCACCTTTTTGTAAATGAAATAGTTCGACAACTTTGTGCAAGCATGATATGGCACTAAATTGTGCTAAAATATTGCTTCTCGAACATCTTGCTTTAAATATATTATTACACAAAAAACATGTAAATGTAAAGGCCGGATTACATTGTTCTCGTGTGTTGTGGATGGTGTGTTGCGGAGTTATCTGGCGGCCTCGATACAATACATGAGAGTAATGTAAGCCTATCCATGCAATATCCATATAAGCGATACGCGTAAGATGACTCCCCAAAACACCACTTCATAACACACAAGAACAACGCAATCCTACCTCAGCTCAGTGAACGTAACGAGAAGAAGGAAGAAGGAATCGTGTGTTAGAAATACCACATTGTAAAACGAAGCTAGCACAGAGACATGCATATTTTATAGGCCCAAAAAATTTTAATTCCTTTTTTACTGATAATATTTCATTGATCCTAAACTTTTAAAATTTTCCTTCTTTTAAAAAACGCGCACTATCTTGGATTCAAACTGAAGATATGAACCCTTTTTTTAAATGGTATATTTTGTTGACCTTATTATTTTTATGTTGCTATAAAAACATATAAAAAATACATTAGAATCTTTTTTATAATATTTTCTTTTATCTTTATGTTACACAAAAATATTAAAACTGTCTATTTATTAAAGGAGCAATAATTCATGAACATTTCTTGTATACCCACGAACAGGCCATGCCTTGTGGGATTTTTTTGTTTACCTACTATTTTTACTGTTAATATATATTTCATTTAGATGTAATTATCCTTAATTTTTTAATACTCTGTTTTACCTCTTATGTATACTGTACAAAAAAAAATTTTTAAAAAACGACTCACATTATAAAATTAATCAACGTCGAATAAGAGCTTATGTGTTTTTTTTTTTAAATATAAATATCTGTCGAATTTGTCTTGCAGGAGAGTAGCCAGTGAGACCACAACACTATTATTTTTCTCAAGTCTAGGTGTTCTGTGCTAATTATTCACCACTGTAGTTGAGCTCTATGGGCTGTTGTGATGCAAAACACAAGCTATTGTACTCGTTGTACCCCTCACTGCTGCTGTGATCAATCAAATAAGATAGGTCAAATCTACCATCTCGTCTCTTTTCATATATGCATAATAATAATATCCTATCAACAATTTTATAAAAATAACGATCGTCATCATTTACTTTCCGCACCTGATGGTGCATAGAGCACTGAATTGGTATATATATATATACACAAACAATTGATATTTTTTGTTATGTGAAGGTAAGATGATAAGTCTTACGCTTCAGGTACCACCCAAGGGACTGTCAAATATTCTACTGTAAAAATACTATTTTAAATCTATATTTATTATAATTAAATAAATAAATAGTACCTTTGTATATCTACTCCCCTAGAGTTTAATTTAAAAACAGTAATTTTGAAAAAATATTTTAATGTCCTTTTTTTGTATTTCATAATAATCTAACAAGGATGCCAGAAGTAAAGTACTGCCCAAAAGTTTGTTCGAGAATTTTAATTTCAGGAACAAATCTTTCGCATCCGTTCAGGTGTTGCATTTAAAAAGAATCTATTATTAATAAAGCAATTCCGATTTAATATAAATAAGTTTTGTATGCCAATGTCCGGAATTCGCTTCGATAATTCGACTTTCACGAGGCTTGTCATTGAAAAATTGGTAGCAAGTTTGAAAAAATAAAATTAGGGTGCGACTGAGATAAGCCTTGAAAATGTTTGGATTTTGATTTAGTAAAAACCAATGTCGTCTTTACAAAAATTAAATTTTACGTATCCTCCATTGTGGAAGACAAATAACAATACTGTGGAGGGCTTACTAATGAAGATTTTTTAATGAAAAAATATTTTTTTGACTTTTTTTTTTGATGGAGCTATATTCTATTTTTTTTATTTTTGATCAACGATATGGCAGAAACAATACAGGTTCTTTTTTTTTTTTATATATTTGGACCCCTGTATTTAGTAGCCTTACGTGTCATGTACAAGGTTAAGGTACTCGGAAAAAAAACGTTTTTGTTTATCTTGGAAATGGGATGTTCGATCACTGATTTTGGTTTATTACCTTTATGAGCCCAATCACCATTGTTGCAAAGTTCAAGAACAATGGCGCGTGATAACTAATTTTAACTACAGTGTGGATATCTGTTAAGGATATTCCATCTTTCCTGCATTCTGCTTCAAGATTATGGCGTTGCAAACTGAAAAATGGGCACTGAAATAACAGATGTTTGATACTCTGTGAAGAAATATCATCGCATGGACAATAGTCATCATTCCTTAATTTAAACCTACATAGATAACTTCTCATAGCTCCGTGTCCGGTAAAAAATTGGGTCGTTTCGAAAGTACTTTGGTGATGATGACGGAAGTTTGCTGCATCAGCCAGCGTTGGGAAAAACATTTTAATGATTTTACCTGTAGAAGAAGCGCGGTAATGATCTTGCCAACGCTGCTGCGTATTTTGTTTTATACAGCGTTTAGCAAAACTAAGGGGAAATTCTGAAAAGAAAGGTGCCATTCTTTTACAAGTTGAACAATAATAATACAGGTTCACATTTCAAAAATCGACAGAAGACGCTCTAAACGCATCAGTTTAGGCAAAAAGGATTGTACTGCAAGAAAATAAGGTGATCGTAGTGATTTCACTCAACATAAGAGGAGCTTTTTATAATGTTTGGAGGCTATTCCTAATGTGCCAACTGAACAGAAAAAAGTTTAACAATGTTTGATTATGTCCAAATGCTTGCAGACTGGCTGGATTTCCTTCTTAGGGAGTTGTTCATATTCAAATTTATTTCAACAGAGAGGGAAAAAAATGAGAAGGGAATATGGAAGTCTAGGCATTTACAGGGCTTATGACCTGTCATTGGCTGGTTTAAGTGGCCACTTTACACACTGTGTAACATTTACCATTCTGCCCATGTTTGAACATCCACATTTCCTCAACTCTTCCATCTGTTGACTTTTGTGAAGTAAAAAAAATGAAACCTTTATCACGTGGGTGAGATTCATCCGGCTGAACCAAATCACCTACTAGGCAACGCCTGAAAACAATTTTCCAATTTTTATACTTCTTCTTTTACCAGGTAGTAATTCAACAATGTTTGATTATGTCCAAATGCTTGCAGGCTGGCTGGATTTCCTCCCTAGGGAGTTGTTCATGTTTAAATTTATCTCAACAGAGAGGGAAGACGTTTTTGAGAGAATTTAGGTTTTTTCCTCACGATTTTCAGCTGATATTAAATTTTACAGTTTTGGTACTACACTCCCCATTTAAATAAGTTTATATCCTCGATATGCGGTTTGCAGTGTCACTAATCTGGTTCGTTCTTTATGGAATTGCGGTGGTCTGACTGGTCAATTGCGAGCGGCACCAACACTAGGACAGTCTCTTAACATGGAGCTGAACACTAATAGTTGGTGGAAACAAAGTCTATGATGCGGCACACGTTCAACAAAATATACGCGTGATTCACTACGCAAGGTCTTATTGTGGCGGATCAAAGTGTACTAAAAGTGGATTTATTTATTTATTTTCATTTCACAAACAGTAAAAGATATCACAATATAAATACAATTTATAAAATAAAAAATAATAACACTAAATATCTTTCACCAATTATATCTGAACATCAATAGTCACAAAAGAAACATTAAAAATTGTATGAAAACCAACATTTAGTTTTCATTATATGTTATTAAAGCAGTTTATTAGAATTTATATAAAATTAATTATGCAATTTATACAGTCGAATATAATTTTACTAGATTATTAATAATGTCTCGTAGTAGTAATAAGTTTTTTTAACTGTATATCAATAATTATAGTAATAATAGTCACAATAAAAAAATAAAAAAAAAAACAATGCACACTCTTATTTAGTGTATTCGTTTTATTATGTGAACAGTTGTTGTAGGTAAAGGAGATTTTAAAGTTTGACAATATTTTAACAACACATACCCATATAACTGACAATCAGTAATAATAAAATAATATTTACATTATAAAAGTAAGAAAAATAATAATTCAAAATACAGATACAAGTTAATAAAAGGTACACAATTTAAATCATAATTGTATTATTAAGGTATATAAATTTGAAGATAGTTAATTGATAAATCGACTTATTTGTATATTTATTTATTTATTTATTTATTTAAATACGGCATTTCTGCCATTTACATATATGTGGTATAAAGAGTGCTTAGAAATAAAAATATTAAAAAGAAAAAAAATCGAGTATGAAATATTAATATACTCGTACTGTACACATTATTAATTACTTGAAATACATACATATTTTCAAGAAATTATACAATAACAAAATACATTAATCAATCAAATTATAACTATTCCAACCCAATCTTCTGAAGATGATTTGCTCTTTTTGATAAAAATATGTTGGTCACTTTATTTTTTAAGTTAGGCAGAGATAAACTAAATATATCAAAATGTGATGCATATTCATTCCCGGTATTCTGTAATCTAACAATAGGTGAGTTATATTGAGCTACCGTTCGAGAATTTTGACAATAAAATATTGTAGATGTTCTGCTTAATCTAGGTGGTACATAGAATGAAATCAATTTCAGTAGATCAGGGGTATCAAACATTGGTTTTATTATTTTATATAAAGTCATAAGATCGGTCGATGTTCTTCGTTCTTGCAATTTAGTTAATTTAAGAGAGTCTAAAAGTTTGTTATAATTTAATTGATTAGTAGAAAAACCCATCTTAAAATTAATATATCTAAGAAATTTATTCTGAATTCTCTCAATAGAATCTGAGAAAGTGATTTGATAAGGTGACCATATTGGAGAATTATAATCTAGTTGGCTTCTAACAAGAGATGTGTAAAGATATTTTAATGTGTTTATATTATTAAAATCTTTTCCGGTTCTAAGTACAAATCCTATAACCACTTACCGAATTTTACATGTCTACCGGTTTCAAGACGTACCCGTCTCTTCGTCAGAACACTAATTTAACCAACATGCAGAACCCGCCATACACCTTCACCATAGTTGTTGCACAAAAATAAAAAACCAACACGATATGCATTTTAATAAGCACATGCACTGATTAGGAAATACATGCACTAATTAGATAATTAATATATTGTATGTTGTTTGAAAAATAGTTGAAAAAAGGGGAGGGGACCAAGGGAGGGGCGTAAGTTTAGTAGGTTTAGGGTGACAATCACAATTGAACTTCGTACAACGGGCTATATTGAAAGGTGGTTTGATTATTGATCAAAGGAACATTATTTTTAAAGCTTTCCTAATAGTCATGATTATAATTGATTCAACCATATAGAAATATCTCATATATTTATACTGACAGTTTTTATTTTAAATCACAGATTATTCGCTGTTCAATGTAAATCGTTTACTGACCTAACTTTTTGTGTAGAAATTGAATATATTATATTTGCAATTTTTTGCCGTTTTAGTAGTATTATTCTGAGGGTCAATTTTTTTTATCACATTAAGATTGCTCTGAACAAAAAAAATGTGGGGCCCAAATGGGCGATATTTCAAGGCGCTCAACATCCTAACCAACCGACGCCCGAGGCCGATCAAATGAGACCCATTGGGCCGTAAAACGAGGCTCGGGACCGATTATATGAGGCCCAAAGGGCAGAATTTCTTAGCACGGAAAAGTCGGCGATAGCCGACTATTGCCTTCTAGTAATTAATAAATTCGTGTATGCACTGTGCACACGTACCTATTGTATGTCAAGTTGCCAAGTTTATAAAAGTTATTATACCCCGGGTATATTGGAAAACTTTCCTGGAATAGTTAAAAAAGTGTTCCTTTTGTAATTGAATTTTATTACAAGGATTTTATGAAATCTTTTGTATGTAAATATGACATTTATAAAACTTTGACGTACCTATAAAGTTGCGCATTAAGTGGTTGGTATGCCTTTCAAGCAAGATAGCCATTAATTAAGTTTGAACATTTTTTATTTCATTTTGCAATATTTAATTTATGTTTAAATGAAACTTAATCGGAATATTAAGGATATGTGTGGAAATATAATATATATTTCGTATTTATTCAGAGATATATGTATTTTGAAAATATTTTTCAAATCAATAAATAAATCTGTCACCTAAGTATATACACTACAAAACATAAATTATTCATAACTATCCAACAAAAAATCATTTTTTGTAGTAAAGCTGGTTTGGCACTTCATAATAATCGTTCGTACTAAGCCCTTAGACATTGCAATAACTGAGAGATCTAAAATATATCGTGCAAAACGATACGGATATTTGGATGACATTCCTGAGAATAGAAATAAACGCACTCGTTTCGGCCACTTACAAACTGAAACTCTGCTGGCTTTTGTGTTAACTGCACTGACCTAAGTACTTAATTAAAATTCATTGTATTTTAAATATTGCATACAAGGAAGGTCCCAAACGGATATTTGATTTATGGAAAAATACTTAAAAACTCTTCATGTAGTACTCGTACACATTTCCGCGTTGGCTCGAAACACGTTTTTTTAAATATTTTCAAATGGAAGTTGCTTATTGAATGCCTGGCTTATTACGGACAGGGCTTATATTTACTGCAATATGTTTATCTTTTGTAACCTCTGTTTGAGGATTTGGCGGGATAGTCAGCTGTGGTCTTGTTAAGGAACTTTTCTGCATTTGCTCATTGGAGAGAAAACCACAAAAAACTAATTCAGGAGAAGCCGGACTATTGCCAGAAATCAACAGACCTTTCTTTTTACTTTGACAGTGTTCGGCATATTGGGTCCCATTTTAATTTATTTTGAAAATTATCTTTACTATTTTTATTATATGTTCATTTATTTACTTACGTTTTATTATGTTAGTTCATAACATCTTAAAAACTAATATAAATTTTTAATAATATTCCATTTTTTTCATCAAAATTTTTCAGTAACATACTTTTTCAAATTAATTTTATACAAGTACATATAATTTATTTTATTTTTATTTATTTAATAGCATAATTACACATTTTTACAATTTAAAAAAAAAATCATTTGTTATATTTTTACTAAAACTAAAATCCCACCAAGCCACTTTTTGTAGCTTGTTAGTGATTG
The DNA here is from genome assembly GCF_059751315.1 of Micrasema longulum. NCBI lineage: Eukaryota > Metazoa > Arthropoda > Insecta > Trichoptera > Brachycentridae > Micrasema > Micrasema longulum. The sequence goes on along the minus strand of NW_028277458.1, from coordinate 77,187 downwards.
TTTTTTTCTATTTCCTGTATTTCTTCAGGTAACTTATTGTACAGCCTCAATCCCTTGTACAATGAGTTTTGAGATTCCGTTTTTCTTCTCATTGGTAATATTATCTTTTTTCTACCCCTTCTATCATATGTATGACAGTTGGTTAAATTTTATTATTGTTTTTATTTTATACCTCCCTTTATTATTTTATGTACAAAATTGCTACATGAAATTTAATTTGTTGCTTTACTGTGAGCAAACCAATTTTTCTGTGCATTCTTTCTACATTAGAATAGATATTTCTTTTGAGTACAATCCTCATCGCCTTATTTTGAAGAATTTGTATATTTTTTATTTCTCCTTCATTACACAAAAAAATAATGAAAGAACAGTAATTTATGAGTGGACATATTATTGTTTCATATATTAGAATACTACTTTTTATATCTATTACATTTCGTAATAGATATAAAAAGGTTTTTGATATATATGATATAACCTCATGTGATAAGTCCTGATAGCTTATTGCAGTTGCAATATCTCTCAGGTCCTCGTTCGGACTTCTACATCGCGCCTCTAGCTACATACACTCTAAGCTAAAAAGGTACAATGCATAAACAAATGAGGGACACAATGGGGAGTCTCGTCATCGCATGGAAAGCTTTAAATTTTTGAGAGCTTAAAGCGGTAAATATTGCTAATATAACCACCGTGACCGGTGAGGATTTGAGTCAGGTCGTAGCCAACTTTCTGCGTTTTCCTGAAATCATAGGCATGAAAAATGGTTCTCGAAACATGTTATCAAATGACTGCTTTTAAAACTGAATCAAATGTAAATGTAAAAGTTCTGTTTTTATAATTAAAAACGAATTGTTATATGATTTTAATATTACGTACCTAGAGAGGCCTAAGGCATTTTTCATTGTAGCTTTAAAAAACACCGCGATCGTTTTCCCCCATTGCCGTTGCATTGCAATGCATGAAATGGTAGCTCTTTTTAATTAAAAACAATATTTGAATACCTTTTCAATTAAACAATGTGACTATCTACCGAAGCGAGAGTTTGAACCACAAACACGAAATCAACATTTTTGTCATAATTTAATTACAACGTAATAAATATTCAGTACTAAAATCGCAATTTTCAAAAAGTTTTAGTCATGTTTTTGGAATAAATTTGATTTCATTTTATTTCACATGCCTTTGAACTTACAAAACAACCATTTCTTTATTTTTTAATAAATAAAAAGTAGACATTTTAATCTTAAGATTGATGGATCTCTTTAACTCATTCACGGCGGTGCTCACATACTTCCGTGAGCGCCTACAACAGCATTACAACGCGGTTCTTGCAGCATATGTGAGTTCTTTATAATCGAAAAGATTCGCAGCCAAGTAAAGTTTATAAATTCATAGTCCATAACAAAATTAGTGTTTACACCACATATATATTAAACACTATCCCCCTCCCCCCCATAAAACTTTTGTAAATTTCATTGTCTTTATTTTATATTGTTAACTTCTTGAAAACCATGCTGGTCTGATGATGTCCCGAGAGCGATAGTCGGTCCATCATGAAACACAGTATTATATATAAATGAAAAGATTATAGATTGCGGATCCAATTCAATACATTTACAAAAAATAGTTACTGGGCGGAGGTAGGGAGAAGTCAGAACATTTGCTAAAATATATTGCATTATAAAAAATAAAATGAAAGGATATTTGATATTGTTAAATTGTATACTAAATTCACCAGTAGGTAGTCAGGTTTTCTTTATTTAGCTCCACACAAAATATTGTCTGCCTTAAAACAGGTTGTACCTAGTATGACAGACTACACGTAATCTAGAGATATCTATTAACATAAACATTAAGATGAAGCTATTGTTATTAAACAACTATTATAATGCACTCACTAAAATTATTGAGTGAGGAATTATTCTTCGTTACATTTAGATTACTCCAAACAACAGCAAAGAAAGTGAGACGCAAAGGGACGATACTTCTAGACGATCTACATCTTAATCAACTGAGGCGCGATGAGATAAAAACCGAGGCCCATAGGGCTGGTAAAACGAGGTCCGGAGAGCCGATTAAATGAAGCCTAAAGGATCGATTTCTCTAGCATGTAAGAGTCGGCAACAGCCGACTGTTGCTCTATGGTTACAAATAATCATCGATAATATCAACCACTAGCCTCGATTTCAATACGTTTTTAAAAATTCTTTGTCATGTTTACTTATTTATTTCACAAAAAATAATTTTCTTTTTCTTTTCTATGTGAACACCCCGTTTGTAATCATATACCGTAACGCACAATTTTAAGTCTGATATTATTCGTCCCGGAGATAAGATGAGTTGACCCGAAATCGATATATACAAATAATAAATAACTTAATAGTACCACGATAATAAAAATACTCACAGCATCAAAATCATCATTAATTTTAATAAGGATGTAAAACATGCCATTGTACATGTTTCCCCCCTTACTGTCGATTGTTGACATGTTACCGATCAGATCCAACCGTTCATTTTCAAAATATTTTTTTTATTTAACGCTCATTGACAACACTGAATTTTTATTATTTTTTTTAAATCAAATTTTAAAAACACTTTATTGAAGGACGTAACCCCCTTTATGTACAAAATGATTGTTTTTTTCTTTTGCGTAATTGGAAACGGTAATATAAATATACACATGGATAAAAAAATACGTGTTTCGTTGTAATATTATATATATATATATTTTTTTCTGAATAAATAAAATTTATTTTTTAATGCGGTGGATTTTTTAATTGGTATGTAAATAATATACATCGAATACAATTTATATTTGAATTCATTCATTACTAATTTGTTAATTATACCATGATAAAGAAGTTAATGAAGCTTTGAAACCGGTCGGTAGAAACAATAATAAATAAGTGGTCAAAAACAAAGTTGTTTTACGTTTATTTTATTAATATGCATTGCATTCACTTGACGCCTACGAAATTCGATTCCTTTTCAAAGGGAGCTATGAAATTGAATAAAGTAAATAAATATCGAAGAACGAAGAGTCGGCGAGGGTTTATCGGCTGCTGTCATCTGGCTTGTTCAAAAGGTTGGACTTCAATCCCGAAGTGAAAAAGTGAACGCCAAATTAGTCTCGACATTGGGGCAATATTCCCCCTTTGAGAAGTTTCGATAGCTCGTATGCTTTATGTTCCACGTAAAATGTACCCAAACGGTTAAATAAATATTATCGTCCAACCACAAAAAAACCAAGTATCAAATATGAAATTTTATTGCATTAACTCTCATCTTGGAAGAACAAAATTTTGATGGTTGAAAAGGCTTCAAAATATTAAACAATTAAAAAAATCAATTAATCAAAGATTATTATGAATTGCGATAATGTAGTAAAAAATTATAATTTTTTTTTTGTTTGAGATCATAATATATGTATCCTGCAGGATTCATTGCCAGGGCAAGGGTTAACCACAGCAGACAAAATTATAATTTTAAAATATGAACAATTTGAAAAACCTTTTTGTGTTTCGATTTTTTAAATTTTTTATTGTTTATTTATTTGTAATTTTTGAAAAACCCGTTGGGTTTATATAAACAAACGATATTTTATTTCAAGTCTTTTTATGTCTCGTTTGGTTATTGCAGTCATCATACGCTTCTGAATGTTGATTTCAATTTGTCTCCAGTATAATTTTTCAAGTAGTCAGGCGAGTCATTTTGCATAGTGTTAAAGTCCATTGTATGGTGTTTTCAACTGTCCTGCATTTGTCCATGCTTCTTAATTTTAGTAATGTTGTGGTTGTCTTGTGTGTGTAGATTACGATAGTAAATACATATGAGAGTGAAGAAGTGATCATAAATGAAAAATTCATGAAAATTCCAACAAATATCCCGTAACGTTCCTTCACGTGGACTAAACAATAATGGAATTCCGTTTCTTGATCAATTTTGGATAAGACTAATTTTGGTTTCCAAGTACCCTACCCAGAAGGATGAGACATTTTAACGAAAATCAGGAAGTGAATTATTTTGGTTGTAAATTAAATAACTTCACTAATGAATTCCTCACAACTATAATCAACCTAGATCACATGTTTGTTCATGATATTAATTTTTCTTAAATTTTTGTTTTATCATTTCGTTTCTTATTTTCTATTACTGTAATTGATAGAAAACAAACGTTTAAAATGGACTCATTTAAAGTAATGTAAATTTATGAAAATAACAAATTTTACAACTCTTTAATTTATACGAAATAAGGTTTTATTTAAATAAAAACACGCAATTTTAAATTCTGTTAGTACATTACTGCAGTCAGTAAGCAGGTTTCTTACTGTAACAGTAAATACGACTTGAAACACCAGGATACATAATATAATCTTAAGGCGGGATGGAAAAGCATTCAATTCTCGGATTAGTTTTCAGTCCTCAGATTTCATAGTATGTTTTCCGAGCAATGTTGTGATTATTTATTTATTAATTTGGTTTATTTAAGCTCAACGGGGATTTTTGCATCAGGCAAATATGATTGGTACGAACTAAAAAACAAAAGTATTTACGTAAAGGACATGTACTCAAGTAAATTGAAGCGATAAATTGTAAAACAGAAAAAACAAATAAATGACCGAAATCAAAATTGGACTTTAAGAAAATATATGGAAATAGAATATTGAAGAAAAACGGCATGAATTGTGACGAAGAGAACAAGAATATGATTTTACCGGAAGTTTCTTCAATAATACGAGTAACAAGAAGGATAATTTATTACCAGCATTCGTCGGCCATCCTGAGGATTTCGGGTGAAGAAGAGTAAAAACCATAATTCTATGCTCAATTTGTATTTCAAGCAGTAACTTTGTATGATTGAAATAAAAAAACGCGTTGTTTACCACCACTTATTGATAATTTAATTATTGTTTTACAGGTTCCTCTACCTCTCTAAGTATGTAGCTCCGAAACCGGACGGCAATTGAATTAAAAATCAATTGTTATTATTTTTATTTTTATTACAAATCCATGGTTTTGATTACAGATAATCTGATTTTGTCTCAAAAAGATTAACGACGATTACCGTATTTTGTGGACGATAAGACGCATCGGACAATAAGACGCATCCCAATTTTTGGTTGAATTTTCATGGCAAAAAAGTGCATCTTTGGTCTGCAAATACGGTATTTCTTGAGAAAGCCTCGGTGGACAAAAATGTTTGTCGTAGGAGGAAAAACTAGCAGCTAAGAATGGAGTTAGGGTGCCGAGCGTCCGACTTTTATGTACAGGAGCGAAGAATTGAATTGGAAGAACAATTATTGAAGTGGGCTAAATGCTACTAAATGCTACTAAATGCTGTTGAAATGTTTTGCCATGTAATGTAAGATTAATGTCGAAATCCATGCATTATGTAAAAATAAGACTAGTTTTATTGACAAAATCAAGAAAGGAGTGCCGCGTTGGTTTGGATATTTATGATGCAAATGTTGATGAATGCGGAAAACGAGGATGACCAAGAAAGACATGACACGATTAAATCTAATAAATATTTGAAGACGGGCTTGTTAAAAGTCAGAATAATCGGCGTGCGTGCACGAGAAGATGTAGAGCAAGCGAAGTCCGTATTCAAAGACAGATATAATCATATATTTGGACATTTACGATACAATATTCACAGTGATATGGCGTTCTTTCCTCTCTGCCTATTTGTTGTTTTTATATTATTTTTGTTCAACGTGATGACTAGCATCAGTCTATACAGGACGTTTCGGGTTTGATTCAGCAAAGTTATAATAAATATTAAAAAAACACATATAAACGATATTGCAAAGTGATTTCAATAAATTGTTAAAATGGGCTCATGACTATGGTCTCATTATAAATGCAAAAAAGACTAAATGCTTATACATAAAATCTCCTCATACCAAAAAATATGTTTTGCCTAATATTATTGCTCATTGCACAAATTGCTTGCATGATGGTATTTCTAACACATGTAATTGTGAACTCATAGAATTTGTGGAGGAGTATTTTTATTGATCATAATTTTAAATGGGATCGTCATATATTTAAACTTTGTGATCGATTGCGGACTCTTGTGAGTACTTTTTATAAGTTATCTTTTATTTTGCCTAAAATCACTCTTAAAATGATTTATTTTTCTTTAGTAGAATAAATAATGAGATATGATATAAAGTCGTGGGGACATTCGACTAAAACTAATATTAAAATGATCCAGGGTCTACAGTATTCTATAGTTAAGCGAATTGTACCTGCAGAGATTTACGAACAAAGAAGTAATAATGATCTCCTGTATTCTGCCTCCTCCAATAGTTGTTCCCACATATCGGATATATTTAATGTGGGGTATTGTTCTTATAGAACAAACCTTATAAACTTTTTCAAAGATGAGCAGTAATCATATTTAATGTAGTTACTTCATATATGATTTTCTGTTTTTATATATATTTTTATTATAAACCTTATTATGTTTAAAATTTGATTTACTTTTTATATTAATTTTTAAAGTTCTCGTATACTTTTTATTTCAAACTTTTGTTTTATTTAAACTTTTTTTTTTTTAATATTATGTTATATAATTTTTAGGCTTGATTATTGTTCCTTAGTTTTGAGTGCAAATATGTAGTTTAAAAAATATCAAACCTTATATGTTTATATTATAAATTTGTAAAAGGCAATTTTGCCGTGTATGTTAATAAAAAAAAATAAAAATAAAAAACAATCAAAACTCTGCCTGTTCGAGGACTACTGTGGCTTTGCATCATTTTGGAACAATTTAATAGTAATACATTCAAGTTTCCTCTCAAACATAACTAACCGTAATACACGCTTCACGTCTAATGATGGCTTGGTAGTACCAAAAGTATGTAATAAATATGGAAATAGAACTCTCAAATATTTAGTACCTAAAATTTTTAATTTATTACCAAAAGAACTTAAATTTAACTCACATTGTATCAAAAGCAAAATAAGAGAGTGGCTACTCGACCAAGAGTTTATACATGAATAGTAGCTTAGGTGTAAATATTTTATTTTTTCATATATTTTCTTGTATTTAAAAAATAAATTTATATATTATTATTTGTATAAACATGTTTATTCTGATCTTTCTGGCTGTTATTTTTTTGTTCATTTTTATATGTTGTTCATTGTTTTTATAAATGTAAATAATATTATTAAGTCAGTATAAATATAATCTTCACCGACAAGCTACATAAAGTGGTTTGGTGGGATTTTAGTTTTAGTAAAAATAAAACAAGAGAATTTTTTTAAATTGTAAAAATGTATAATTATGCTATTAAATAAATAAATAAAAAACATTTAAAAAAATTGACCTCTCCAGCGCTTTGAAAAAAGGTGGTTTCGCGGCCAGACAGATTTCTCCAGTAGTTTTCAACCTAGAACAAAAAACTATTGTTTTTATAAATGTGTAGAAAAGATATAGAAAAACTTACGAAAATTGGAAAATACCGTTTTAAAGTCAAGTCAAGTCAAAGCCAAGTCATGTAGATTTGAATTAAAACAAATGATTTTTTGAAAAAAATCACCGAGAAGAAAATGTTAAAATTTTAAATAAATCGGTTCTCTTGTGGCTACGTTACATGTGCGTCCACATTAAAAGACATGTTTTGAGAACATTGCGTTTAATATTTGAATTGACATTTAACAATATTCATACGTTTGGCCTTACAAATGATCAATGCCCTCTTCTTCTTCCTTTCTGGTTGACTTCGAAGGTTGTCGAGCGGCTTAAAATTCTGTAGTGGTTCTGAGTGGCTTTACCTCTCAATTAATAGACAGGAGCCACGCCGTGGCGAAGTAAGTTAGCCAGTTAAAAAAAATAAAAAATTATGAATGTAAAAATATACCAATATAATATATAGGGTCATTTCAGGTTAGACGACGCACTTGTAACTTGTTGCTGTTAAGTGACGGAGACAACAATCGTTTTCAATTATTAAGACCCCATTTCGGCGTTGCGCATGCGCCAGTGCCGCTGCGCCTGTCGTTGGGAGTGTATTAGTATAAAGTTTTATAGAAAATTCCAGGCGTAAAATCAAGACAAAATTTGTGATAAAATAGTGTGTTTTAAAAAGTTTATAAATGGACCTATGTATATTAGCTAAGGTACATACTGCTGTTATTATCAAATATAATAATGGTGAGGGCTTAATTACTTATTTTATTTATTAAAAGAAAACAACAAAAAAAACAATTTTTACAAACAAACCAAAATTATACGCCAATTAACGTTTTCTACATATAAGTAAATATAAAAAAAGCGTACCTGTGAAAAGCCACTCCGTATAATAGGAAATAAAAAAAATAATAAAAATGACAAAAATAATAAAAAGAATGTTGTGAACATGTTAAAATTTTATTTTGCCACCTTTTTGCATTTCGATTATAAAATATACAGTGCCACATTTTTTTTTTTACATATTTTGTATTTATTTATGTACTTCACAGTTTTAAAATGTACATAGTTTCTTTGTTTCAGGTCCCGACTAGCTAGGAAATTCCTGTGTTTGGGAAGGACCGTCTTTTTTACATGTGTTTTTTTTTTATTTCGTTAAATGATGCTCAATAAATTCAAATAATAATAATCACATCACAAAAATTCAAAATGAATATAAATTAGAAAACATGCAGGCAACAATAATAAAAATTGAATCATAAATATAAATTAGAAAATATACCATTAATAGTTAAGAAATGAGACATAATTATTATAAATTAAAAAACATACCGATAATAACTAAAATTGAAGCATAAATACAAATTATAAAATATAGCACCAGTAATTAAGAATAGAACATAAATATAATTTGGAAAACAAACCGATAATAATAAAAATTGAAGCACAAATATAAATTTGAAAATATACCGATAATAATAAAAATTGAAGAACAAATATAAATTAGAGAATATGCCATTTATCATAAAAAATTGAAACATTCGTGTAAATACTAGTAATAATAAGAAAATTAAAACAAATGTAAATGAATAAATAGAAAAAGTAAAATAACACATAAATAAAAACATTGAGGAGATATTTGGTAATTAAAAGCAACACAATTTTAAGTCATGAAAATAATTTACAGGGTGTAAAAAGGTCTACTCCTGTATGAGTGAGTGCTCCGCAGGGATAAGATAGCATACTTAACTAAGTTTTCCTGATGAAATGTCATAAAGGTCCGATAGCTGAGGATTCCAATGTCTGTGTAGGGAAAATTACTTCCTTATGTAAAATAAAACCCACTTGCACTTTGTATAAAAATTAGAATCTATACTATTTATATGGTGGTAAATAAATCAGAATAAAGAAATTTAACACAAAATTAATTCATGGGGCATGTCTTCCGCATACCGCGGCGGAGTGCGGGAGAGATTCCTTTTTTAGAGGTCTAAATTTGATTTTTCTTATTATTTTGTTGTTTATAGATATTTTATTATATTAATAAATGATGTTTTTTTGTATAAAGCGTTTATTTTGATCCAATTCTATAACATATAGAAAAAAAAATTTAAACTGAAATGGGCGGCATCTAACCCGCATTGGCCATACTATGCTTTCTGTTCCCCGGACTGTTACCTGATTTGTAAAAAAAATATTACTACCGAAAACTTTGCTTGAAGGGTGCGTCGATTTCGCGATGTCGCGAAGTTTGAATATGTCACGGAAGCGAAGAAACCGGTCACCGGTTATTCCAAATTCGTGGATTTAAGTATCGCTCGTCTTTTATGTAGAGGCCCGAGGTTTGAATTTCGCTCTACGATGACTTGATTTTTCTTTTCTATCGCTAGTTGTTTACAAACAGGTGGCTCTCGGTATCGAAGATAGCCAAACGCTAAAAATAGTTTCTAATTTTTTAAAGTTTTTTAATTTTTAAAAATATTTAATTCTTAATAAAAATAGCGTTTGTCGTAATTTATTTATTTGGTTTACAAACAATGAAAAATAATACAGAATACACATAAATATTGAAACAATAAAAAAAAAATAGACACTACTCATTTTTTATCAATTACATGTGAACACTAACTAAATACATGTTTTTATAAAATGAGCAAAATAAATTATTAAAAAAAGAAATAAAATTGCGAAAATTGTACGAATTAATAATAAAATAAACATGAATAAAATACGTATTTAAATAAAATTAACAAAACAAATTATCAAATTAAATTATTTAAAAAAATCATTCATCAATATAAGTCCAATAAAAACAATTCATAAAATACAAACAAAAACAATAAACAAAAAATGCATCGAAACAAAACTAGCAATGTAACCCATTAAAATTAATATATCAATTTAAAAAACGTATTTTGTATACACTTATTAAACCTAAACAATCCAGCGTCAAAAATGACGATCTCTACGTTTTCAACGGTGTTGTATAATCTGCACATTCTTGACACTGGATTAAAGAAGGACGCATTATTCTTAAATGAATCTATGTGGAATGTTTTTGGGTTCCTTAAGGTATGACCATTAGGAACACAAATTTTTATCAATAAAGTAATAGCAATGTTAATGCTTAGGTTAATTTTTTAAAGTGTTCATGGCACCAAATTTTATGAAACGATTTATTTTTTGTGAATATTTTAATTAAAAAGTTCCATTACAGATTTTCGAAATTTTCTCAAAAATAGGTATGGGTTCATTGGCCATCTTTGATACTGAAGGTCTCAGTTGTAAACGACCTTAAAACTGAACTATTTGGGTAAATTATATGTACGCAAATATTTATTTGAAATTATTATATCCTGATCGTCTTGCGGCTATGTTATAAACGATTAGGGTATCGCTAGTATGGTGCTTGACATGCGATTACATTATTTGGATAAAAATAATAAAGAACTACATACATCTTTAGGTCAATTATATAAATTATACAGACCTACTAATGTTGCTTACTATTTGCTTTTTGAACTTGAAAATTCAAAACGTGTTATTTTCGTAGTTACGTACAAATAAAAAGTAGGTACGAAGATTTTCACGGTCATTATTATAAATTTATTTCTATTTTGGGTGATACCATGTGTGTTGGATTTGTTCCGACGTTTCGGCTGAGTGTTTTATATAAAAAAAATATTTGTTTAAGTGATAGTAATTTGTATCGTGTCGCAGTCGGCAGTAGGCATATTTCTGTTTATTTTTGTAGTATGTAGTGCTGGGAACCGCGTTGAGTTTAATTACAGCCCGTCGTCTTTGTTTATGTTATTCGGGTGTCTGTGTATTTCAATTGCCTTTTTTTTTTATTCGTGCACTGGTAATTACTGGGTTTATGCAAAATTTTAGATTCCAAGGCGAAAAAATGTCCGGTGTCTTTAAAGTGTTTCGCTATAGCAGACTTGTCAGGATGCCCAAGTTACATACTACAAAACTGAATAGAAATGTGTTAAATAACTAATGTGTCTTATATTATTACCCAATTTATTTCGTGGCTTTCAACATGCCGAGTAGGCTGTAACGATATAATGTGTTTTATATAATCGATACATTGTTTTAGTATTTCCATTATGATTTTGATAAAAAATTAAATAGATTACTTAATAAAATATGGTAGACTCACCGTTAAAAAGTACGCTTTGATGGAAGACGGTAAATTTCCTTACATAAGAGGAATGTCACGTTTCACGAAACATACCATATTAAAACGAGAGTAAGTATTATATTTACTCAGTTCTAATGATAACGAAGCAAATATGAATTATGAATACATCGATAGCTCTTTGCAAATTCACACATTATTAAGTTTCCAAGTTGAAAATGGGTGGCAGTATTGAATTAATTATATTGGAATACATTTAAGTACTATGCAATATTACCTCTTTAGTATTTCACAACTTATAATAAACGAGAAATAATAACGTTAAGCCGGAATTAAAGGGTAACGAAACAATCAATAATTTGATTGGTGCTGGGGTAAAATTGAGCGTATGAAAGTTTCCAGTAATAAAACTACCAAGTAATTTCATTTAACTCGATGGCGTCGACATAATTGGCTCCCATTTTCCACATTTCGATTAATTATTTCTTGTTTTATTCAAGTATCTTTATTACCAAAATTGTATTTTAAAATTTCAGCAACATAATCAATTTATTCGCTTTCAATGGTGTTCAGGGCAACGAATTAGTAGTAACGCAGTTTATTAATTTATTATACGGCACAAGTGCCTTTAACAAAATAAAATTTGATATTAAAATTACTTCAGTTTTACAAAAATAAAAAAACAATATAACATGCATACATAATAAATAAATAACAAAAAAATATAATATATACACATATGTATGTCAGCATACAAATGATATTGATTATATTAATTTCTATTTATATTGATTATTTGTTACTGATAGGGGAGAGTTGGGTATTGGCGAGCCCCTAACTTAAATTGCGTTTTACAACAACAACTCAACAAATTTTTAAATAAAAAAATTGCAACAGAGACGGAGAACATTTAAGAAACGAGAGTATGGACGTCTAGGCATATACCGGGCTTATGACCTGTCATTCGCTAGTTAAGGTGGCTAATTTTCCCACTGTATAACATGCACAATTTTTGGTCATGTTTGAACACCCGTTTTTCTTCGATTCTTCCACCTGTTGATTTGAGTGAAGTTAAAGAGCTGAAATCTCTATTGTTGTGAAGGAATTCATCTGATCGAATTATTTCACGTGCTAGGCAACGCCTGAAAACAATTATCCATTTTTTAAACTTCTTCTAGGACCAGTTGCTTTTATTGCAATATTTTAAATTTGTCAAAATGTTTGTATACAAAAAACTGGATTTCACCCAATAGGGAGTCATCGAAATTAACAAATTGCAACAGAGATGAATGAAATGAACATTTCAGATAAGGAAATATGGAAGTTTGAGCCTTTAATGCCGATTACATTTAGAGGTACATACATCTTTTCAATAAAATTATTTTATGGAAAAGAATGTAAATTTAACGATTAGGTGAGTTTTAAATGACGTCATCAAAGCGCGGTATTACTAAACCGGTGTGCTAATGGCGCACCTGTAGTTTGATATTACCGCGCCTTATTTGATTCGCAAATAAGTTTATAGATATTACAGTTTTTAATAATAAAACCAAAATAAACAACATTTCACAAAAGTAACGATTCAGTCCGCGTACGAGAGAATTTAGAAAACAGATCTTTCTGTGTATGAAAGAAAACCAGAGCCCTGGCCGAGTGTTTTCAACTCGATGGCTGTTCGCGGGTAAAAATCCTGAATAAAGAAATCGAGTGAGGATAGGTCCATCCCTTTTTTTAAAATTTAATATTTATAAATAAACCCATATGGATTACATTTATCGAAGAAAATATTTTTTCTTTTTCAATCCAATTTTATTGTTAGTGATAGTAATTTAATATCTTTTGTAAAAGTTGTCGGAGTTTTTTGTATAGTTTAGTTTAAGCTCTTTTACTTCACAAAAGTCAACAGATCGAATAATTAAGGAATTGTGGACGTTTAAATATAGACAAAATGGTGAAAGTGTAAAGTGGCCACTTAAATCAGCCAATGACAGGTAGTAATCCGTATAAATGCCATGACTTCCATAAATCCCTTCTCAAAAAGGTTTTTCCTGTGTTGCAACAAATTTAGATCAAAATAAATATTCAAAAAGTCTACGATGTGTGCAAGGGAAGCGATTTGCTGATGTATGTCGATAAATCGAATGTGATGGTTTTTGAAAGAAAAGTATGTTGAAAGTGTGACTAAATGTGAAATCACTGTGAAAGGGGTTATACTAAAACAAGAAGAGGAATTTGTGTATCTGGGAAGTTTGTTTTCTAGGGATGGAGTGACTGAGAAAATAAGAAAAATATTAAAAGGAGGGTGAGTGCAAGGAACAGAAAGAACGGTGCACTCAAATTAACCTTGGCAAATAATGTTTGTCGCAAGAGGCAAAATTAGCAGTTTACAATGGAGTTCTGGGAGTGAAGTATGAACTTCTAAAAACAGGAAAGAACGTAGGCTGAATGCTGTTGAAATGCGATCTCTCAGGCAAATGTGTGGTAAAACTATGTACGATCGATGCACAAATGTTGAGATTCGTACATTATGTAAGGCTGAGATAAACACTATCGACTAAATCATTAATGGAGCTCTGCGCTGGTTTGGACATGTAGAGCGAATGGACAGCGAAAGAACGGCTGAGAATATTTACAATGCGAACGACGATGGATACAGATATAGAGGAACACCGAGAAAGACATGGCGTGACCAAATCCAACAAATACTTGAAGATGGGCATGTCAAAAGTCGGAATAATTGGCACGTATGCATGAAAAGATGTATGAATATAGAGGATGCATGCAAAAATAGAGTGATGAGGCGTTCTATCCTCTCTGCCTACCCTTTCGGCTAAACGGCGTGACGGTTTGTTGTTGTTGTTAAATATTCATTTTCCGACAATTTGGAAGAAGTTGTCATTTTTCAGCGAACCACCTTCCGAAAAGCAAGTTTTAATATTGTGCAACTCGATTAGGCTAAGACTACCCTGCCTGCGTTCAATTTGTATTCCTTAATGTTTATACCGTCATTTAATTTAGGAACCTTCGTTTAAGGTACCCTGTACTTATACTTAGATGTGCGTACCATTTTTTTTGTTCATGTCACTCACATTATTATTTAATTTTAAAATTTCGTTATTAACAAACATCACACAGAGCTCTTAAACCACTTCTAAAACATTGTTTCTTTAATCTCGTCTCCTTTGAGCAACCCTTCTAGTCCCTTCAAGCTCAGATCTAGCTGCGGGCGATACATTATCAACATTGTTATTTCAATTCAACCGTGAGAAAAATAATGGCGTTCCTTTTAATCTTAGTCTTAAATATTATTTAAGAATATATTTACCTTATCCCTATAATTTATATTTATTTATATACAAGAACAGATAAATAAAATATATCTAATATATAAAACAAAATATAAACTTTTTCGTATACACATATTGATACATATACATGGGTTCATTAAACCCTGTCACCTCCGAAACCACGATGATCAGTATGGGCAAGAAGACATATTGGCACATCTGAATATTTTTTTAAAACGAATAATTTAAAAAATATCGAAATAAGCAAATGGCTGCTTACTTCTGCAGGAGATAAACGAGGAGGGGGAGGGGGGAATCTGATACTGGGCCGCGCTCCCCTCACTTCTCCCCTGCAGAAGTAAGCAACCATTAGTTTTTTAAAATATTTTATTTAAAAAAAATTCTTTACTCTAAATATTTTTTTAAATATGCCAATATGTCTTCTTGCCCAAATGATTATTGTGGCTTTGGATGTGACAGGGTTTAAAGAACACTCTGTATACACACGCATACGTACGTAAAAGATAGACAATTTATTTAATATATGCGAAACTTAATGATTGCCATTTATATATTTTAAAATTATTCTTTATTTTCATATTTGATTTTTAACATCCAATTAAAATGTCCAATCCGTGGCATGCATCAACTTCTCTGACTCCCTACGACCAATATAATGAAAGAGCGAGGTCAGCACCTTCCTCAACTAGACAACACTCCCGATTTTCCATAATTCTGGCAAAAAGTTATGGACCTTCTTGCCAACATAATAGTGTTGCCTCGATGCCAGAACAGTGTGCACCCCTTCACCTAAGAGAATAATACTAATATTAGGTCTCTATTGGAGCATCTTGTATTATGGTTGTGGTTGACGCTTGGATGTTTTTCTCTATTTATGTGTGTATTTATGTGTTGTTAACATTTACAATATTGTAATAAAATGAAGTAAAAGAGATAGATTTTTTTATATTTATTTATTTACTTATTCACACTCTTTATCAAAATACAATTCCATGTTCACTTTGCCCAGCTAACAAGGGTACATACCCCGTTCCAAGCTAGGCAATTACATTTTAATATATTATAATAGTTAACAAATTAATATACTCGTAGAGCACAGACAAACAAAATATAAACTTATTCGGATACACATTTTGATTCATACACATACAGACATACACATATATACACACATATATATAAATATACACATATATACACATGTACATACACACATACGTACATACACCCATGCGCATACACATTCATACATTCATAAAAACATAGACAATTTATTTATGCGAAACTTCATGGTTGTCATCTATAAAATTTTTTTTTTAAAAATTATTCCTTTTTTTTAATATTTTATTTTTGACATCCAGTAAGGTTCTCCAATCCGTGGCATGCATCAACTTTTCTGACTCCTTACGACCAATGTCATGAAAGAGCGAGGTCAACACCTTCCGTAACTTGACAACACTCCCGTCTTTCCACGATTCTGGCAAAAGGTTATGGACCTTTTTGCCTACGTTATAGTGTTGTCTCGATGCCAGAACAGTGTTGACCCCTTCACTTAGTATCAGATCCCTATTAGAGTATCTTGGTTGTGGTTGACGCTTGGGTAAATGTCTCTCTTTATGTGTGTAACAACTACCGTTCTCAGTATATACTGTTGAATAATATTCAGTACTCTGAATTCTTTGAAGAGCAAGTCACTGAGTTGCTTAATAAGTTTAACGATTGCAGAATAATTGTATACGTCACATTAAATTAAAATCAACTACAGTACAACATCATTATACTCACAGAGGAATATTTCCTAAAATAAAATTAACAAAGAAAATAAAAAGTGCAGTCAGGAATACGACATATTTAAGAAAAAAGTTATTTTTTTAATTCTTTTTTGTGTACCACTGATAACTTTCATTTAAAAAAAAACTAAATGTTATCCTAAAAATATTAATATATTCAAATTATTGTAAGACGTCGCTCCCCATTATGAACTCAAGAAATGTTTTTTTTACGTTGATGTAAATATATGTATTGAATTTATGTTTTTAAAAAATATAATAAAATCTATAATCTTCGCAAATTCAACCACATAACTGAATATCGCACGCAACTACACTGGATCAGTATCAGGCATAGAAGAAACATTCACATCCTAGTACTTCTATTATATTTTCATTAATCTAACTTCTCCTGTTTATCTGAGAGAACCCTTCTAACCTCTATCACAGCATTGGCAATCTCTTCGTTCTAATAACGAGAGAACCCTTTTAATACTTATTTACCACTCTAATTTTTTGCCTCCTCTTTCACAGTAGTAGCTGCTCGATTATGAAATACTCTACCCACTAATGCCAGAGACGCCCCTTCTTTATTTACATTAAAATCACGTATGAAATGTAACTTCCTTAATATTTAAGTTATTCCATTCTCCTCCTTGAAAAGGAGGAAAGATTATTTCGTCTTCACCCGCTTCTCTCTTCTTGGTATTGTGTAAATAGTTAGTCAATTTTATTTCTGATAAAAAATGCATATCGTAAATCAATTTTTTAAATAATGAAACTCTTATATTATACCTACAATATGTTCATATACCACTGTTTTTCTCAAATTAAACGGTTTGGAAAGGTAGGAAGAACTTGTTTTAAGGCAATATGCCCGCCATTATACATCTGTATGTAAACTGTTTATGTATAAAAAGTGTTTCAATAAATAAATAAATATTTGCCTAGACTTCCATTTAGTTTTCTAAAATGTTCTCTATCTGTGTTTTCATAAATTATTTCATAAATCTCTCCTCCTTTCCTCTTTCCTCTTTATTATTTTTTCGCGTTGAGTAATAGTATTGATTTAAGGTAATTTATGTACAAATAAAGTTATTTCTATTTGTATATCTTTAGCTGTTTTATTTGTATTTTCTATTGAATTTGTTTGGTATTTACGTCCTGTTTTTTAATTAAGGGTCAATCTTGAGTTTTTTTTTATTTTAGGGGGCATTTTTAACGAGTTGTGCACATCACCCTTTTAGAATTTGGAAATCAAGTTCTGGTAGAGTAGAGTTCGATACTCAGACCTTTGATACGTGACTCCGTGACACTAGCCACGGGACCACTACCTGGTATTTACACATATCTTCATTCTACAGGACTCACATTGACCATGTCGAAACTGTCCAACACCGGTGGTTTTTGAGAAAAATAGCATGTTTGCTCGGATTGCTAAGGGGTAATAATTATTCCCCGTTCCAACACCCACACACCTCACACACATACACTCACACACATCATTATTATTATTTTTTTGATGTGGAATTTTCCTTACTTAGCTAGATCTTTTGAATGTTAATGCTGTTTTTCTTATTATTTTTAAAAATAAAAAATTCAGATAATATTTATTACCTTAAGGCAATTTCTTCCTACCTACCCAAACCGTCCAATTTGGGAAAATCAGTAACATATGAACACGTTGAAGATATATTATAATATATTCATTATTATTATAAAAACATCAAAACACTTTTTGGGGTTGGTTTTATTTTGTCAACATGTTACTGAATAGAAGCCGAGCTTTGTAGCCACGGTTACACTAGCCACGCCGCTAGTGAATAGTTAATCAAAAGTCCGTTCGTTAAATATTCATAATTCAGAATTCTGTGTTGGCGTTTAAATCATATTCTCAAAGTGTAAATAAGGGGTAGAAAATATAAAAAAACATTTCTCCCAAAAATATAACATCAAGTACATTATTGTATCCGAGTGGATAAAGAGCGAAATAGAACCAAAACCCTGAACGAGTGTTTCCGACCCTATAGCTACTCTCAGGTAAAAATCCTGAAAAAGGCAATCCATTAGATACAATTTCGTCTTGTCATTTGGTATATTTTCTATCCCAAATGAGCCTTTGCTTCATCATACGTGCCATCGGGAGTTGTATTTTTCTGTGGCAGAATTGCTTTTCTTCCAGATTCAATGAGTCTTGTTCGTACTGGTGAGTCATGTATCATCACCCAAGTGGCTGCCAAATATCTTGGAAGTTCGCAACTTGTTTTTCTGGGGTTTAGCTTACTATTTCTGATTAAAGATATTTCATCTCGGACACTAGTTTTCCGGTTTCTTCTACATTTCCCAATTATCTTTGCTTCAACTGACCCTGTTTCTCTTTTATTCTTAATCATATTTCTGGCAGCTCCCCGACTCACAAAACATTGATTTGCAATCTTCCTCTAGGTCATTGATGTATGTTCACTTAAGGCTATAATCTTTTCCCTTTTCCTCGGCTTGATATTCATGAATTAAACCAACTTCGGTTTCGAAAGTAGGTATAAACTAATTTTTTTTTTGATAATTAAACATACCAAGCTCTTTCCCTTTTCAATATAATTACAAGTTTTAAATTATTTTTAATTTTTTATACACTTGCACACACGCACTCTCTCCCTCATTCATTTACGCATACGCACATCCACATACACACACATGAATACAAACGTTCACACATACAATTACGTAAACTCTTTTCTTATATATTATGTGTTATTAAATTTACAGTGGATTTTTTTAGTTGGCTCTAGTATTGTTAATATATTTCTACTTATTTTTTCATATAATTGCTATAAAAATACAAAACGAAATAAAATGGAATAAATAAAAATATAACTCAAAAACACTGTTTGATATTCAAGCAATTTATAAAATTATCCCTTTAATAAGGAAATGTAAAAAAAAACAACAAATAGAACACCAACAAACATCAACATGAGCTCCCAAAAATCAAACTTTATTATAAATGTTACATAATTTTTATTATTTTACAAGAACACTACTACAGTTTCGGGAGAGCACTCTTCCCATCGACGGGTGATATAAAACTAATATAGTATTCAAATAATATTGTTCACAATGTCATAGAATTTAAACAAAAAATAAACAGTAAAATAAATAGAACAAATTTATTTTTAACGACTAATTTTTATTTTTCACCGACCGGTTTCAAAGCAAACAAGGTTCTTTGTCAAGGTTTACGTAACTAATGAATTGATTCCTTTTTATTTTATTTCTATCATGTTCACTAAATACTACACGTGGACCCAATAAATCAAGTGGTTTTTTCTTATATGGGTGGTAATTTGATATCTTTATTTTCGAAGTAAGTAAGTAAATAAAAAGGAATCAATTCATTAGTTACGTAAACCTTGACAAAGAAGCTTGTTTGCTTTGAAACCGGTCGGTGAAAAATAAAAATTAGTGGCTAAAAACAAAGTTGTTCTATTTATTTTATTACTACTACTACTACCATCACGCCATTTCCCCGTAGGGGTAGGCAGAGAGAATGGACCGCCACACACGTCTATCCTGGCATACACTCCTAGCCTCTTCCACATTCATACATCTTGTCATACATGCCCTTCGGTTCTATCTGCTTTTGACATGACCAGACATAAGATTTTGGTTTATCTGATCATGCCACGTCTTCCTTGGTCGTCCTCGTCTAACGTTGCCGTTCATTTTTGCCATATATACTTGTTTTACCATTCTCTCGTCGTCCATTCGTTCTACGTGACCAAACCATCTCAGAGACCCTTTCTTAATCTTATCAATTATACTTGTCTCAGATTTACTTTCTCGCCTGATTTCATCATTCGTAACCCTGTCATACATTGATTTCCCACACATTCGTCTAAGAGATCGCATTTCAACCGCGTTCACTCGGCTTTCATCCTTCCTCTGCCAGTTTCTTGTTTCACTTCCATACATAAGTGTTGGGACTAAAACTCCATTGTGCACTGCCAGTTTAGCTTCGATTGACATATTTTTATTAGAAATTACTGTGCTTAGTGCTCCGTTCATTTTGTTGCCCGCATTCACTCTTCTTTCAACATCTTTTTCTACTCTTCCATCTCTTGAAAACATGCTTCCCAGGTACACAAATTCTTCTACTTGCTCGAGACATTCGTTGTTTACATTTATTATGCAGTCAGTAACCTCACTATCCCTTTCAAATACCATCACTTTTGACTTACTTTCGTTCATCGCCAATTCGCTCTCCAGGCATACATCATACATTCTAGAGACTATTTGCTGCAAATTAGCCTTGCTGCTTGCTAACAGAACTGCATCGTCAGCATACAACAAGCAGCTTACTGAAAAATTATCCATTTTTGCTCCAATACCCATACATTCTATCTCTTTCATACAGTTGTCCATGTATAGATTAAACAACCATGGTGACATTACACATCCCTGTTTCACGCCTTTTGAGATCGCAAACCAAGATGTAAATCCCCCATTAACTCTTATACACGCTGAACTCTCCTCATAGAGAGACGATTTTATTATAATGAATAACCACAAAGTTAGTGCTTCAAATATAAACTTTAAAAAAAATAAACAAATTAATCAGTGAAAGTTAAAGCAGGGGGGTTTATTCCACTGATCTAAGGTGTGAGTATATACATGGATAGTTATCTAAAGTACAGATATGGAAACATGATCAATGCGGGAAGGAAAGTTAAGTAGAATTTTTTTTTAAAATTAAGTACATAAGTGGAAGTTTCAATAATTGAGCCTAAGATTTAATGTGTGGGAAGACATCACTCGGCTAAGAGAGTTTGTGTAACAATAAGAACAAAGTTTTATTTTCATAATAATTTATAATGAAGTGTTACGAAGTGAATACTGATTCAATTAACAATATCATTACTTTTGGCGCTAAACAACTGTCAAATTGACATATGAGTATGGCTATACGTAAAAAATGACAAAACATACTCTTATTCCATTAATTGGCACAATACTGTATTTATTTTAAAGTTTACTCACTGCTATATTTCAATATAAAAAACTAATCATATTACGTACATGTAACAGATGATCAAAATAGGCCGCATCATTGGTGTACCAATGCAGTTCTCTATGCACCACCAAGGAAATGATGTTATTAAACATACTGGCATATTTATTAAAAACACAGTAGGTACTTTCATCGACATCATAATTATATTACCTATATATTTTTTTAGCATTAAAATTGAAGAATAAAATTTAAAATATACTTGAAATATAACACATTATATTATCAGTATTTACAGCATTACCTTGTGGTCACGTTTGTCATAATCAGTGCATGTGCTTATTAAAATGCATGTCGTGATGGTTTTATATTTTTAAGCAAAAACTATGGTTAAGGTGTATCGCGGGTTTTGCATGTTGGTTTAATTAGTTTCCTGACGAAGAGACGAGTATGTCTTGAAATCGGTAGACATAGAAAAGTCGGTAAGAGGTTATATACAAATATTCAATAACGTTTAGTAAACACATTTATTTTTTATTTCGGATAATTTAAATTGCGCCATTTTTGTGAAAATCACCTCAAGGGCGCGGTACAATAAGCATCCCAACACGCTTTGCAGCTACTGGGCGCATTGGCGGTTGAGATTCTGGATCCCCATTTCCATTAACGTAATTTTAATAATTATCTTATGTCTCGCAACTACATAGCGCATAGACGTTTAGAAATCTAGCTCCCATTTACACTCCACAAAAAATGAGTAGGAAGTGTTTTAAATTTATAAATAAGTGTTTACAAAAATAATCTAGATTACATGTCCTGCAGTTACAGAGCGCATGGGCGATTAAAAATCTAGACCCCATTTAACTCGTTTGTGGAATAAAAATATTTATGTATAAAAGCAAAGTACTTTATTTCATATATTTCGCCATAATCTTATCAGCTTTTTGATATTTAATAATATCAATTGAATTGGCATTCACTTCGTAACACTTCACGATGAATTATAATAAGAATAGAAACTTTGTTATTAGTGTGAAACGTTTATTTCATTAAAAGAACACAACTATGGTTTCGGAAGAGCATTTCTTCCATAGACGGGTGATACAAAACTAATAAATCGTTGGTAGAAACTGAAGCTGGATTGGTGGGTGATTATTCCACTATCTAAGTTGTTAGCATATTATATCGGTACGTGTCCAGAGGAGATATACGGTAATATGGCTATTATATATATTATATAATATTTACTATTATGCTCAATGTTTGTTATTGTAATTTTTTTGATAATTTTAAGTTGCCAGAATTTCACTCGTCCATGCACTTTGTAGCTGCAAGACGATTAGTAATCTAGCTTCAACAGGTAAATGTTATCAACTATCAAATATCCAAATTTAGTAAATGAGGTCTAGAATTCCAACCGTCCATGCGCTCAGTAGCTGCAAGACTTGTTGTTATCTAACTTCCATTTTTATAAATTTGTTTTTTATTTAATTTTTTAAAATATCACTAAAACTGTAAACTCCATTGTCAAATAAAAAAATAGAAATGTAAATAGGGGCTAGATTTCTTATTGTCCATGCGCTCTGTGGCTGCAAGACGTGTAATCTAGCTCCTATATATCATAACTGGAGACGAAAAACAAGAATCCTAACCGTCCATGTGCTCTGTAGCTGCAAGAAGTGCTGGGATATTTATTTATTGTACAGCGCCCTTGAGGTGATTTTCACAAAAACGGCGCTATATAAATTATCCAAATATAAATAAATATAAATGGCCAATGGAGGTGAAATAATGATCGTGATAGATCTCAGACATTTTCTTTACTACCTCATGCAGGAGACCTTCGTGACGTACTGGGTCCAATCCATCTAGCACGTCTTTCGGAGAAACTCTCGTGTGCCTGTGATGTCACACTGGTCTACATATGATGCAAGACTTGATATAAAATCTGTTTTATTTGTTTAAATGATAAAGGTGTATTTTTTGTAATCTTTAAGCAAACATTTTCACACCGGATTTGGAAACTGAAATTAGTATTACTATGCTGGATTATAATACAAAAAATATTTATCCTTGCCACGCGAAGAATGAACGTGACTCCAATACAGCAATAAATCTATGTAAGAAAGAGCACGAAGATAGAACTCATAATAAAGAAGACAAAGACGCTGTTCTGTGGCCGATGTTTGTGTAAAACAGATTTGGTATATTATTAACTATGATGGGGGATGCACGCATGTGAGATAAACGGCGTATTTATGATTTTTAATTAATTTTGCTATGATAGGGACATTATATGTTCATTTTTATAAATTATGGAAAAGTTTTTTTTTTCAGATGTCTGATCTTCAGAATGTTCCATAATTTGCTTGTGGTAACACGATGTAACATCACGTGCGCAAAGGAATTATTAAACACAAACTTTTAAGAGTTTAGAGGATACGCGGTCTGACTTTTCTCCATACATACGTTTTTTCGTATTTTCTCCCTTGATTATGACACAAGAGCGATGATTTTTTTACACACTAAAGGTATCAACAATTGAACGTAATTATACAGAAAGCAGCCAGCCATAGAAAAGTGAAACTGAGATAATAGCCATTTTGTGAAAATATTGAATTATAAAATCTACACAATAGTTTGAATGTTTTTGACTTTAACAAACAATAAACAATGAATACATAAGTTTTTAACATATTACAAACAAGAATTTTATTGTATATTTGACCAGTTTAAAAGATTTTCAAAAAACCATAAGATTTTTCTAGTTTTGTGGGTGTTTTCTGCAAATTGAGAAATGCCGTTTTTGTGATCGACACCTTTTCCCGGAGGTAATTAATACAGTTTTTTATATAAAAGCAGTCTGGCTGTTATAGAATCGACCTAACTGCACCCGATAACATCAATATCTCGTTTTTCAGATATTGTGGACTGGCTGCTTTCTGCATAACTACGTTCAATTAGCGTATCCCTACTGTTTGTTTATAAATATATTTTTTTATAGGAGCTAAGAACATCCAAAAACCCTTATAAGTACCTGTTGTAGCCGACTGGTTCTATTTTTGAAAAAAGCAAAACGTACCGATACAGAAAAAATATTTTTGATACTCTTTCTTTAAAAAATCGAGTTCGGTTCAGCTTTGGGGTAAAAAAAATACGGGAATACGAGACCTCGATTTGGTCGATTTTAATTAGGCATAATCTGTCCGAAGTGCAGTGTATTTTTCGCAAAGCATTCGGGGGGCATCTGCGAAAGTGTTAAGAGTATTTACATTATAATTTATTTCAAAGGAATTATTTATGACGTGTATTAAATATACAAGGTCGGTGACTCCTTCATATCTTATGCACAAAACAATTAAGTAATCTTGAAGCGGGCTTATGAGAACTAAACCCCGGTGTTGGGGGCTCGGGCCTCAGCTTGGTCCTAATTAGACTCGCTATGCCTACTCTCTAATCTACCTCTGCAAGTACCTACCCCGGCGCATTAAATATTTACTTTCCTAAATAAGGTATGAAATATTAATGTAGTATATAATAATACAACGGACGCGTAATTAGGGTAAAATATTCCGCCGACATTTTTAATGTTTTCAGTATTCGGAATTAATTAAAATTTAGTTTTATTGAGTGAATATGGATTAATTTTAATGGATTTGAAAACGTTTCAAACTTCGGGGAGATTAGCTGAATTATTTATAACATTGTGTTTTCCGATGATCAACATTTTGAAATTGAAATGAGCAAACATTTCATTGTATCGAAGTATTGACTTTTTGATATTTGTGCATTAAATATTAAATTATTATATTTCTGTGTCCCGGCGGATTAAGAATCAATTTCTGATGACGATAAAAAACCAGAACCTGTGTCGATTTTTTTTTTCAACTCGATTTTTTTTCAATTCGATGGCTACTTATGAGTAAAAATCCAGAAAAACTAAATCGAGACAAGTCTACCTCGTTGAGTAGTTTCTCCTACTATTCTTGAGGTCTCGGGTTTTATTCCTAGGAAGATTAGCATCAAATATTTGTTTTTATGGGGGTTAACACTGCAATATTTCACTGTCCCTAGACTGCCACCTGAAACGTAAGACTGATCACCTTATCTTCCTGTAGCAGATGACAGAGATGCATGCTGCATTTACTTTTGCAATACAGTGTCTTATGAAGCTATATCATCACTTTAAGAGTACCCTTGAAGATAAATTCTCCAGAGCGATTACAAAATACACTACCGACTCTGTATCTTCTTGTTTTGGGTAGGTACATTGATACGCATCAAAGGAACGCGTCACATATGGTAAATATATGAAAGCATTTAAAATGACCAAAATTATGTTCAACCTAGCACTTTTTGCTTTGCAAAGGCCAATTATTTTTCTTCTTAAATTAACCAGTCTGGTCATGTCAAAAGCAGACAGAACCGAAAAGCATGTATGACAAGATTAATGAATGTGGAAGAAGCTAGGAATATATGCCAGGATAGAAGTGTGTGGCGGTCCATTCTTTCTCCCTACCCCAACGGAGAAATAGCGTGATGGTAGTAGGTGGTAGTCTTTTCTTCTTCTTCTCCTTGATCCCATTTCATTTGGGGTAGGCTCATGTCCTACCGCTCCACAGTCTACTCTGAGTTGCCGTTTTGTCCAACTGAGTCTCCTTCATCTCCCTATTTGTAGCACCCCACACCGTGGCACTGGGTCGACTTCTACCTCTTCGGCCTCATGAAGTTTTAGCGCGTATGCACCTCATCTTCTTCATGCCGCGCTAAATGGCCATACCACCTCAGTCTGCATTTCCTATATTCTTCTGCAACTGGAGCTACTCCGAAACTGCCCCTAATATGAACGTTCCTTATTCAATCTAACCTTGTCACATTCTCAATCATCACTGGTCTTATACGTTTCCTTCGAGTTTTTTGGTGTACACGATTGTCATGCAAAACCTCCGTTTAAGTATTAAAATATTCACCGGTCGTCCAGCTAAAACCAAGGTCATGAGTTTGATTTTCAGATTTTAGCGGAACAGTATTTTTTAAACAGGTTGCTTGGATTGCAGGTGTGGCGATTATGAGATCATGAAGTTGATTAATCCTTAACTCTTAAAAGACCGTGGTAAATAATTACTTTACGCGCGGTGATGCAACATCGTGTTACCACAAGCAAAAGAAGGAATACTCTTTAGTACAGACATTTGAAAAAAAACCTGCAGAAATACTGTTTAATAATTCCTATTCCATAATTTATAAAAATAAACATATAACATTACATTACATGAACACCGACTGAATACGTCAACAACTGACGGAATCTATTTTACACAAACACCGGCCACAGAACAGCGTCTCTTCCTTGTTTTGAGTTCTATCTTCGTGCTCTCTCTTACATTTATGTATTGCTGTATTGGCGTTACGTTCATTTTTCGCGTTGCGAGGATAAATATTTTTCGTATTAAAATCAAATTCGGTGTGAAAATATTCATTTGAATATTACAAAAAATTCAACTTCATCATTTATTTGAGTAATTTAATAGTAAATCGTATTAATTTATGATTGACAAGTTTATTTATATATTTTAAACGCTTTCTCCGAGACATTATTTTCAAAAATATATGTAAATATTATTAATATTTTAAGTATTAATTTTGTGGTCAAACATTTTAATAAATGTTATTGAATATTTGTAAATAACCACTTACCGACTTTTCTTTGTCGACCGGTTTCGAGACGCACCCGTCTCTTCAATGTTGGTTTAATTGGTGTCCTGACGAAGAGACGGGTGCGTCTCGAAACCGGTAGACATATAAAAGTCCGTAAGTGGTTATATACAAATATTTAATAACATTTATTTATGTAAATGTCTAGGTTTATGTATGTTAACTGCAAAGTGATCGAATATAAACAAATCCAAACTTAAAAAAATAAATGATTTTACACTTTAAATAGTTAAATTTCACTAGGTAAAAAAAACACATGCGTTATATATAACTACCATGATTCTGTATTTATAGTAAAATTATCTGTAAAGATGAGTCAAAGCATTATAATCATCTAAGAGGAAAAACAAGATTTCTTGCCTCTAAACTTTATTAGTCATCCAAGTTGCCAAGGTGTGAGATCCGCAATCCGTGAGTTGTGCAATGCTTTTATACCTGATGGTATAAATAATTATGTTTTAATACTGAGTAAATTGTATTTTAAATACGGTGTTTCAGGGTTAGACGGTAAGCGCTTTTTACTGTACTACTTATTACAATCATTTCAAAAATTGCTTTTTATTTAATAAAAAAAAAGTTGTAGGACAAAAATTTATCAATTTTCTTCTTAACCACTTTTAATAAGCGGTAAAACAGAGTTGTTTTGTAACCTTTTTTATGATAAACGAGTTGAACCCGGCAATGCTTTGCTATGGCTAGATGTAAGAATTTTCTCGTTTACAGATAATATGAACACAATCGAAAGTTCTATATCAATTATTTTATTTAGTTCAAATTGAATATGTGCACATACGAGTACATTATTATTTTTGTGTTTCGGATAAATAATAGGGAAATATTACTTTTTTTTTTTTAATTTTTAAAGTAAAAAAGGTCCATGAAATACTATCTAGTAAAAAAAAAATGCTAATTATTAGTAGAATAAAATATATTTTTAAATTTGTAATTTTTAACTCTCGCAAACACAGTAATTCCTTCGGCCATGCCCCTAATACGTCACAATTTATGTTTATTTGTTACTGGGAATCGAATTTTGTCTAGAACATTATCACGAATCTTGACGTTACAATAACCAAGCCAAACACGGCGCGTTTTTCTACGAACGAATTTTTATTGAATTTATTTTTTACATATATGTACGAAAATATTTCTTCACAATATCCATATTGATTATGAAAATATAACTAATTATTCTTATTAATTTCATATATTTTTATCAGTATTCGTAGTATGTGACTATGAATTTTGATAAATAGGGCTTTGAAAATTGTTTTTCGGTCACTGTTTTGCTGACGCCTCCCCAATACTGTGCGAAAAAGACAACGGCATGTTTGGCCTTTTATGCCTACCTTAAATAGAATAATAAAAAACGCACTGCTCTAGTGCTATAATCCAGGGAGAAAATACGGGAATTCGTTTGTATGAAGAAAAGTCAGATCGTGTTTTCTATTAAGATTAAACATTTTTGAGTATGCTTTAAATTTGACTATAAAATGAAATCATTCATATTAACTCATGATGTAATCAGATTCGGTGTTCTAAAATTAAACGATCGACCTATTAAAACACATAGACGCACCCTGAGCCCACCCCAGCAAAAATGAAAATCCTAGGTACAACTTCGTTTGTGTTTAAATAGAAATATTTCCTTTTCAAGATCGTTATTTTATAAACCATTTGAAAAGTTCAAAGAAATTCTTTTGTTTGGCAAACAAACATTTTTAAATGGTTGTTATTCGCATAATCACCCCTCTTCAATAAATTTTGAGTAAATAATTTATTAACTCGGGTAATATTTTCGCTTGTATGTACCGCATACCACTTCGTGCCTTGATGTCATCAAGCTTGGATGGGCCATACACTGCGGATGCCCCCCGAGACCCTTAACCAGACTTGCAGACTTTACAAAGCATCAGGTTTAAATTTGTTGCAAAAGAGGAAAAACATTTTTGCTAAAGAAAAATGTAAGCCTAAGCATTAACAGGGCTTACAAACTGTCACTGGCTGGTTTAAGTGGCCACATTCTACCTATGTTTAAATATCCACACTTTCTTAACTCTTCCATCAGTTGATTTGTGTGAAGAAAAAGAGCTGAGACCTTTATTTTATTATGTTCTTAAAAATGTTTTCTCTCTGTTGCAACAAATTTAGATCTAAATTAATTCCTAGAAAGGAAATTCAGCCTGTCTACAAACATTTAGACATACTCAAAGCATCCAGTTTTCGACGCCCTGGACGTCCGCTCCTGACTGTCCGTCTACAGTTTATGTCGGAACAACTGGACGCGAACTCGACTTGGGAGGATGCACGGCCGACAGAGATGCTTGGAGGATCTTTATGGACATCACATGCTCTAAATAGGGAGCAAACATGGAATGTGATCATGAAATAATCTTTACTTACTTTAATTATGATATAATATTGTGTATACCTGTGATTAGTAGAAACTAAGTAAGCATTTTAGATGCCAAACAAGGTAAAAGTGCTTGTATGTTATATCTTTATTTGATAATGTTTCTAGTTTTAAAAATAAACATAAACGTCAAACATAAGCAAAATGTTAAATCTTACACCATGTGTCAAGTGGCCACTTAAACCGGCTAATGACAAGTCATAAGCCCCGTAAATGTCTAGACTTCCATAATCCCTTCTCTAAAATGTTCTCCATCTCTGCTGTAGTTTTTTGTTTTTGATTTATTTGTTCTTTTACAATTTATGTTTACTTTTTTTACATTCCATTTTAATGTTCCTTCGTCGGAGTGTCTCGTGCCGACGGCGACATTTGATATAATTTTGAAACATGCTTTCTTAAACGTAATTAAATCACTTTAATTTTAATTTCTTTATTAAACTATCAAATACATATAAAACATAATACGAGTAAAAACACATAAAACTCACAAAAAAAAACTGTAAATAAAAACATATTTCCGCTGTTTTGGACTGATCCTAGTTTAAAGCACAGTGAAGATTGTGACAGAAGCTTCAGCCACATCGGACAGAAAATTGTAGCCCAGCCTAATAAGTATTTTTGTAATTGTTTTTATACCAACGTTATAAAAAAAGTGGGCAAGTTGCATAAATAATTGTAAAACAAACCCCCTCTCTAAACACAAGCATATTGTTCAATTAGAGGGGTGAAAACGTTTAATTTTATATTCAGTTAGAAAATGCGTTTTTTTATAAAAAAAAGTCAAAATAAAATCAAATAACTAAGTAAACACACTCGAGCCGAAAAACGAAAAGTCGATGCCTTGACTTCCGTATTCCGCCTTCAAAAATGTTTTATCTCTGCATCCCTTATCAGCACCCGACAGTGCAATGACAGTGGGGAATAAAATAAATTCATATTATTTTTTTTATTAATTAATAATTAAATAAACAATATTTATTTTAGTCCATTCCTGACTAACTAAAATAATCATATTATATTACCACCCTTTTAGAAAAAATATAATTAGATCTCGTAAACATGATAAAAATAAAATCGGAATAAATTCATTAGTTAGGTCAACCTTGACGAAGAAACTTGTTTGTTTTGAAACTGGTCGGTGAAAAAAAAATTAGGTGTTAAAAACAAAGTTGTTTTATTTGTTTTATTAAAATAAATTCAGCTCATCTCGATCATATGTCAAAGTTAGGTAACAAAATCCGTCTTACGCTTCAGGTACCGGTCCCAAGATCACATCTAAAACCACCTCGCTAGCAAATATTTATGTCGACTCTCCTCGGAATCCAACCTAGGATCTCAAGCATGGTATGTGAACGCTTTAACTACCGCATTACGAGGCACACCCTTTTTCACTCGATTTCGAGTCGAAAGCACTGTCCGGAATTCCGGCGCTGTTTCACACACAAGTGTATTTTTCAAACGCCCGGACACTGACAGTCTTAACTTTTCTGCTTAGGTACTGTCAAAATATGATCTGGTGACCTTATTGCGACCGTCACCCGTCGAATGAGATGTTGTGTTGTTGACCACCTCGACACTCAGCTGTCGGTACTTGATGAAGACGAGAGGACAAGACAGTCACGACACTTGGAATGGTACTCAAACACATAACAACCTAATGCCAAAGGTCATCTTAAACCAGTATCAGGGCCGGGATTAACAACGCATCTTCCTCGGTACATACCGAGATGGTATAAAGTAAAACTGATATTCATGTACGAAAATGTAAATATTTGTACAATAACATAAAGTACCTTCGTCGCTAACTTGAAATTGAACAATGTTCCTTACTTTATCATTCAATGTTTTCTGATGCTTCACTTAATTTGGGTACTATTTCAATAAAAATTACATCATATGTTTGATTCTGACACTTTAAACCACAGAAATGGAGACTTTTTGCCATATTTCAAATATTTTTATATAAACTCTTAAACATTTTTCTGACGCACGTGGCTCTTGCAACGACGAATTTTTCTTTAAATGTCTCACCCATTAGCAGTGTCTGAAAACACCTTCATTAGTTGGTAAAGATGAACTCTTCATTTCTTCTGGAGTTTTGTTTAAAAAGTGGGATTTTGTAACGAGTTTGTATATTTTTTTTAAGAAGACTTATTGATGGATTTCATCTAAGCACGTAGTCAAAGTTATCGCACAAAAAAGAAGAGTTTCGGCCCAGTGGTGTAAAGGTCTGCACGTTTACCTACTATGTAAGAGGTTTTGGATTCGATTCACGACATGGTTGATATGGAAAATAGTTTGAAAGGGTAATTTTACACGAGAATATGTCATAGTTCCTGGACTTGGTACCTAAAGCGTAAGACTGATCATCTTACTTTCATGTTACAAAAATGATCAAGATACACTGCGATTGGTGTACCTATGCAATGCCTTATGTACCATTAGGTGCGAAAAGGGAATGATGATAATAATATTTATTTATTAACTTAAACACATACAGTTTACATACAAATGCGAAAAGGCGGGCATATTGCCTTAAGGCAAATTATTCCAACCTTCCAAAACCGTTCAATTTGAGAAAATAAGTGGTTTATGAACATATTGTAAGTATAATATAATATTTTCATAAAAAAAAATTATAGGTATACATTTTACATTTTTATCAGAAATAAAAATTTACTAACTATCTACACAATACTAAGAAGAGCGAAGGGGGTGAAGAGGGAAAAAAACAAATATTTAGAAAGTGACATTTCATACGTGATTTGATTGTAAATAAAAAAGGGGCGTCTCTGACATTAGTGCGTAGATTTTTCCGTAATCGAGCAGCTACTACTGTGAAAGAGGCGGCAAAAAATTAGAGCTCTAAATGGGTATTGAAAGGGGTCTCTTGTTACTAGAATGAAAAGGTAGCCCATGCTGCATGCCTTATAAATGTATACATATACGTATACGTTCATATGCATATAGGATAATAGGTTGATATATGACTAATTGAGAATACTTCAAAAGGAGGGTGCAGTATTGATGGTGTTTTTTTAAAGTGTTTTATTATGGTTTTATTTAATTTTTTTATTTAAATAATATAATTATACATATTTACAATTTTTCAGAATTCCAATTGTTGTATTTTTACTAACACTAAAATCCCACCAAGCCACTTTCTGTAGCTTGTTGGTGGAGATTATATTTAAACTAACTTATATAATATTATCTACATTTATAAAAACAATGAGTAACAGATATAAATTTACAGCCGGAAAGATCAAAATATACATGTATATACAAATGATTTTTTTAAATACAAGAAAATATATGAAAAATTAAAATATTTACACATAAGTTACTATTCACATATAAACTTTTGATCGAGCCACTCTCTTGTTTTGGTTTTGTTACAATATGAGTTAAATTTAAGTTCTTTCGGCAATAAATTAAAAATGCTAGGTACTAAATACTTCAGAGTTCTGTTACCATACTAATTACATACTTTTGGTACTACCAAACCTTCATTAAACGTGAAGCGTGTATTATGGTTATGTTTGAGAGGAAACTTGAATGTATTACTATTAAATTGTTCTAAACTGATGCAAAGCCACAGTAATCCTCGAACAGGCAGAGTTTTGATTGTTTTGTACAGGAGATCATTATTACTTCTTTGTTCGTAAATCTCTGCTGGTACAATTCTCTTAACTATAGAGTACTGTAGACCCTGGATCATTTTAATATTAGTTTTAGTCGAATGTCCCCACTACTTTATTCCATATCTTATTATTGATTCTACTTAAGAAAAATAAATAATTTTTTGAGTGATTTCAGGCAAAATAAAAGTTAACATTTAAAAAGTACTCATAAGAGTCCGCAATCGATTAAAAAGTTTAAATATATGACGATCCCATTTAAAATTATGATCTATAAAAATACCCAAATACTTGTACTCCTCCACAAATTTTATGAGTTCACAATTACATGTGTTGGAGATACCATCATGCAAGCAATTTGTGCAATGAGCAATAATATTAGGCAAAAAATAACACAAATAGCGAGTCGATTGCCGTAAAATGAAAAGAAACGTTTTATTTCAGGGAAAAAAATCTATTTCTTTCCGTTGCTATTCGTCAAACCCCTCTTTGTGGGTTCCGTGGGGAAATCAAGCTGTATTTGTCTCCCAATATTCGTTTAATGCGAGCTCAAAGCGCGCGTTTCTCATATACATACATACATTTACAACCATTTTTTTCTCCTTTTTAAATTTTTTATTTTAAATTAATTTATAACCCCTAACACCTAACACATTACATTAATTTAACTAAATTTGAACGATTTAAACGAGCACTAAATAAATAGTCCAGATCTTGTCTTGATGTGCCCTTTGTTTCTCAATGCTTCTTTTATTATTTTTCAATGTTTTTAACTGGTCTTTTATTGTAATATTTATCCCTACGACAATGTTCGTAAATAAATAAATGAAATATATTTTTATTTTTAAAGTTGATATTCTATTTAAGTGCGAAGATTTTCACGGTGTTTTCAATATGTTATTTTTGGGTGATACCGTGGGTGTTGGATTTGTTCCGGCGTTTCAGGAGTCATCTTCAGATGTTTGCACAGTTTGCCCTGAAGATGGCTCCTGCAACGGTAGCCGAAACGTCGGAACAAATCCAACACACACAGTATCACCCAAAAAAGAAACATATTGATAATCTATTGTTAATAATCATATTTTTAACATCTTTTGCAGAGGTTGTCTGAGTCTTTTGTTTAATTTTTTTCTGGTTGTTTATTGTATAATTTCTGACCCTGGTTTATTAATCCCGACTGTCCTTGTCACGTATTAGAATTTTGTTCGTGATATTGTTCTGATATGCTCGTATTTTGTCCGTGTTTACCACAATTTTTTTAAATGTATATTTTTCTGTCTACAATTACATCAGTGGCTTATTTATTGATACATTTTTAAGAATATAATTGATAAAGTTCTGTTACATTTAATTGTTTAGTTTGTTTAAAAATAAATGTAATTGAGGTTAGGTTAGGTTAGGTTGGGAGGCCATGTACTAAATTTACTGATTTATTTTGCTGTCTTTGTGGTCTGTTCATGACATTTTCATTTTTTGTTCCCCATAGGTGTTTCATATAACATATTTTAGACTTTAAATTGGCTTCATGCGTTAGATTTTTTTTTGGTTTTGGAATAAAGTTGTTGATTTGAAAAAAAAAGAATCAATAATGTTGCTATTTTGCTAATTAAATTATTGAGATAAAATTTCCATGTCCATTGTCTGTTTATTATAAGTCCTAAGTATCGAACATGTTAAATTTCAATTAGTCGTTCATCGTTTACGTAAGCTTCTATTTTACGACATATTTTTCTAGATTCAAAATTAATTCCGTTTTTTTTTCATTAAGTGTATGTTAGTTTGTGTTTGTCCGTTTAGTCAGCCCAGCTAGGTCTTTGCTTATGTTTTTGCTAGTTAATGCGTCAGTCTGATTTTTATACAATTTTCCAATATTTATTATATTTCAAGTCTTGTTCAGGTCTGCAAATATAGTAAACTTTATACATTCGAGTCAAAATTGCAGTTGATTATTTTGTTTCTCTGGATTTAATTTCTAAGATTTTTCTTAAAGGTTGATTTTCTTAGAAGACGCTGGTGCGGTTAGGGTGGGTAGTCACACCGGAATATGTACATATAAAAAAACTTAATGTAAAATGACAAAACTACTAGCACCTGTGGTGCAACTATAAATTTTCTCTATCCCCTAAAGCGGCATAGAGAGTGGTTAATTTGGAGATATTTATTTTTTCCATGCGACTAATTTATCCTTTATATATTGCAACTTTAGATCAAAAAAGACCTAACTCAAAAAAACCTTAAAATGAGTTAAGATCATAAACAAACTTCAATGAACACTATCCATCTTACTGCAATAAAAATTGCAACATTCGGGTGGGAATAGGGAAAAACCGTAACATCGGTCTCATTGTTACTCAAAAAATTTAGGTTCCGTATCAGTACGGAGAAGCGACGCTATTTGTGTTAGGTTTGTATTGCTGTGTGAAGGACGCAACGCAGACAAACATATTGTGACTAAAAGCCAGTTGAGTCGATTTTATTCTGATATAAGTGGCAACTTTACTTTATTTTTA
Source organism: Micrasema longulum (assembly GCF_059751315.1). Lineage (NCBI taxonomy): Eukaryota > Metazoa > Arthropoda > Insecta > Trichoptera > Brachycentridae > Micrasema > Micrasema longulum. The sequence goes on along the minus strand of NW_028277458.1, from coordinate 41,256 downwards.
AAATATTAAAACGACCAATTTAGCTTTGTGATTGTTTCGTTCTGACATACCGATAATCTTAGTGACTTATTTTAGTTTATGTCATTTCGTGAATACATAAAAACATGTGTTTGGTGACCTAATCTGACTTCATAAATATTATGTTATTATCTTATTTATCAAAGTGCATTTGTTTATTTGTTTTTTTTTTCAATCTAAAAATGACTTATTAAATACATGTCTTCTTTAAAATTATTATTATTAATTATTAGTACGCTTTTTTTCATAGATTTATAGTGAAAAGCCTTCGGTATAATTTATAACTCAAAATTTGGTGCTTACTTTGAAAAATACGAAACAATCGACGAAAGAATACGAAAGTGTCACAATTTACATTCTTCTTTTGTAGTTTCCCAAAAAATTGATTTTTTAAATTGAGTAATTTTCGTCCTAGAGGTGCGATATGGCCACACTGATGATTAAACTTTAAAAAATATGAACACGTGAAATCAAAAATGATAATTTTCATTCAGAACATTATTGTAACCTTAAGCATTACCCAAAAATCCTTAACTATGTTGAATTGACCGAACCGAATAAGTTTTATTTCCGATTTTTAAGCAGTTTTATACACAATTTGACGTTTAGTTATCAGTGTGGCCATTAAATGAAGCAACGTGTCGTCACTCTGTATAGGGTAGAGAAGATTCAAAATATCACCATAGAAATAATATGACTTCACCATTTTATAATATGTATATTTTTTCTACCCCAAACGGTTTTAAAAAATATATTTATTGAAATAAAAAACAATTATATCAATCTTGACTCAATTAGGAGGTCGGTTTCTAGGTTTTAAGGCGGGATGTAGTCCCGTGTTAGTGTCGTAAACTCCGGATACAGAGATCTTAGTTTCGAGCTTTACCAGGCACAAACAGTGACTGTTATTATCAGGAGGGATGCTCACAGGAATGTCATTATTTTAAACAGGATCTCCAAGACCAAAAACTGATTTATTTAGTAAATTAAGAAAACATTACAATGATACCATACCTAACACTTTATCATGTACGATATTTGAGTTTTTTTTTATTGTATTACACAAATTCGTTGCTGTTTTTTTTATTCATCTCACTTTACATCATTATGTGCAGAATCTGAATTTTTGTCACAGAACTGGACTTAAATTTTTAAAAAGTATCCAGCATATCCAACAAAAAATAAGTCATAATTCTGAGGGTGACGTTTTGTATGTTGGTAGAGGAAATAGAAAACATTACATTTAAATATTATTATACTGAAAATATTTGTTTGAAATTGGGAATTGCTTGGGCCGGAAAGTTCTTTGCGGGTATTGTGCGCATTGAATCAAGAAGAAAAATTAGAAAATTGATTAAAATATGGCGGTAAATTATAAAAACACAAATATTATATTTGAAAAAAGAGTACTTACGATAGCTTTATAATATGTATAAAATAAGTTCAGTTAAATAAATCCAATTGATTAAAATGAAATATTTACTTTTTTTATGTACAGCTTTATTTTTAATAAATTAATTTTAAACTTGTTTCAGCAAAACACAATGCCTTCTTCAAAGTTAATTTCAAAAAAAATATTTTTTCATTTAAATCTGTTGAATATGTACCACAAAGATAGTGCTTTTTCATTTTTATTATTATTGTATTTTTTATTTGTTTTTGGTCAGGGTGTAAAAAATCGGTAGTGGCAATAAGTCCACCATGTAACCACTTTCATTTTGTATTTTTCACATTATTATGGTGAGAAATATAAATAATAATAATTATCATTATTTTTTAAAAATCAGCTTAAATTATGTGATTAAAGTTTATTTGTTATATAGGCAGTCTGGACTCTGGATTAAACAAACAACCCTGACGCCGTTTTTCCGTAGGGGTGGGCAAAAAACATATCTTTATACATACCTCACTTGTTGTGCGTTTATTTTCTCATGTAAACCCTCCGATTATTTCGACTTATGACATGTCCACTTTCAGGTATTTAGTATTGCCATGGCGTTGTTGGTCTTTCTCGTTTTCTGCATCTCCATTCGTACGGGAAATCTGTTTGACCGTTTTTCACAATCGTAAATTAAAATGAAGAGAGCTAACTGACAAATAATCTGCCATAATAAAGTATTCATTAGCCGAAAGGTAAATTGGCCTCTCGATTCAACATCTCTTAACAATATACACGTCGACGGCGAATGATGTTCTGTAATAATCTTTTATTTATATACAAATGATATTTATACCATTTCACTAACAACCAATTAGTCTCGAGTCTGGAGTTACATTCATGTTTAAAAAACAGCTGAACGTGAAATGACTGAATATCCACTTAAATACTCTGTGTATTTTATAATACGACTTGATTGGTAGGGGAGAGTTTTCATGAGACTGATTAAAAAAACAAAATGCAATTCATTTATTTTCAACAAATATTAGGGAAACATGCACATGAACAATTTTCACAGTATAATCTCTAATTTCAGAATGAAAAAAAAAAGATAACTTTAAGTGTGGGAAAAATAAAAATATTTGGAAAATGTCCGTTTCATGAACACGGCCTCACGAAATGAACACATAGTACCATAAAGTTGACTCAATACTTTCCAGTGTGAATATTGTTTTTTTTTTTTTTAATTTTTAAAAAAGGTAAACATGAACAGAAACTATAAAACTAAAAAAAATAATGAATTCCACTAAATCGCAAAATCGGTTTGTCAGCAGGTTTTTTATTTTTCCTTTGCAAAAAAAAAGTTCAAGAAATTTAAAAAGGTTTGTAAACATTGTTAAGAACTTAAAACATATGTATTTTTCAAAAAATTATACTAACAAATATTTAAATAGTTGACTGTTAATATAAAATAAAGACCCATAAAAAAGCCTAGGAAAAAAAAAATAAAACAAAACATATAGCATTTATCGCTGTCGGGGGGGAAGGGGGAGAAGTCGATACACGGGAAAATGCCATACCGGCCGGGACCAACTGGTTTTACATAGGTGCGAAGGTTTTCACGGTCACTGTTATCAATATGTTTCTTTTTTGGGTGATACTGTGTGTGTTGGATTTGTTCCGACGTTTCGGCCACTATTGCAGGGGAAAAAGAATAATAGATGGCTCCGAAAAAAAAACGTCGGAACAAATCCAACGCCCACGGTATCACTCAAAAAAGAAACATATTGAACTTGTTTTAAGTTCATTTCTTTTTATTCAGCCATCATCTCCTAGACTGCCCCAAGGCCCCCTAATTTTCTCTGAGCTCTCTACCGCCCCCCCCTTAAAAGCCTTCAGCTTTCACAGGAGGGCGAAATCGCCCATTTTGAGAAAGACTGCGTTAGAGTGACGTTTTACCGATGGATTGTTGTTATGAAATAAATATTTTTAACAAACTATGTATGTGTACTCGGGCCATTCTATTTCAAACATCAAAAGCAATCACCTCTGCTCTGTCATGAACATCAAGGAAATTTTGTGGAAATAAACGAAACGAAAACACCTTGCGACCACCTGGAAACTATTTCTTAGAAGAAAAACTTTTATCTGTTCGCCGTAAGCAAAGGCATCGCACGTTGTGACTTTATTTACGCACTCTTCTGATGCATTTCAAATATGTCATTTACTTGGAATATTATGCAAGATTTTAGTATTATTAATATTTAATTTCAAATAAATAGATCCTTGGGCGTTTACATAATTGAGGACGGATGCCTGCGCAAAGAGCTCGCTTAAACATGATGCGTGTTGTCTGGAACTTTACCGTACATTACCCGGAGACTGGACCGCTGTGCATGATAAAATACAATACAGTGGATCGATATTTATTGTTTTACAATTATTTATTTACTTAATGCCTGGCAAACGCAATAACCAATACATTACGAGACTGACTAATCTCCAGTCGGCTTTCTTTGTCAGAATTTTTACCTGAGAGTACTCGCTAAATTTGAATAATGATTTTGATCAAATTATCATTAAAATCTCTTTTGCTAAGTCAAACTATATTATTTGAATCGGGTATTAGTCCCGTAGATAGGGGTGCAAACTCACAGATCACAAGTCCGAGGTTCGAACCCCACTCTACCCCAACTTGATTTCCATTTTTTAGTAGTGAGTTATTTACAACTCGTTGAAAATGGTCACCAAAATTGAAATATTTGGGTAAATTATACGAACGCTAATATTTTTTTTTTTTTATATAAAATACTCGTATAACCGAAGTGTTATTTAAAATATTTTTATTAAAATCAATTACTATGAAGTTTTATATTAAAAAACGCAAAATATAAATATGATCAAATTTATATAGGTACAAACAAGTTTAATAAATACCAATGCACAGTGCCGTTTAGATTAAGATGATATGTGTGAAATAAGGTTTTCTCTGTCGGATATCACGTGGCTGGTTTGTTTATTTGGAAATTTTTGTAATAATGAACAGACTTTAGTCTATACTTCGTCAAAACGAAATGCTGATTATTCAACTCTTGTATAATGCCAGTACTCCTATATACCTAGGTGTGAATCTTGGCACCTTACTAAAGCTCAGAATACCAAACTTCCGAGTTTTGAGAGTACGTGCTCGAGGAGAATATTAGGCATAATGAGGTTCGATTTTATAACTTACATTGAAGTCCGAGAACGGACGAAGCAGCCTCCTATAACAAACGGCGTCTTGAGAATGCCACGGTGGATCTGACTTGAACACGTGCTGCGCATGCCGCAGGCGAAACTAAACCCAAGTTGCCTATTATTTAAACCTGCAGGCTAACGCCGTCTCGCAAGGCCGTCGATGTCGATCTTTCGACTTTATTCGATGGAACTAAGGGGTGCTGGATTGACGTGGGGGGATGCGAGAGTGCTGGCTGGCGATAGGGTCTCCTGGAGGCAACTGGTGATGTCTACATGCTCCACTTAGGAGCAGATGTGTAAAATAAGAAGTTGAATTTTTAATCACTAAATTTATAATAATAAAACTAGATACGTATTAAATTTGCACGAAATAAATTACATTTTTATTTCGGAATACGACTGTTCCATTGTTGTAAGGAAGTAAACATTGAACACAAACATGTCGTGTTAGCAGATAATGTGTTTTAAGTATCTATTTGTTATTTGATAAGATCGAAAATATTTAGTGGAAATTCATCACAAATTCCTAATTATATTTCAATCTGAGGTGACCAGTTTTTTTCTTAAAAGCCTATTTAAAATACGAAAGAGAAATAAGTAATTGTTTAAATGTCATTAAGAAGGGATAAAATTTTAGTCCAGCGTCACTAGCGGTGAAGTTCGAAAACTCCCAGTTATTACAGCGCATACATTAGACTACGTGACCTTCGAGATTTGGTAAAAATATTGCCATTATGAAAAATTAATAGTATTATTATATTTTTTCCTCGTTTTTTTCCTATCTTCTTGCATGTATCGCACGTATCGATATATTGACAGAGTCTAATTTGTAATACGTACATAATAAGAGATAGACAGAAAGTTAACTATATCGCCTTAGGAACTGTCAAATATCGTACACGAATCATGTTCAAGATAGCATTTTTCGCTTTAACTGCAATTTACTTGAATTTTAATTCATTTTGATGTGGCCACTTTTTATCACAGAAGCCTATTTAAAATGCGAGACAGAAATATTTTTATTTTATTTTGCCTTAAACGCGGAGTAAAGTTTCAGCGTCACTTATTGGTTGAATTCGATTATATGATTTCTGAGATTACGTAATGAAAACTCATTTCGACATGTCAGTAGATCAACATTCACCATACCAATGAAGGTACGGATAGTAGAAAAGTTGAATATACCGTCTCGATATGTACCGATGAAGATATCTTTTGTAATTGCGGCCCTGAGGCCTAAGACTGACCATCTACCTTCCATGTAACAAAATCGATTAAGATACACTGGAATTGGAGCACAGATTCAGTGTCCTATGAGCACGGAAACAATTGTACAAAACCGATGATTAGATTTTTTTCCTATGAGATTTTTTCCCGCTGCATTTTGTTTAAAAGCTTTTGCATAATGTTACTGCCTAGATTACCGTTACAAATTTATTCCGCAAATCACTCGGCTCCGCTTCGCTGTAGCAATATAATTATAAAATTATAATATCATGTTGCTAATACAGTATTATAACTAGAAATTATGACCAGATTCGTCTGTTTTCAAGAACTACAAATGATTTTATGCTCTTTCAACTTTCAAACTAGAATGTTACAGTCAAACCAAAAAACGGGGTTACATGCATTTAATCTTATTTTGTCTAATAAATTAACGTGTTTAATCATAATGGTTTAAAGGTAATACACCCATTATATGAATAAGTAATTTATTTTTAAATAAATAAAAGTATTCAACAATGAGTATGCATGAATAATAATTAACGTATATTAATAAACAAATATTATTGATTAATATCGTAGCATACAGGATTTTAGAATATAAATACAAAAATATTATGAGTGATAGCTGAACCTTAAAGCTGAAAGGCTCACATTTTTTTGCAAAATTGAGTGAATTTCATTTTCATTAATGTTTGAGTATGTCCAAATGCTTGCAGACTGGCTGGATTTCCTCCCTAGGGAGTTATTCATTTTTAAATTTATTTCAACAGAGAGCGAAAACATTTTTGAGATGGGAATATGAAAGTCTAGGCATTTACAGGACTTATGACCTGTCATTGGCTGGTTTAAGTGGCGACTTTACACACTGTGTAACATTCACCATTCTGCCCATGTTTGAACATCCACATTTCCTCAACTCTTCTATCTGTTGACTTTTGTGAAGTAAAAGAGCTGAAACCTTTATCACGTGGGTGAGATTCATCCGGCTGAACCAAATCACCTACTAGGCAACGCCTGAAAACAATTTTCCAATTTTTATACTTCTTCTTTTATCAGGTGCTTGATTCAACAATGTTTGAGTATGTCCAAATGCTTGCAGACTGGCTGGATTTCCTCCCTAGGGAGTTATTTATATTTAAATTTATTTCAACAGAGAGGGAAAACATTTTTAAGAAAGGAATATGGAAGTAAACCAGCCAATGACAGGTCATAAGCCCTGTAAATGCCTAGACTTCCATATTCCTTTCTCAAAAATGTTTTCCCTCTCTGTTGAAATAAATTTGAATGTCATTTTGTTCATATATTCAGATTCTATTAATGCTACAAACATTGGAGTCCTCCGGAATACCACTACTGAAATAGCTTGTTCTAAAACACCACTACTACTGTAATAATACGGTTTGCTGGTATTAAAGCAGTGGATACCGAATAAATTTCACCATTTTTATAACAAAGTTCCTAAGGCGTGGCAAGGGCTTTTGCACAAGATTAAGCCTTATTGTCATAATCAACCATACTTAACGATTATGTCATTTCTTTTGCTGATAATCTCATTATTTTACTTTCCTCTTTTTCACATACTGTTTACTTTCAATTAGTGTTTTATTGCTTTTAATATCATATCAATTAATTTGTATTTACCTGTTATTTTCATAAATAATTCATATTTTAACTAAAAAAAGTGTTTGAAATACATTGTTTTTTATTCAATAATCTACATTACTTTTTATACTTAAGTCCGAGGAGGAATTAGGGCGCAGGACGGGTGGTTTAAAAAAAAACATTAAATAGTTTATATTTTAAATGTTTTTTGCTTATTAAAATTATAAATATTTTTATTAAAAGTCTATAAATCCTGAAAAATCTGCAGTAAATTGTGTTTTTACTTCAAAAGATACAATTAAATTATATTATATTACGAAAATGGCGCTATATAAGTTATCCATAATTATTATTATAATAAACACATACATTCCTTTTTTTAATATGAATTTAAATATGTTTTTTAATTTATTTATTTACATATTTTTAATGTTTTTTACAGTGTTTCCGCTACATTTATTACTTTGTTTTTACTATGTTTATGCTTCGTTTTTTTACTACATTTTTACTATGTTTTTACTCCATTTTTTATTGATTACGGTTTTTTTTTTTTTTTTTGACTGTCTTAGAAAGTATAAATTATAATTTTGTGCATGTAACATAATATAAAAATAAAAAAATAAAATTAATTAATTAAAACAGTTTAACAACATCAAACCGCTCTCCTGAACAAGTTACCAAATGTGACTTCCAGCATTTCAGCTTTAAGGTACAGATATTATAAACTAGTAAAATTTCAAAATATTTACTTTTAAAAATAAGCGGAATAAATGTGAGGCTTCGTCCTTGAACAGAAACGGTGAAGGGAATTCTGGCGAAATGCCTGTAGAAGAACCTTAGACACTTCAATTGCATGTCTTGTGAAATCTTGTCGAACACTGTTAAAAATGGCCAGTATTAATTTTCCATGTCTTCGTAAGAAACAGATTAATAGATACAATAAATGCTTTACTAAAATAAAAGTAACAAATTCAAAGTTATTTGGTAACATAAATGTTTTGAAAGCTGTGAAAGATGAATTTTCCTCCATACATAAAAATGACACAATAACTTCTCTTTCTAATCCGATAATGTTAGCTAATAAACCGTCCTCTTTATCAATTATTTAAGAAACATTAAAAAAATAGGTTTTTTTTTAACAAGCATTTTAACAAAGATTAAAATGAGGAAATTTTAATCATCATCATTCTTTTCCGCACATAATAGTGCATAGGGCACTGCATTGGTTCAATAATCTTGATCATTTTTGTTACATGATCATCAATCTCACGCTTACGGTACTACTCTAGTGACTATGAAATATTTTAGTGTAATAACACATTTTTAAATAAATATTTAATGTCAAACATGTTGAAAATCGAACCCGAGACCTCTTGCATGGTAGGCAAACACGCTGACCGCTACACTATGAGGCCGACTTTGATTTTAATCTTGATTTTTATTTCAATGGTTCTTTTTGTGTTTGTTGAATTACGTTTTTTGGTTTACGTACAATAATTCAAAAAAATATATATTACTAAATGTGGAATCAAAGTATATTATAAATATTTACTTAATTATTTCATGGGATGCGACTAAAACCCCCATCAAAGATACACCTTTTCTTAATTTGCTAATAACTCAGTGCCTTTTTTTGTATGACACATAAAATCTTGGTGTATCAAAACGACCCCCCTCCGGGGGTTGACTTTGATCGCCAAGTTTTTTTTTCGCTCGCACAAAACAACGTTTTCTCATTTAAAAAATAATTTCAATTTCCCCTTTAACAAGGTTTCAGGTTCGAAACTGATCAAATTCACCCCATTCAACTTACTCTACCAAAGATCATAGACTTTTACCTAAAAACTGTCGCGCATATGATGAAGTCATTCTCGATGACGTCATGAATTATTTGTTTTTATCTTCACTCAAATGACCAGACTTTAATCCTTTATATTTCCCTTATTTCTTAACAGATTTAAATAATAATAATACCAATCAACTTGTTTTTGAAATTTATGTATTACCTTATGAAAAAATCACAATGATTGCCCATTGGTCTTGTTTTTTTATGTCGTCGGATTTCTGAAACAAGTTGATAACTAAAACGTTTTAAAACTGGAATGTCTTTATAAATGGTATGAAATAATCCTAGTTAAAAAAGTAAATACAAATATTTCGTATTTTATAAATACAAAAAATAACATTTTATAATATTCAACTTGCGATGTTGTTTAAGTGTTGATACGGGATGAGCTATTAACTTTAAAACTGCAATGTCTCACAACTAGTAAATTGTTCTAGTTACCTTGTGCCGGAAACCCGACGTAGTTATCTTCATACCTTGTATTTTTGTGAGACTGCATGATTTCTACAAAAAATAAAATAAGTTATGATTGATTTGGTCTTTATTTTGCAGAACTCCATATTTAAATTTATAATATTAGAAATCGAACACTGATTTGAGTCTACTGAACACTTTATTTTATATTTACAAACATAAAAATAAAAAATTCGTGACAATTGTTTCGCCTTATTAGGGCATTTTTAAACGAATTTCGATAATAAATTCTTAAAAATAGAAATATTGTATAATAATACATTTATGTTTATATAAATTTCCTCAAAATATTTCAATCATGTTTTAAAATTAAAATGAGCAGCAACCTATTATAATATTATTTATATTTTTTCGACAGCAATTATCTAAATTATCAAAACTATAAAGCTCCATTTATTATCTCAAAATACATAATTGTATGTAAATAAATACTTACTTTGTTACATTTTTCCCGAAATTCAAATATAAATACCTACATTCCCCATTACCTATTAAACATTTAGCCTCGCCCTTAACCATTTGTTTTTTCCTCAATTATGATTAATGTACATGCTATAGATTATAAGATTATTTTCATTTTCTACTTAAGTACCTTGAATTATATAACTATAGAAGGACATTCGATCCATATAATCTTCACATTTGTTTGAAAATACCCTAATAAGGCGAAACAATTGTCCCGAAGTTTTTATTTTTATATTTTTATAATTGTAAAAATAAAATAAAGTGTTCAGTAGACTCAAATCAGTGTTTGTTTTCTAATATTAAAAGTTTAAATAAAATAAGTAATTATACAAATATAAAGTCATTGGAAGTATTATTATATGTGCAGTATTATTTGTATAATGATAATCGGTGAAGAGACAAGGAATTAGCACAAAAGTGCGTGTGTGCAAATTACGGTAAAGTGACTTAAACACACGAGTATTAATTAATCTTTCAAAGCGATTCCGCAAGACTACTATATTTAATTTGAGTTTTCCACCCGCCAAACCACTCCTTATAACAGGTGTCCATATTATGCTTAAAAATTTTTAATGTGTGGCCCGTAATTTATGAAAATTATCAAGTTTTTATTGATGTAACCGTAATGTAGGGGACAGATTTATCTTTCTTCTTTGGAAAACTTCGTGTTGTGAATAAATAATATTAAATAAACAACGTTCAACACTGTTTTGAGTATGTTCAAACGTTTGTAGTCTGTCTGGATTTCTTCCATCGGGGTTAGCACTAACATTACTGCAACAAAGGGGAAAACATTTTTGGGAAGAGAATATGGAGGTCTAAGCATTTACACGGCACGTATATTAACCATTCGCCTATGTTTAACATAGTGTTTGTAATATCATGCATAGATATTACATACTTTAAAAGGGAGTATTTTTGTTTGACTGTGAATATTTTTTACATGTGTATCTCAAGGCGGACCGAGAATGTTCCTCAAAGCTCTGTTTTGAAGAACTTGAATCTCAGAAAGTTTATTTTCTTCTTGGATCTGCTCGAGAGATTGTAAAAATGTGCATTGCCGTGGCTTCAACATAAAAATGTCATAATAATTTATGATTGAAGGATGTTCTAGATATTTTAAATTTTTATTTTATTTAAGTCATTAGCGTGTTTTATACGTATGATTTGAAAGACATCTGTTTTTTTCGCTAGCATTTTTTCGTTCTTAAACCAAACCAATTTTCAGTTTTTATCTTTTGACGCTATTTTCGTTTTCCAGAAAGTTCCTTGTGATTCTTACTTAGTTTGTGCTTTATTTTGATTGGTTGAGCGACTAAGGGATTCGTCGAGCGCATGCCAAAAGTCCCGAGTCCCATAGACTAAGAATTTATTGCAGGACTGATTTTTGATCCTCCTGATTGGCCTCGTGGTGTAATGGTCAGCGCGTTTGCCTACCATGTAAGAGGTCTCGGGTTCGATTCCTGAGACGGTTGATATGAAATATTTATCCAAAAGGGTGTTTTTACAATATAATATTTTATAGTCCCTTAACTGGTACCTGAAGCGTAAGATTGATCATCTTACGATCATCATCTGTGATTGCTGTACCAGTGCAGTGCCTTATGCACCATTAGGTGCGGAAAGATAGTGATAATTATGATATTTGATCTTAACGTAGGTCAAATCAAATATATCCTCGTACGATTATTTACATATTTTTTTCTGTTATTTGTTTTCTTTTATCGATTATTATCGATGTCAGTGTATTTGATTCGTTTGTGCTTTGAAAGAGGAAATTCACCCACTCTGATGTTGTATTCATCTCACTTTTTGTAAACGTCTGCCAGTTAAAAGTGTTTATATTTTTAAGCTGTATATTCGAGTGGGTTTTTTAATATTCTTCCGGCATAAACAGTGTTTGATTCCATGTGTGAGATCTCTGTTTGTCTATCATCTTGCAATCTTGATAAATATTTTGATATAAACCATTGCACACTTCACACTACTAACTTAATCTATTGGATTTTATTTGTCTATATTTGAAAAAGAATCTCGTGTTACAAATATAACATTTCTACGTTAGTTTATTCAAATACTTATATGCTTCAGAAATTATGTATTATTTAATTGTCCGCTTTGTGGCCTAATGCTCAGCTTATTTTTCGTCTACCATGGATGAGTTCTTCGGCTCGATTCGCAACAAGGTTGACGAGGAATATTTACTTTTAAATCTGTCTTTACACAGCAATATTTTTTTTAAAATTATTTATTTATACTTTTACATTGTTTGTATTCTTTTTTTTTATACAGAATAATGTTCGAGGGAAACATTTTACAAATATGTGAAACATGCCAAATATAATAATATTTAACAAAGTTATGAAATACATTTAACAAAGTTAAAAAAATTAACAAACCTAACCTAACCTAATTATAATTAACATAATAAACAAAAAATAAAAAAAAAAAATATTCATAAAAAAACATAAACAATTTATTTAGACCAATTAATAAAATTCATAAACAGTGCATACATTTTATATATTTGGCTTGATCCACTCATCGATCAGTGCGCAACCCACCTCCACTATCCATTTCTTAATAGCAATTTTATATTTTGAGAACTTACTTGTTGTCCTTATGGATAATGGAAGTAGATTGTACACTTTAACCGAGTAGTTGGTCAATCCTCTTTGACCGAAAGTTGTATTTTTATTTTTTAAAATTGCAGCATCAGGGTGGAGTATCTAGTGACTATTGTATTTGTAATGGAATGTAGAGAATAATGTTTACGTGCGTAATCAAAGCATCCGCTTTATTTTCAATCTCAAAAAGTATGACCATGTATCACCCTTTCGCCCCAAACTCAAGTGGCTTCGTTTTTATCAGCGCATAAACTGAACGTAGTTATGCAGAAAGCATCCAGTCCACAATTTCGAAAAAAATAGATATTGTTGTTTTCGGGTGCAATAAGGTCAATTCTATGTTCTGCCAGACTGTTTAAATACTGTTAAATTGTTATAACCACCTTCTGAAAAAAATGTCGCTCACAAAAACTATTTAGCTAAGGGATTTTAGTTACTTGTAAAAATAAGAAATAATTCATGGAAATTTTAAAAGTGTATATTAACGTAAGTTATTTTTTTTTATTTGCAAACTGCATTATATTTATTTATTGAAAATTTATTACACAGTTTTTGGGACATAAGTACCAACTTAATGGGACTATAAGTCCTGCGTTGAGTTGGGAAGAGTATTAGGTATCACATACATCCAAGTATATCACCACATATAATATATAGGATTAGAAAGATAATAATATTTTTTTTTTAAATATATGGCACATCAATATAAGCGGTTTATGCCGCAAATTCAAACAAATCAATAAAATAAAATTATGAATAAAATCTTTTTATCTTTTCTAATTAAAAAGTTAATATGTTTGTGATCGCCAATAGAATAAGAAAAACACTTGAATAAATCAAACGAAGTAAAATAATATTTTTCTCCATGCTGGCTCAAGTTTAATTAACATTTACTCAAAGAAAATTCGAAAGACAAAATTATCGGTAAAGTTTTAGATTACTTCGAGTTCCTGGATTAGTATTTAAGGCGTATACGGGGGTACCTTTTTTAATAATACATTATAATTTTACTTTAATCTCTTACTTTAAAATGAATTAGATTCTCGTGGTACGAATTTTTTAATTAAAATAAATATTGACTTTTGGCTGTACTATACACTTCACAAAACAAAACCTCGCGACTCGCGATATAATGGTTAGAAATGCAACTGACTTATTTAATTGTGCAGTTTGTAAATTCATTAAAACTGACATACTATATTACTTTAACACTCTTTAAAAAATTATCACAAACATACCTAACCTAAATTTATCTATAAATTAACAAAATTTATCTATCCGTACCCCTTTTATCTTCCCTGAAACTATCTGGTAACTTGTTAAACATCTTTTAACCTTTATAATAATGGTTGAATTTGTTCCAGTCAGCCTAATCTTTTGGAGCATGAAATTATATCCACTTCTCATTCCATGCCCGTGGAAATCCTTAATGTATTAACATTTTTTTTTGCTTAAATTCTTTACAAGTTATTTACAATTTGCTTTTCAATTGTAACATTTTTCTTCTATGCTTATTTTTTTCTATGCAAAGTTTCACCTTTTATTTTGAATTGCCGCATGCTTTTTTGTTTCTACATGTATACAAAAAAAAAAATCATTTTTAAAATTATTACTTACTAATTTATTGAGTTTTTCTACTGACATTTCTTGGTGGAACTGCATTTTAATTATAATAATAAAAATACTCAATAGTTTTATTTCACTTTTATTTATAATTATTTTATAATTTTTTTACCAGTGACCGGGTTTCGTCGTGAAATTTATAAAATAATTATAAATAAAAGTAGAGTAAAACTATGAAGTATTTTTATTATTATAATATTACTTACTATGTTTGTACTTACCTGTATAATTTTTGTAAATGCCCCTTGGGCGTATTGTGAAATTAAATAAATAAATACTTTTTGACATGTACCCGGAAAGGAGGCCGTTTATCAACTTACAAATAAAAGTAAGAGTATTGAACAGAATTATATTTTTGATATCCAGGATATTTAAACTTTCTAACATACACCTAATCCTGGTATATGGACCACACGTTAATACCACTCTCATTGTCATGTCCTGTGGAACTTTTTTTTTTCAATTCTGTACCTTTTTCAAGAAACAGGACAGAAAATAATAGTTTTAAAATAGTTTTAAAATAGAATTCAAGTGTGGCATTACAATCGATTGAAACAATCTTTTCAAATATTTTAACTCAATGGATGAATGAATTTAAGGAATATAGATGTTTAAATATGGGCAGAATGGTGAATGTTACACAGTGAGTAAAGTGGCCAGTTAAACCAGCACCAGACAGGTCATAAGCCCCGTAGATGCCCAGATTTCTATATAACCTTCTCTTAAATCGTCTTTTTTCGCAATTCGTTTTATTATGTTTTCAACGATAAGTAAATAAATAAATTTGAGGCGCAATTTAGTTTATTTTCAATAGTTATGCGTAAATACTTCGTTTTATCAATTTGTTCAACCGATTCATAATTTATTTGAAGAATTTAGGATAATTCAATAAGCGTCATTTTTAATGAAAATCCACTTCAAAGGCGCTGCGCCATAACTATCCCAACACGTCTTGCAGCTACAGAGGACATAGGCGGTTCAGATCAAGTTCACCATATCTGATTGTAATAATTTTTGATAATTTTATGGGAGCTAGATTACTAAATAAATAAATAATAAAACAATGTTTTGAGTATGTACAAATGTTTGCAGACATGATGGATTTCTTCCCTAGGAAATTATTTAGATCAAATTTTTTTGCAACAGAGAGAAAAAAGATTTTGGAGAAAGAGATATAGAAGTCTAGGCGTTAACGGGGCTTATGACCTGTCGTTGGCTGGTTTAAGTGGCCACTTAAGATACTGTGTAAAATCTATATTTCTGCAATTCTTCCAGCAGGTGGAAGAGTTAAGGAAACGCGGATATTTAAACATGGGCAGAATGGTAAATATTTACACAGTGTGTAAGTGGGCTCTTAAACCAGCCAATGGTAGGTCGCGAGTCCTGTAAATGCCTAGACTTTAATATTGCTTTCTATAAAATATTCTTAATTTATTTTTATTTTATTTTTTAAAGAAGAGTAATACTTGAGTTCTTATTATTTACTCAAACATTAAAATTTTCAGACAATTTCCTAAAAAATTAAATTACTTGTCCGGGAGAAATGGAAATCGAGTTGAGTACTGCGGGATTCAAACCTGGGACCTTTGGTCAGTGAGACCACAAGCCGGTTGTAATATATTAATTAAAATATGTTGTAATATATTTAAGTAAAAGTAAAGTAAATACTTCATAGGGACATCATGCAGTGTAGCCAGATAAGTACGCCTATTACTCTATCACTAGGTGGACAAATGTATTCAAAGTTTATATGATAAATAAAATATGTACATAGAGGTCGGCCGTAAGGCGAAGACCGGGCGGGTAATTTTGGGTATTTTCCTCCATTAGCGCGAAGATCGAAACCGCCCAGTGTTTGCAGAGGGATAATGACGTGAATTCGGTTGTTTACTTTATCTTCCAGTTGTTTTGGTGAGGTTTCCCGAAGGTGCGCCTCCGCTGGGGGGCGCGGAAGCCCAGTGAGGGGCGCCATTACGTGAACACCTGCTCCCTGTTTCTCTTTTTACTTTATTTGCTGTTGATCTTCCAACTGCTAATAGGCTGTGCAAGTAAAACATTTAAAATTTGATTATTTTTATTGACTTAACGAATTCGAAGCGTTAAGAATCAGGTTTGTTAAATTAGTACGGCACTTTTAAGATATACTTTAACAAATATAGACACGTATCAGTGGCGAACGGTGATTTTATTTACAGGTAAGCTATTAATAAGAAAAAATATTATTTATTTGTACCTACATAGGGGAGAACCACCACGAAGAGAACATTTTTTGTCTCCTTGTTTTAAATTCTAAATCAATACACTGTTTCAAAAACAAAGCATGAAGTTTTGGAGAGTATTCATTTCTTCTATAATTTCGAAAGTGAATTTGAAATTATCTTGTTAGATTCTAGGTTATGGGTAATTTCATAAAACTAGGGAGATGTTCACTTCAAGGGATAGTGTACAATGAAGAGAACACCGGTTCCCATGAAGAGAACAACCACATTCGTTCATCGAAATGCGGAATTATACTTGTCTATCTTTATTTCATTCGACACGTTCTGAAAATAAATGACAATTTAATGAAAATACAACTTTATATGAGGAAAAATAAAATCTCCAAGGACAAGCATTTGGACATAATCAAACATTGACGAAAATTATCTGTCATGCTGGAAATCTGCCCTGATTCTCATTGATTCTTATCTGGAAACCAAATTGTGATGTCACACTCCGAAGACGAGTTCTGGGTTATGATATTCAAAATTCTCCTTGGCTTTTTGTGCCTGCTTTGATCGTTTAATAACTTTCCACAATAATGTTGTTGCTAACTTATCTCCTTAGCAACACTGAGAATGTCTTTTTTGTACGATGACGGCATCTATTGCATCTTTGAATTCATCGTCCGTCTTACGCTTTATTTTCGGCATGGCTCAAGATCTAAAAAAATGTATGATTGGGTAAATCTTTTGTTATTGATAATTAAAAATAATATCATTAAATAAACGAAACACACATAAATCACCATGAAGAGAACACTAAACCTATGAAGAGAACGTTCTCTTCATAGGATTGCGGTGTGTTATTTTCTTGGAATTAGGCCTTATTTTCGAAAAACATTGAAATTATCGAGATGGATTTAATATTATTCAATATAACCTTACCACATAAAGACTATATAATCACGTTACACTACAGGTAAATCCTTTTTACTCCACGCTTACTATTTAAATGTCACCAGATAGGGAAAATTCAGTTTATTTTTTTTACCTCGCGTGTAAAGCTCTCTCGTCCACTGGCCACTGTCCGAAGCACACTGAATGAACATGCGGCTAACTCAACGCGCGATGTCGTCACACCACTGCGATCACATGATGGGCCGTGGGGTGTCGCTAGGTTTATCGCAATCGTTTCAAATGCAACTGTTCTCTTCATGTGCCGTTCTCTTCATTGTAGTTCTCTCCTATAAGGTACATAATATAATGTAAGTGATATTTAATATAAACTGCTATTTTTCTGTTGTTCTGTGTTCTTTGTGATACAATAACTCTCATCTATGAAATCAACTCAAACGACGTAACTTTGTGATATATCATATTATCTAGTGTTGCTATATTTTAATTTAATTTTTTTTTTTATTTAATTTTACAATACGCCCAAGGGGCATTTACAAAAAATATACTGGTAAGTACAAAACATAGTGCGTAAAAATTTAAAAGATAAACAATGCTTTTTTGTGTACATTTAGAAACAATAAGAAGCATACTGCCATGCAAAATAAAAAATGAAACTTTACATAGTAAAAAAGAAAAAAAAAATTAAATGGATATAATAAAAGTAATTGAATTAAAAAGCTAATTTTAAATAACTTGTAAAGAATTCAAACAAAAAAATTAATTCATTTTCATATACTTATAAGTATAAAAAAATGGTATCAACAAATTATTGTTAAAAACAAATAATGAAAATTAGTTAATAGTAAGTATATATGTGAAAATAATATAATATACGGTACACAAAAATATTTGACAAATTAATATCAGAAAGAGATAAGATAATAATAATACACATCAAAAACAGAAAAAGAATTGTATGAAAAAGAAAGTTTTATTACGACATTAATAATTTGTTTCAAACAGTGCATTTAAGAACGTTTTAAAATTGATAATTGTCGTATTAAAAATGTCTATTTCACAAGTAAATTTGTTGGCTAAGGAATGTAAACGCGGAATCGGAGAGTGTCATTCGGAGTGTGAGAATTCAATATTATCCATTAACTTAACACAACTATCAAAATATTCTATAAAAAGCTTTTCTCTTATCACCATCGTCGAGACTTTTATAAGTGAGCGAAGTTAATTCAGCTATAGCATCTTGTGTGCTTGTATTTTCTTTGAAACAACTCATTATTACACTATTTAATGCAAATAAAATAACATCACATATCACTCTTCACATAGGCTGTAATAACAGTTTTTTAAAAGTGACTTTAAAGTGCGTATATGTTTTGTATATTTTTTAAGTCGTTAGAAAGTGAATTTAAAAAAATGAACGCTGTATACCCAAAACTTTTTATTTTTCTGTTAGTCCTAGCTTGTTTGTAAGTTCAATTATTTGACGCTCTTGTATTTCTTGGATGTAAGTTTTAGTTCAAATTTTATTTTAAAATTTGCATTTACTTAATTATTTTTCATCTTAAATATCACCTTAACCGTTTTTGAATAAATAATTTAATCTAAACTGAGCATTTTAGTTATTCTATATACATTTCTAATTCTAGTAGATGGTACCTAAAACACTTACAGACACCAAGAAAAGAAAGTAAACACTTTTCATTTGCGATGTTTGCGGCGTATTCTTAGCGTGACGTGGCAGAACAAAGATACAAATGCAGATGTACTAACCCACACTCAGATGTCTTCGGCAATAGCAATCTTAAAAGAATGACGCCCGCGATGGCTCGGTCATGTGAGTCGAATGGAAGATGGCCGAATACCGAAAGATATTATGAACGGAGAGCTTTGGGATGCCAAAAGATCCCACGGTGGTCAGCGACTGCGATTTAAAGATGTCTGTAAACGTGACACGAAGACTTTTTGTATTGACTCTGATCATTAGGAAGATCTCGCCAGGAATATACATGCGTGGAGGGGAGCCGCAAAGGATGGAAAAGCGGCACACGACTACCTTTGGCTGGAAAGTCTTAGGCTTGAAAGACTGCGAGGAAAGCAACTACGTCCTGGAGCCCCCCCACAATCTGGAAGTGTGAGAGACGTGACTGACTGTGCCGGTTCTGTATATGACTATACAGTCACCTGCAAAGCTGTTTTTCCTAGTCGTCAAATTAAGTTATACATCGCTATTGTCTTCCGAAGACGGACGACTGCCATATAGAAAGTATTCATAAAAATTAAATATTACTTTAAGTGCTTTATTTATTTTTCTTTTACCTATATCTTGCGTTTGTTTACTACACGCGACCATATTATCAATCCATCGACAGAGTGTGGAAGTATGATAGCATTGTATATCATTAATTTTGGTCTTTTATTAAAGACCTCTGTTCTTCTTACTATCCTAATAATTGAACCCAGTGTTTTAAATCTGCTTATCATAACATATCAATAATTTGTCATTTACTTCCAAACCCAAGTACTTTACATTTTCTGTTTGTTTGATTTGCTCATCTTAATTTACTCGTATCTATCATTATTCTTTTAATTCGTTTTTATTTTTGTATTTTTTTTATGTTTTGTAATTAATAATTGATTTAATATTCTTATTTTTATTATTTACATTTATGTTTCATTATTGAATTAAAAATGATTTATTTTCTAATTTATATTTATGTTTCAATTTTTAATATAATCGGTATGTTTTCTAATTCATATTTATTTATTTTTTTGATATTATTTAAAAAAAACTAAGCATCACGAGAAAAAAACACGTGGAAAAAAGAAGGTCGTCTCTAAACACAAGATTTTACTAGCCAGTCGGGACAAGAAACAAAGAACGTCTTTACATTTTAAAACTGTGAAATAAATCAATTTTAAATAAATAAAATCCTCTAGTTAGATTATATGGTGTCAAAAAACTACCTCCAGGTTTATCTTTCGGCTGTCAACCCTTTTATGCCCAGGACATCGAGGCGTCATCAGCGTGTGGGCCGACTATATCACCTCACCATTACAGTTGTCACCGGAGTTACGGTCGTGCTTCTATTTCTTACTATCTAGTACCTAATAAATAATTATTCTGTGAAACGTCTTCTCAAAAATCAGTATGTATTTATTTATTAACGCACAAAGAGCTTTTACGTACACAGGACTAATAAACAATTTACAAATATAAAAATACAATTTGAAATGAAAAAAATATATAAGAAACTAAATTATTATTCAAAAAATTTAAGGATAATTCGTTCTGTGAATTCTCTGAGTGAATTCCCAGGAAGAGAGAATTACTGTGCAAATTTGACTAAGATTATATTAATTTACCTTAAATAAATACCACGCCTCATTGGCTCACTAGGCACATTGAAAAATATTTATTTGACCAAATCAGTGACAATCTGAATTTTAAAGTAAATAAAAAAAAACTATAAAAAGTAAATTGGTGCGAAGATTTTTGGGTGATACCGTGTGTGTTGGTTTCTAGCACTACAAACTACAAAAACGAATTGAAATGTGCCTACTGCCGACTGCGACACGGTACAAATTACTAGTAGTTAAAAACATACTTTTTTCTACAAAATACTAAGTTTACCCTGAAGATGGCTCCTGTAATGGTAGCCGGAACGTCGGAACAAATCCAACACACACGGTATTACCTAAAAATGAAACATATTTATAAAAAGTAACTCTTTACCGTCCAATTAGTAGTTGATCCTTATCTGTTTACCAAAGCTCAAGAATTGTTTGCACTACTCGACGCTAGTTCCGCGGCAGGCGCAGCTTTCATGTTTCCGTTTGGCGGTATGCGATAATTGAATGAAAGATAATGTCTATCATCAGCTCGAGCGGTCGGGAGGAGGGTGTAGGTGTCTCCCATTCGTCCTGTGGCGAGCAATGCTCATAATATTCTCCGATACTACTGTGGAATGCGCTGTGAGGGCTCGGAGTAGGAGGGGATGGGAAGAGAGAAAGAGGCGGTCTAATGAATTAATACCAACCGCATCAACTTACTTAATTTAAATTACGTCGTGTCGCTCCATAAGTCATTGAAATATTTTTTCACAATTTCGTACTAAATTTTTTATTGTTTTTTTTCAAAAAAATACAGTTGTGACGAAAAATGGCACCTTTTAAAAAGAGCTGGGAGGGCAGCTGGGAATAAAAGGTGACCCATTAAACAGTATGATGGCTGCGTGGAGATTAAATATTTAATCAGTATAAAGCAAAGTCCGCCTTTGTAACTCTTCCATAGCATCTCTTAATTATTATTTACGGATGCGAGTCGTGACACCTTACTAAAGCCCAAAATAAAAATAAAAAAGTTTTGAGAATTGGTGTCTGAAGAATGTTGGGTGTGCGGTTGTTTGACTTTGTGAGGAATTAATAAATAATAAAACCTACGCAGCAAGCTCTGGTATCAATTGATTTATACTGCAAATGCCTCCTAAAAGACTTGAACACGCTTACCTACTTTACAACATCGGGTGCTCAACGTCCTGGACGTCCGCTGCTGACAGTTCGTCGACAATTCTTATCACGTTTTCTTTTATTGGTTGGTTGGATGAAATTGCTGTTTGGAAATAAGCCCGGTAATGTACAATTATCAATTGATGAATAAATCAATGAAATCGACCATGCAATTGGAAGAAAACTTGGTTGGTTCTGTTGAAAGTTAGACATCTATTTTCGTATTATTTATGTAAGTTTAACAGTTTGTATACCGTTTTTTTGCTAGGTTTTATAATTGTCTTGTTACCTTATTTTAATTGTTTCCATAAATTGATTATACGAAATAAAATTAGCATACGAATAAAACTGACCATGTGTCTTTGTCGGCAAATCAAGATTGAAGTTTTTACATTTTTCATTGAAGTTAGGTCATAAACTATTAGTTTCGTTATTTAGTACACTTTTAATTTCATGTTTCCATTGCCTTACATAGACAAAGGATTATCAATGTATTGTGGTAAGATGAAAGTGCTTTGATTTTGTCAATATTTTTTGTTTACATTTAAGAAGACCCGTTTTTTTTCAGTAAAAGATAAAACTTGGTCAAAATATCTAAAAATTTCTAAAAATTGACATGACCCATTGACATATTAGGAAGAATGCTTAGGAGCTGGCAACTGACAGAGATGCCTAGAAGCTTTTTGTGGACAACGTTTGCTTCAACTGGGAGAGGATATGTAATGTTTATGATGATTGAAATGAGAGTTTCTGTGGTATATAAGGTGTTTACTCCGTTTTTAAATATTTTAATTGGAGTAAAAGGTCACTGCATTAAGTGATGGGGAATAAAGTGGAGGGAAGGAAAACAAATTTTTATAATTGAATTTACCAATTCGGAATTCACAACCCATATTTAAAGTAATTACAAAAATTCATTTTAAGATAATTGTTTTTTTTACATTACTAATTACTTGTAAATATTGAAGATTGCGTATTTAAGCACAATCTCGATAATCACTGCAAAGTAAATATTCATTAATTTTATGGAAACAATTATTATCCACCCTTCATAGGTACGTATTATTTCAATCAGCCGCACGCTGATGGCCTCATTACTCGGGTCCTTTCAATCCCCAATAAACAGTCGGTGGCATCATGGAGACAAAGAAAATACACTTGAATAAACGATCAATACGTATAGTATAAAATAGTAATAAAATAATATTGTAGAGACATTAAAATATTCTAAGAAAAGACTATTGGCAGACGACGCGTTAATATATATATCGGGAGAAAATTATAAAACAATAATGAACAAATTGAATCATGATCTAAATAATTTATCTCTGTGGCTAAAAATTAATAAATTTATATTAAATATAAATAAAACAAAATATATGAATATGGGAAACAAAAGAATAAAAATAACGCCGTCAATTGTAGTAGATAATGAAAAACTGAATAAAGTTAGTGAAATTAATATTTGGGTGAAATGATGGATTCCAAACTCATTTCATCAAAATACTAAGATGGTAACGAAATATATTGCAAAAAAATGTCAATTTTGGGAAGAATTAGAAGATTTGTTGATGAGAATTCATGCAAAATTATTTATAACACAATTATTGAACCGCACATTAACTACTGTAGACGCATATTAATTTTATCAAACCAAGAAAATTTAAACAAACTAACCATATTACAAAACAGACCGTTTTTTTAAATTTTATTATTTTATTTATTTTTATTTAAGAAGGTAAACATGAACAGAAAAAAATAAAAGGAAAAATAACGAAACCCACTGAACCGCGAAACTGGCTTGTCAGCAGGTTTCTTATTTTTCCTTTACAAAAAAAAGGTTAGAGAAATTATACAATTTTTAAAATTAACATAAACATTATTAAGAACTAAAAGCATACGTTTTTCTACACATAATTTATATGCAAAAAATAAATAAATTATTGTTAACATAAAATAATAATCCATATAAAGCCTTGATACGTATGAGACATTTAATTATGTTTTCCTTAAAAGTTTTAACAACATTTTCGTAAAGATCTGCTTAGGAATTTTACTAAAAATTTTGGCAAACAATTATACAAATAATTAAGTGTTCTTTGGCCATACTTGTTAACATACCTCGGTACTGACAAGCCTTCGCGTTGTGCTAGCCTTGTATTGTGTGTATGTATTTACCTTGTCTGGTAGTTACTATCAAATCTATATCTAGTAACAAATTTGAGCCATAGAATTGCATTTACGGACAGGCACCCTTGGTTTTTAAAAAGTTTGGGTACCTTTTCCTCATTAATTCTAGCTGATCTGTTTATTAATTTAAGAACCGAGTTTTGTAAAGATTGAATTTTTTAAGAATCATTTTGAAAAAACAGATACACAAGTGTAAATTCGATGTTAAATGAATTAAAAGTAATAACATATAAGCAAA
The DNA here is from genome assembly GCF_059751315.1 of Micrasema longulum. Taxonomy (NCBI): domain Eukaryota; kingdom Metazoa; phylum Arthropoda; class Insecta; order Trichoptera; family Brachycentridae; genus Micrasema; species Micrasema longulum. Next base: position 16,709 of record NW_028277458.1, on the reverse strand, counting down.
GGATATAAGATCGATACGCACTATAGGGACGCGTAACATATGGTAAATATATTATGATGATGTTTGTTTATAATATTATTATTTTTGAAAAAATACAGAAGTTCGGAAAAAAAAATTATCAAGGCCAACATGAACATAATCACAATACAAGAAAAAAGGAAAAAAAATCAGACCACAAAATTAAATTTATATAAGGCTGTTAAAAAATACTATGAAAAGGGAAAAAACATTTATGATTTTTTTAAAAATTTAAATTCAAGCAGAAGGTTAAGAAATATGTGTTAAATAACTGTTGTTATTAGAGCGCACATCATAAGAATATGTTTGTGAGTGTCATATTTCAAGATTTAAAAATATAAAAAATATTGGTGTTGAATACATAATGTATGATGTACAAGTACGCATCCCTGCTACTCGAATTTCAACACATTTTTTTTTCATTTAAAACAGTATTCAAGATCTTATTATTTACCAAAATATTACAATTTTCCGACCATTTCCTGAACTTCGCCAATAACTTCGCAGAAAAAAATAAAATTGAGTTACGACATAGTGGGATTTGAACTTCTGGCTTTTGATCTCTGAGTCTATAATACTACCTCGGGACTATAAGCTGGTTCCTATCTTTCACTATTTAATGTTGCACTGGCACTGAAGATTTATCTTATTCTTATTCTTAGAGGTGGGGGTCAGTGCTATTCAAGCTCCTGACGTCACTGCGACCTGTGAAGATCTATTGTGACGGGTCCCTGTGAATAGTTCAGTAATAAACTCAGGTCTATAGAGAGCCTAGCTGCTGTGTGGAAGGCGAGATTTTACATTTTTCTCAATCTCCCCATCCAAGCCCAGATCCTTAAACTATTAGTCTATTGGGTAAGGTGCGACCTCTTTAACATCCTCGGGCTTAACCAGTGGTTCCCTGAGAATGATGTAATCCTCCTTTTATGATGTAAAGCATCACATTTACATCAAATGTGGATAGGTGTTTCCTCATCTACATTGCAGAACCTACATCTAAAGTTTCGGAAACGGTCATTTTAGCAAGGTGTTTGTTCAATCTGCCGTGCCGATAAGGGCAGATATGAAGGTCATACAAACGTTAATAATATATTTTTATAAATTGAATATTACAACCAGATTTTTTTTTTTTAAAAAGATAAAACAATTCTTACAAAAAATGGTTTCAACTAAAATATTTCAATAAATATACATTTTTTAAAGTATAACATAAGGCATAATTTTACGTAGAAATAAAGGAAAATGTCAGAAAAATGTATGTGATTTAAAATGCTTGTATTTCTTTAAAAAAAAAAAAATTGTATGGCCAACTTTCATGTTCAATTTATTATCATCAAATTATTACATCAAATTTAAGTTCGATACTTAAGTTTAGTCCAAATTTGAAATGGCGTAATCTGCCGGTCTAAAAGTTATTTTATTTTAGTTACATACAATTTTTAAGTATAGTTTTGTACAGAAATACCTTAACAAATTATTGTTTTTATTTGATTTATGTTTTTTTGTTTTTCATTATTGCGCGATTAAAAAAAATTATATTTTAAAATAGCAAAATCGTATGCTTTCATCATTTTGCGTGCGTTTTACCAGCCTTGAGACGATTAATCTACACTAATAGCTAATAACAAAAAAGTATATTCATAAAATAATCCTTTTATAATTTAAATTTTTACCTACGAAAGTAAGCTGTTCTAAAGTATGATAAAAATGTTGAAAATCAATCTTATTTCTTCTATAATAAGACATAATTTTAAAAGTGTACTCTGTAGCTGCAAGACGTCCTGTAATTTAGCTCCTATCTTAACAGATAATTATTGATAATCTTAATTGAAAACGAGGCACTAAAATCCCAACCGTCCGTGCGCTCTGTAGCTGCAAGACGTAATGGGATATTTATTAATTAAACAGCGCCCTTGAGGTGATTTTCACAAAAATGGCGCTATATAAATTATCCAACTAAATATATACTTAATTTCCTTTTTTGAGGATTCCTTCCGAATGTAACCATCAAGTCGAAAAAACACGTCCGGGGTTTTGGTTCTATTTTACGTACAGTACGCAGTACTGTATTTTTCATCCGAATTTTCCAGACGAATTTTCCGAATCCGGACGCAGAATTTTTATGGCAAAAATAGTACACTAAAAAATATATTTACTTAACTAAAAAAATACATTCTTTTACTTTTTATTACCTCTATGCTTTTTTGTCCTTTAATGGTCAATTTACAGTCAACCCCTACAGCATTTGAAATTTCTGCAGACAGTATATTATAAACCCCTGGATTTGACATATCTTAAGTACACAATAATAATTGACCTATGGGAACTATACAAAATTATTCATAATAAACTTACATGCTTAATGTACTATCATTATTGTTCGATTCGTTTTGGGTATCCTATGTTGATAACTTAAGCTTTACAAAATAGATACAAAGGTATCATCATATCTTATTGTGATTTTTTAAACTTGAAGGTTCGAACTTTGCTTTACCTCAATTCGATTTCCTTTTTTTAAAAGGGTTTTTATTTAACTCCTTTTCCGCACGGAATGGTGCATAGGGCACTGAATTAGCACACCAATCGCAACGTACAAGTCCAGGGACTATGAAATATTCTAGATAAAAACCCTTTTAAATAATATAATTCATATAAACCATGTCGGGAATCCAACCCGAAACCTCTTGCATGGTAGGCAAACGCGCTGAACATTACTATTGTGGCCAAATAGGGAAAACTAAATTATTTAAAACTCGTTGAAAATGGCTTTATAAATTTTAATATTTTAGTAAATCGTAAGAAGGCAATTTTATATTTGATGTATGAAACGTGATTCTAGAGCAAAATTTAAATTCGGACCTATGGTTTCTTTTATAATTAGTAGTTTTGTACGAAACAAAATCGTTCGGCACATAACACTCAATCGTTATTGTGGATAATATCTGTAATTATCATACCAATTCTATTAATATTAATAATATCATACCCTTTCAATCCCCTAAATAATTCAGCAAGGTTGTCCAATTCAAATGGATGATTTACTCACCCCACTCGTTTATAATAATACATAAAGGTGTTTTTTAAAAATTAATAAACTATTTTATTACTCCTAAAAAACGATTTTTTAAACGTGTACTGTAATTGAGTGAATTAGTTCGCCAAAATTTAACAAAGGTTTTTATTTTACCAAATCATGAATTGGTTTCGTAAATTTGTATTATTTTGAAGGGGAAAATCCGGTAAGCCTTTATTTTAGAGACTTGTCACCAGATGGGAAGAGAGGACATCGGTTTTTTGTTAAATTGAATCCGCGAAGCTAGATTCACAGTTGGCCGTCTATCCAATTGTGCCACGGTGCGGTGCCTGTCTATTCGAACGTGTTCATAATTTTGTTTGTGGAGATAAAAAATCAATGATTAAAAAATAATAATGGAAAAACGTGGGCGAGTCAGATTGTCCCCATTAATATTTTACGCTAATTAATTTTATGAGAAGAGCACAACCGTTCTATTGTCGCAACATTAGTTATTCTAAGAAAAATAGTGAATATCTCTCATTGGCGGCTGACCAATGTTTTCACCAAAAGATTAAGTGCTCTGATAGTGATACTTTATGAGATTGTTGTCTAGTTGTGCTCTGAAATAGATGCCCCGTTGATAGTTTGATTGAACTAACGCATCGGTGGTTATCGCGTCATTATGTCTGGACTCGGTTATTCTGTCACCATGCTCAGTGCTGGTCTCCACGTCACACTTCAACACTTCGAACTAATTTCTCATTCCACAAGACAGACATACTAATGTACCGTTTCGACTCTCGCCGCCAATAAACTTTTAACAATCCGACTGAAATGTCACTTCTTGATCTACACTACAACACGACTCCTGGGCCGCGATTACAATGGGAAGTTAAGGACGTCATACCTTCACCGATTAGGAAGATACACTACCGACACCCCATATTCAAGTTTTGGGTAGGTACATCGATACGTTTCAAGGGGAGGCGTTCGCCACGGTACACATGTATACGCACTAGTGCGACATACCTTTATTATAACGTCATAGTTAAAGATAAAGTTTCCCGAGCGACCACAAAGATACACTTCCCCATCTTCAACTTTTGAGGTAAGTACATCGGTAGTACCGATACACCTTCCTTCCATTCCTTTTATAACAATATATTTAATTTTTTAATCGTTTCGAAATGGCCAGTTATTTTCTTGAAAACCTATAATTAATTACAAAGTCAATTTAAATTCTGACATAACTGTCAGTTTTGATTTCAAAAGGCTTGTTTCTTAGAGAATATGGCTAGATGCTGCGTTATCAACATATATCAGCATGTAGCAGTAAAAACATTGCCACCATAAAAAACAAATTTACCTTTTATGTTTTTCTACTTTTTTTACTATCTACCTGAATGTACGTATCGAGATGTCAAAAGAACCGGATTTGTAATACCTCGTTAAATACAGACAAAAGTCAACCATACCGTCTTGGTAATTGTCATATTAGAATCATGTTAAAGCGAGCATTTTTTGGATGAACTGTCATTTATTGGAGTTTATAGTAGCTTCGAAGAGGTTCGTTTTTATCACAGAAGCCTATTTAAAATATAAATAAGAATTATTTTAAAATTAATTTAAGTAAGGAATGCAGACTAAATTTTCGGGGTCATTCATTGGTTGGATTTGATCATACAACGTCAAGATGACAAATCGGTAGAACATACCGAGATAGAAATAGTACAGAAGTTAAGTATACCGTATCGATATATACCGAGGAAGATAGCCTTTATAATCGCGGCTCTGATTTATACTCTGCCCTTTGCGTCTATTGCTGGCCTTCCGTGGGTATTTATTTCCTACTTAAACCAAAATAACCTATCATGTATTTGAAATTAGTTGTAACAGAAAGGGAAAACATTTTTGAGAAGCAAATACGGGCATTTTATGGCCTTCACCATTCGCCATTCTGCTTATGTTTAAATATCCACATTTCCTTAACTTTTCCATCTGTTGGCTTTTGTGACATAAAAAAACTGACCTTTATTAAGTGAATGAGATTCATCTGGCTGAATTATTGCACCTACTAGGCAACAACGCCTGAAACAATTCGATATTCCGATCTCAAATATATTTTCTATCTCTGTTGGAATAAATTTCAATCACAATAACTCCCAGAGGAGTGAAGTCCAGTATTGTCTGCGAACATTTGGACCTGCTCTTAATATTTTTCGTATCATTATACGTACGAGTATATTTATTCATAATGATTGTAAGAACACCGAATGATACAATAATTGAATGTAGGATGTCAATCCGATTACTATCAAACTTAACAAATCATCATAATCATTAAGCCAAACAAAAACAAACAAACCATCACGCCTTTTTCTCGTGGGGTCAGCAGAGAAGAAAAAACCCTACAGCACTCTGTCTTTGCAGACAGACCTCACTTTCTACGCATTCATGCATCTTAAAAAACACAATTAAACCTTAATTAAAAATGATTTTTTAGGAAAATAGTAAAACTAAAAAAATAGTAAAACTAACAAAAATTTGTATATGTCGTGAAACTGAAATTTAAAAGCGTTTTATTTTATAATGATTGGTATCGCCTAAGATGAACTAAATTTTCCACAACATTTGAGAATGTTTTCCCTCGTGTTGCATAAAATTGAGATCTAAATAACTCCCCAGGGAGGAAATCTAGTCTGTTTACAAACATTTGGATATACTTAAATTATTGTTGATTAAACAAACTGGTAAAAGAAGTATAAAAATTGGAAAATTGTTTTCAAGCGTTGCCTTGTTGGTGAATTAGTTCAGCCGTATAAATCTCAATCCCACATGATGAAGGTGTAAGCTCTTTTACTTCACAAAAGTCAACAGTTAGAAGAGTTGAGGAAACTAAGTCACTTAAACCGGCCAACGACACGTCACAAGCTCTATAAATGCTTAGGATTCCGGATTCCCTTCTCAAAAATGTTTTTCCACTCTGCTGCAAAAAAATTATCTGAGTCTATTTCGTCTATCCGTTTTGAAATAAGATAGTTTCCTTATAACCATTTCTATTCTGCATAAATTGTTAACACTTTGTATCTCGAAGCCGTGTAAACACGTGATTATATAACCACGCGTTGTGTCCCGGTCCCGTGTTTTAACGTGGTTTACCAACTGTCTAAAAAAGTGCATTTTATTAAAATCTAGTGACTTTTATTTGTACTTTTCCGCTGCTGGTAAACCACGTGAAAACACGGGACTGAGACACAACGCGTGGTTATTATAATCACATGTTTACACGGCTCCGTGATACAAAGCACAAAAAAAGGAGTGAGACCCCGTGTATGTGCGAACAATTCTATGTGGCTCTACATAAAGGCCAATGTTGGCAAAAATATCATACAAAAATGTCTTATTAAATTGTTTCAAATAAATGAGAAGTTTCAATTTATTTAACTCAGTGTTTCCATAATTTTCATTTCATTTTTTTTTTCATTTATTTTTGCACCACTACAGGCCAGTAGGCCCAATTACAGTGGTGAATTACATCACAGAACACCCAGGCTTGAGAAAAATTCATTTTGATTTTTGTGTTCTCACCGGGAATCGAACCCGGAACCTTCCGAGCGTGAGTCAAGCGTCTTGACCACTACACCACGGAGGCCGCCGTATAATTATGAAACTTTTAATAAACCCTTCACAAAGCATGAAATTTCACAAAAATGGGCCGGGCACAGGGTAAATTCTATGTGTATTCGGCCGGTACTCAAAGTGTTAATAATCACTATGTGTTTACTGTATCTGGCGCTGATTACCTTAATATAAAGCATCGACATAATACACAGACACGCCTTCTAGAGTCAATGAGGAACTTCAGCCCTACGGGAAATTGGATACAATAAATGTTCTCTTGCGCGGTATAAATTGGAACAATAAATTGTGCAGCAGTTTTCTGAAAATGTACGAAAAAATAATAAAAATCGTTCTAATAAAAACGAACTACTTTGAATGACGTCACTGGTTCAAATGAATCGACCTGTGATATGAGTGTTAAGAAAGACTTCCCGTTTGCTTGCCGTGGATGGATCAATGGGAAGAACTGATAGAGAATAACCGAAAAAAAACCTCTGGAACTCATGAAGAGTTATTTTAGAAACACAAAACTTTAGAAAATTGTAGCGCTGATAATACGACATATGAAAATTGAAAAAAAATCTTTGGTTTCGTTTGATAGTCTATTAACATTTAAAAATAAAAAAACCACCGAACTTCTTCATAAAACAGGTATAACTAGGTGGAATAATAAATAAATGGAAGTGCACCAAGTATTTTTTAAATTAATAACTTATATGTAAATATAAGTTATAACATCATTATAACTAGGTGTTTGAATTTTATTTGTACAACTAATCTAAAATAAATATATTACAAACTATTTGTAATGCGGAAACGTACACATAGTTACTTTTTAAAATATTTACACCAGGGCTGCATTCAACTATCATGCATATTTATTTATTTACATAAATAAGTTTATTGTGCATTATTTGAGACATAAGTCCCAATGCCATGGGACTAAAAGTCCTTTGTTGAGATGGGACTAGCAATTAGTTGACACAGACACATGAGTATATCACCACAAATATAGGATCAGAAACATAAAAAAATATATGTGAAAATAATTATTATTTGAGACCAAAAGTTGGAGGATGTTCGTTTTAGATACATAAAAAAGTTTGTGTTTTAACGTCAACGACTAACATTCGTTTTTGGTGGATCCCAAGCAGGTTCTTTCCTTAAAATTATTATGATTTCGACCCATTCATTTATTTTCTCTAGATTTTTAGGAATACAAAAATAATATAAACTCATGTTTATTATATTTTCAAAACGTGTTCCTATTTGAACATCCCTGGAACTAATAATAGCTTCTTAAATACGCCGCTAGGCGTAATTTGACGTTTAGAATATTATTTATATTTGAATATCAATTGTTTTAAGCTTTGTTAATCACTCATGAACAAATATTTACCAATGAAATACTATTCAATCATTTTTGTAATGTTTTTCCGAAACGTTTTTATCCTCATAAATAAAACAACTTTGTATTTAATGTTTTCCACCGATCGGTTTCAAATGTTTAGCACAAGCTTCTCTCTCAAGGTTTACTTAACTAATGAATTCTTTCCTATTTTATTTTATCTTATCAGTATGCTGCTAATGAATCAAATATTTTTTTCTTATTTTCTTGAAAGGATGGTAATGTGAGCTGGATCAGTTCGAAACTAGACGGGAGTGAACTAAAAGAAATATTGTTCATATGGCTATTAATTTTTTTTTCTTATTATTTATTTATTTATTTATTAATTTACACGCCCTTTGGGCTTTTACATATTTAAGAAATTACATTTAAGTGCAGCAGTGAAACATGAGTATGTAAATTTAGTTAAAATTAAAGATAACATAAGAAAAGCTAAAAGATACAATAATAAGTAAAAATCAGGAAATGTACCAACATAGGTATATGGTACATAGAAAAATATTTTAAAAATTTACATATGAAAACATACACGCATACATATACAAACATATAAGTTTATACATTATTATAGAGATACATGAGAAAAAAAAAAGTAAATAAAGAAAAATATTAAGAAATTTTACACAAATTAATTTATAACCTTTTGAATACTTAACCTATATTTATATAAAGACAGACAAAATATATCAACTTCACCATACTCGTAATAAAAAATTGTTATTTCATTTCTAAGATTTATAAGTTGTCTAATTTTAATATTTTTTTTTATGATTATTTTCTATCGGATGGTTTGCAAATTCAGAAAAAGAAAAATATTTAGGCATAGGTGTTTTTTTACTCTAATATTAAAATATCTTTTAGTTTTTCCAATGTAGATTGAATCGCAATCATTACAATTTGATTGGTATATCTCAGATTTATTATTTATGAATTTTGTCTTTAAGATTTTTCAACAATGTTCCTATATTATTAATTGTGTAGAATGCAGTTTTAATGTTTGATGGTAGGGAATAAGATAATTGTTTAGAAAAAATGTTATTTATTAAAAGAATCCGCCTCCATTGTTTATTGTAGGAGTAGAATAAAAATATTTATTTATAAGATTTGTGTTTGTGTTTTTGATTTAACATTTTATCAATTAGAGTCTCATTTTATCCATTATTATTAAAAATTTGTTTTATTGTATTAAGTTGTTTTTTAAATTAGTATCATCTAGTGGAAAGTTAATAAACCGATGTATCATTGAATGGGATGTGGAATGTTTATGGGCAATTAGACGATTTGAGGAATTATGAATGATTGTGTCTGTATATATTGGTTTACGGTAGTTATCGAAATATTTTTTTTTTATTGTAAAAGACAAGTCGAGAAAAGGCAGGCATTTTGATAGCAATTCTAAACGTCAAAGAACGACTAAATACGCGTGTGGCACGACTGAGCTTTTGGGCACGTCAATGTGTATTAATATTTCAATAAAATGAAGTAATATATTATGAAACATTGCCCTCTGTCTGGGTTTGAATGTTTATTATTTTTTATCTATATTTGCCCCTGACACTTTTTACTCATTTTATTTATCCAACAGTGTTTTTATGATATTTTTATACTTACTAAAATACATTATTTATTTATTTATTTGACACTTTATATACATATACAATAAATATACATATAAGGGCGGGCATATTGCCTTAAGGCAATTTCTTCCTATCTACCCGAACCGTTCAGTTTGAGAAAATAATAAATACATGGACATATTGAATCTTACAATTTTATACAAAAATTAAAAGCAAAAATTAACAAAAATAAATTTATATATATAAAAAAAAATAACACTATGCTATGAAGAGAGGAGAGGGGATGGGAAGGAAAGAAGAAGGATAAAGGAACAATTTAAATATTTAGATAGTGACATTTCAATCTTGACTTAAATGTAAATAAAGAAGGGGCGTTGGAAAAAAAATACGGTTTGTAAAATTAAACCGTAGACGCAAGGCGTACGCACTAACAAAACAACGTCGGAGAAACGTTTTCAAATTTTAATAAATTTGATACCCCGTAAGGGAGGAAATTTAACATCCACTTACTCTACTTTAAGTACCTAATAATATAAGAAAGACGGGGGTTGTTATAATTTCTTTACTAATTTGAATTTTCTGCTTATGTTATTTTAATATTTACAATTATTTCTGAACCATTCTTAAAAGGGTTTTGATTTAAGATTTAACTTTTAACTTTTTCATTAAATTTCTTATTATGGCTTTTTTTTATTTTGACGCCACTAATGTTTAGAATCTAAACCAAAATGCCCGATTGTGTTACGAAAGCAACCCTTCGAATGAACGCTGAAAAAGGATTGCATATCTTTTCATTGGTAAATATTTGTTCATTAGTGATTTACAAACCCTAAAACTATTAATATTGATATTTTTTTTTATGTAATCGTCAAACTATGACTAGCGGCGCTATTGTAAAGCTCTTCTTAGTTACCGGATTCACTGATAGAAATTCGTTTTAAAATATAATAAACGCGAATTAATATTATTTTTGCATTCCCAAAAATCCAGTAAAAGAAATAAATTGGTCGAAATTATAAGGAATTTGAATTGAATTGAATTGAAAACAAACTCATCCTCATTTCCCTATTCACACCCAGAAGTGCATAGGGGACTATATTTACTTTTTTAAATTTTTTTAAAGGTATTTATAAAGGTTTATATATTTTTGTACCACAACAGGCCAGGAACATTGTGCCTCAGTGATGAATTTCATCACAGAACATCCAGGATTAAGAAAAATCCAATTTGATTTTTGTTTTCTCACCGGGAATCAAACCCGTAATATTGTGTGCGTCAAGCATCTTAACCACTACACCACTGTAACTAGTGCTTTTTCAATATATTATAAAAGGCAAGGTAATCAGTCTCGCTTTTCAGGAGCCTGTCTCAAAACAGTAAAATATTGTAGTTTGTAAAACCCTTCAAAATCAATATTTCGTGTCTACCCTGCCTGAAATCAGACCCAAGACCTCAAGAAGATCTCGAAATTCGTGCACCTATAATACATCGTTTTACCACACATTCGCCTGAGATATCGCGTTTTGACAGTATTCAACCAACTTTCATCATTATTTTTCCAATTTCATACTTCGCTCTCATACATTAGGGTCGGCACCAAAACTTTTTTGGGAGCTGTTAGTTTTGCCTCCTGCGACCGTTGAGGTATATAACTAAAGTAAGCACGATCGTTCGAAATACGGTCCCTCAACCTGCGGCCAATTGGCATATGTTTGATAGAACGGGCTTTAGTCTGTTGCGAGCAGTCCCCGGCTACTTTTGAACTTTTGTCTCCTTGCAATGACTAAAATGCCCATATGAACGCTAAAATACTGCGCAAATCGAAAAGCGATGGTATAACCTTTTACCGGTAAGTAATGTTCTTATCTTAATCAATACTTGTTTAAAATAACCACTTTAATATCATCAAAACGTCTTATTGATATGTTACCAATTTGTGAGTTATCTCCTGTCTCTGTCTTGCTCAGTTAGTCGGGCGCATTGTGAAACGATAAACAAAGCTGACACGTATGCGGAAGGGAGCAACATACTGAATAGAACTTACAGTAGACCGATGTAAACAGTCCGTGTTTTTTACTGTACTACGTGTTTTGCTTGCCAAAGTCGACGTGATATAACGTGACGCTCTATCCGCTGGTTATTTACCTTTCCTTTGGGGACGACTTTTTAGCTCGTATTTGTACGGAGTGTCATTTCTATATATTATATCTCAATGTCGGCGACAAACATTTGTTTTATATTTGATGATACGAAGAATCACGTTAGTCGGTTTTGCATCGTGAATTTCGAGTATCACTATAATACTCGTATGCAATTAAGTACAGGAAGAATTTCATTTCGCTATAAATTATAATTAGTTATCCGGACATTCACGCCTTTGATGCGCTCTCCAATTATCTCATTTGGTTTTTAACTATTAAAAGACTGTGGTAAATAATTATTATGCGCGCGGTGAAGTAATATCGCGTTACCACAAGCAAAATACGGAATATTCTTAAGTTCAGACATTTGGAAAAAAAAACGTGGTGACACTCTGTTTAATAATTTTTTTTCCATGACTTATTTTGAAAAAAATATAAATTACCCCTTTCATAGCAAAATTAATTGAAAATCGTAAATATGCCGGTCATCTTACGTGCTTGCGTGCGTGCATTCCCCATCACTGTCAATAACCGACTGAATCTCTTTTTCACAAACACCGTTAACAGAGCGTCTCTGTCTTTCTTGTTATGAATGATATCGTCGTGTTCTCTCCTGTAGATATTTATTGCTGTATTGCCGTCACATTCATCCTTCAATTATACAAATTTTATTTGCCAAATACGGTGTAAAAATGTCCATTTGAAGAATACAAAAAATACAACTTCATCATTTAAAAAATGAGAGAGATATACCATGTCTTCAATCGTATGTAGACTAGTGTGACATCAAAGCCAAACAAGAGTTAAAATGCCTAAAGATAATATTTTTAGGTGTTGTATCTACTGCACTTGTGTCACGAATTCATGATTGGCTAGATTGTTAATTCGGAATGCATCAATCTGAGGAATATATTATTTTATTAACGTACACGGCACAAATGCCTTTTATTAACATAAAAGTATATTTTATTTTATTTTATTTTATTAGGTAATTTAACAAAGATACATACTAGAAAACATACAATTTGAAAGCATTCGTCGATACAGTGTTACATGCATATATATCTTCAATTAAAGAATTACACAAAATAGATTTATATATTAAGATGTAATACATATTTTTGAATATTTTAAAATATTTTTTATACAGAGTACAATGAAATAAAAAATAAGTTGTACGTGTGTACTTATTAAATAAGATTTATTCCAAAGAGATTATTCGCAAAACTGAGAGAGTATCATGAAAAATGACAATTTTATTGTTTCGGCAGTATATATTATATTCCCGGCACATGCGGAACATAGGTGTGTGGTATGTAGCACTATTTGAAAACAAAGTCAGTTTAAATATTTCCCGATGTCTTAGTGTTCTCAATCCTGCATTTATTCGTATTTTATTTAGGAGGTACTAACCTACTTTATAGTTTAATATTTTGTACATAAATTTTATCAGAGAATTAAAATGAAAAAGAATTAGAAGTTGCTCGTAATTCAAATTTGAACGTGGGTTAGAAATTTGGAACCTATTCAAAAGGTACTTTAAAAACTTTGTTTGAACAGATTCTATAAATAAATAAGCATATATACCTGGGGCGAATCGTCCAAATAAGCGATTATATACAGCTTATCATTATATTTGACTTTTTATAATAATGTTTTATAGTAACTATGTTTATGCAAAATAAATAAAATAATTGTTATTAATTATAAAACACTACCACGGTTTATACTCGTATCTTCCTACAAAAAAGCTATAAATTGCGCCCAGCGCGTTCTCAGTGAACAATGAAATCAGCCGATTACCCCAGCTTATTCCTCCGTACAAACAAGTACACTTTATTTTACATCTTTAACCTAATTGCGTTTTATCAGTGATTAAACAAGCCTGCAGTTACTAATATTATTTGAAGATTCTTTATTTGAAAACTAGTATTTTGAACATTATTTCTGAAGGACTATTTTTCTTTGATAAGATACCGTTGACATATTATATATCACATAGGACATGTGGCGTTCGAAGTGGCCGTTTTTGGAATTATTCATTTTTAAAGAAATCGGCCAGTGCTCAGTGTTGGCATTTCAATCACAATGGAAATATCCGCTGAATGTCATTGTGGTATTTTTAAATAAACTTTTGTACACGTGTTGTATTAAAATAGTATAGAATAAAGCTACGTATATCGCAAAGTTAATAATAATTGTTGTATGTATGATTAATTTCGACAGAACCAAATAAATAAATGCCATTTATAATTATACTACTTATACGAGTATATGATGTAGTTATATATAGGTACAAATAAAATATATTTTTTTGTAGATTACCTATAAAATAAATCACTGCTTGCCACTGATAAATACATTAACAAGGTTATATTAAAAAACTGTAAAATAATATAAAAATTTAGAACTATTTGGAAATGGTGTAGAAGTCAAAACATGCTCAGATCAAAATTGTCAGACTATTAAATATTAGTTAAATTGAAATATTAGTTTACTATATTTTCTCCACCTCAGGGCAGATGAAGAATACAGATCCACATTTTCTCAACTCTTCCATCAATTGACTTTTGTGAAGTAAAAGAGCTAAAGCCCTTAGCATGTAGGTGAGATTCATCCGGCTGAACCAATTCACCTACTAGGCAACGCTTCAAAACAATTTTCCAATTTTTATACTTCTTATACCAGTTAGTTAAATCAACAATGTTTTGAGAATTCCAAATGTGTCCAGACAGGCTGAATTTCCTCCCTAGGGAGTGATTTAGAACTCAATTTGTTGCAACAGAGAAGGAAAACATTTTGAGAGGCGAATGAATTTGAATCGGGTGGTGGTCCCGTGGCTAGTGTCTCGGACTCACGGCTCAAAGGTCCGTGGTTCGAATCTAACTCTATCCCAACTTCCATTTTCTAATAGTGAGTTATTTACAACTCGTTGAAAATGGACCTCAAAACGAAATATTTGGGTATATCATAAGTACGTAAATATTTATTTTATTAAATAAATGTGGAAGTTAAGGCATTTATATTCAATGACTGAACATAAGCCCCGTAGATGCCTAGACATCTATATTACCGTCTCTAAAATGTTCTTCATCTCTGTTGTAATATGTTAGAAATTGAATAAGCACTATAAAAATTCCGGATAAATGTGATTAAATATTCTCGTTTCAAATTTTGAATCCTCGGATATGCTACTTGGAGTCTTACGTTAAGTAGCCCGTAAAATGGTCAATCTAAGGGCGCGTGCGTTGTCGAATTTTCGTGTCCTCAATTCTTCAGCCCCGGCTGTATTATCGTCTCTACCCCTCCCCACGGACATGAACAATTATTAAGCCCCTTCGTGACTGCCCACTACCCGTAGGTCTTGCACCCTATTAACTGATACTAATGACGGGTAAGGAAACCTTGTCTATTCACCTGTAGAGCCACAACTGTGAGCCGCAGGCATGTTAATAATGGTCAGATAAGTTCATCTTGCTTAAGTATCTAATAAACAATATTTTGAGTTTGTTCAAATTTTTGTCGACAAGGACTGGATTCAACTCCCTGGGGAGCTGTTTATATTAACATATTACAACAGAGATGAAGAACATTTAAGAGAAGGTAGAAGAAGAAAAATAATCTTACACAGTGTGTAAAGTGGCCACTTAAACCGGCCAATGACAGGTCATTAGCCCTGTAAATGCCTAGATTTTCATTTCATTTCACTTTTCATTTCATTTTTCATTTCATTTAATTTTTTTGCACCACAACAGGCCAAGAGGCCCAATTACAGTGGTGAATTACATTACAGAACAACCAGGCTTGAGAAAAATCACATTTTAATTTTTGTGTTCTCACCGGGAATCGAACCCAGAACCTTCCGTGCGTGAGTCAAGCGTCTTGACCACTACACCACGGAGGCCGCCGTTAGGGTATTTTCCATCCCTGTTGTAATTTGTTGTTCATTAACGCCCAAGAGGCATTTGAAAAAAAATAAATACTAGCACTCTAAAACTTACAGAAAACTATGTGAAATTAGTAAAGTTAGAAAAATTTGAAAATAAATAATAAAAATAAATATACAAAGTTAAAAAACAAAGGTGAACAAGAAAAAAAAATGCAAAGGAAAATAAATTCTGTTAAGAAAACAAAGTTAATAAAGTGATACGGTAAGCAAGAAAGAAAAATGTGAGTAAAATTAATAATCGAGCAAGCATATTATGCCGAAAAGAATACGAAATAAAAAAAATATACGAAATGCGTGTTTGTCAATACTAAGATGCAATATAATATTATAGCAAATAAAAACAAGTACAGGGTATAATAAAAAAAGTTTTACAAAGTAAAAATAATAAAGGTAAACAAGAAAAAAATGTAAGCATATAAACAAAAATTGCTAACGTATAATTTGATGAAATAAATTCTGTAAATCATGCTATTCATCCATCGATTCCAAGATTTCATAGTCTAGGTAACCAGATCAGATGTATTTTTTCACCAGGTCAGACATTTTTCGCACTATCCAAATCAAGTTAAAATGTGCTATTTGAGAAATAATTTCAAAATCTAACTACTTTGTAAATATTTATGTTAATTTGTCGAAAGAGAAAAGGAAATGAATAAATGAATACACGTTTAATTCACATGCCTTTGACTAGATTTTTGCGAATTAATTTTCGTTCGTTATTTTATTTTCATTATTATATTTACTTTTTAAAAGTTGTTGTGAACCTCTGAAGTCTGCACAAGTCAGTTTCTATTATCCCCAGGGCATTTAATATCAAGAGATTGCAACAATACCAACAAATTAAGAATTTACGATTTTTGCTATTCCTTATTTACGGAGTAATCTTTATTTTTATTTACCTATAAACGTATAAGTATAATGTATTGCAGGGTATTATAATGTAGTACAATAATATAAATATGATTTTGTAATATGTTTA